>NW_028261384.1:82013169-82330169 GCF_051295495.1 Thamnophis sirtalis | reverse complement strand
TACATAAAATATACATCCCTTTTAGCACTCATGATGTTATCTAGCTTGGTAATGAAACAGCAGCAAGAAAACCACCAGGCTCAGAGAGCACTAAGGATTCCAAATAACTGTGTATTTTATTTTAATCAATTATAGTTACCAAGAAATACTTGGAAATAGTAATGTGTGCATTTATGGTTGGTGCCACAAATACTTCATGTTTAAGGAAATATCATTTGTGGTATTTGTATCATGTTTAATCATTTAGAATTCAAATACAAACTGTTATTTCTTTGTGTGGCATTCTCTATCCTTTATCGAAAGGTGCAAATTACTTTGAATTGCTAATAATGAAATAACAGCGTGTCTGGAAATTCAGCCTTACCCATTATTCCAGTAAGATAGATTCCATAAAGGGAGAAGCCTGTTGTAGCAGCATTCCAGATGGTCCCAATGACAGCATATAGAAGAATTGTCCCTAAGTTGCCAAAAAATAGTCGGTTTGGCATGAAGTATCCCGCATCTAACACAATGGGTGGCAACAGGTAAAAGAAAAAAACTGTTGGTGTAAGGGTGAAGGAGGCAATATTATCAGCTGCATATACAATGCCACCCAGGAAAATTCCAAGGACAATGAGGAGAACACTTTCTGGAACCACAGAGGTAACTTTATGGGACAGGTGGAAAACTGAAAAAAAAGAGATAAATTGCTTGAGTAAATAACAAGAAAAATAACTAACATGCAGCGTTTATAATATATTTAAAGCAGTATCTATCTGAACAGAACAAATTGCCAACCCAGACTGCTTTCCCTGGACAATTATTGCTCATTCCCTTTTAGTCCCATTGCTAGACGTTACATTTTTGCCTATGGATAACATCTTTTTAAAGAATACAGAAATACAGTAGTTCTTGTTTAGCAGAATTGGGACTAGCAGCTCTGTCACTACGTAGAAAACCACTTGACTGCAACTGTGCTTTCCTTTTCCCATTTGCTTGTCTTTTGGAATGCTTATTAAATCTCTGACGGTTTCCAGGATCTCAGGCTTCATGCGCAAACTCTCAGCATTCCATTCCACCCTTCCTCACCGCACCCCATCCCAGTTCAATGGCAAGTTGAATAGCAATACAATCTGAAAGGAGCCAAACGGTTCAATCTTGGGAGACTCTGCAGAAGAGTCTTGATGTGAAGTTTGGAAAACTCAGTTTAAGTACGGGAAACTCTGCATTCTGGAATTTCACCAGCATCTTATAGGGAGGTTGTTGAAAGCCTGGGACAAGAAGAAATTGCCCATTCAGGCAGGAATGAAGAAAGTGTGTGCATAACAATTATGTAATGATTGTGGACTGAGTTTAGGAATGAGCAGGCAATCAGATTTGGCCAATTAAATGTACCTTCAAATTGTAATAAAAAGAGGGAAAAAACCTTAAAAGAACCATTTTTTGTGAAGAGTCAAGTTGCAATTAGAACATAGAATAAGTTGTTAAAATGGATCCTGGAGGCCTTCTAGTCCAACTTCCTGCTTGAGGAGGACACTCTATATCATTTCAGACAAATGGTTGTTCAGTCTCTTTTCGAAAGCCTTCAGTGATGAAACACCCACAACTACTGAAGGCAAGATATTCCATTAGTTGATTGCTCTCGCTGTTAGGAAATTTCTGTTTAGTTTTAGATTGCTTCTTTCCTTGGTTAGTTTGCAATCATTGTTTCTTGTCCCGCCTTTTGATACTTTGTAAAATAATTTGAGCCCCTCATCTTTGAAGGAGCCCCTCAAATATTGGAACATTGCTATCATGTCTCCCATAGTCCTTCTTTTCATTGGACTCTACCCAATTCCTATAACCATTCTTCATATGTTTTAGCCTCCAGCCTCCTAATCATTTTTGTTGCTCCTCTGCACTCTTTCCAGAGTCTCAACATCTTTTTTATATTATATTGTTCAGGAAACAAGCCTCTGCTGAATTGTGGGTTTTGCAGTTTCTTCTTTTTAATTAGCATATGTAATATGAAAAGTGAACAGCAAACTAAATTAACCAATAATTAATCTCTGCCTGTTTCTTTGCAACACTGACAAACAAATTAGACAAGAAAACGTATTTTGACCAAGACATTCAAAGATTTTCCCTTGTTCTATTTCTTTGGGTAAAGGAGGAAATAAACAAGGAAATTCTCCCTACATCACTAAATGTTTCCATTAAGCTTAGAATTTGCAGGACACATACCAAAGAAGGAAAACATCAAGAGAGACACCCAGGCCTTAATAAAGATTAGAAAAGATTCACCTGGTGAACACCACAAATTGCAAGACCAAATTAATTGCATTTTCAGCTACCAGATTGCTATCTTTGAATAACCATATAACTGAATGAATTCATATTAGGACTGATACTATATTAGTTTATTGAAACATTAGGATGATAATAAAAATGAATATTGATCTTTATTTTTTAACCATTGCTATGTTTTTACCTATTACCAGTATGTGTATTTATTATTGGTATGTCATGTATTTACAACACATATGGATGTGTTCTAAATACACGACCTTACTAAACTTATCAAGTAAAACTTCAGTAAATACTTGCAGAAGATTGAGAGTGCAAATGGTGAGGGTTGAAGCTTGTTAGGGTAACTTTTAACCATTCCACACAGAACAGACTTATGTGGCTAAGTTGAGCATGCTAAGCAATGCCAATACTAAAGCGTTGCTTTCTGTTTCAATACAAAGATCAATTTCTTTCTCTCAAGCAACCATCTTTCATAAAATAATCTGGTTGGCAATAACCTTCCCCGTTCAATGCACATCACCTGCCTAATATCTTCCATACCGTCAAAGACAGACCACCACAAATTAAAATCAAGCAAGCCTTATGACAATTCAAATTGATCAAAGGTATCACAACTATTTGAAATCTTTTTATTGATGCTCAGGATCCAATAAATTGATCCTATGCAAAGGGGGGAATTGTTGGAAGTTTAAAGGCCTCTGATCTGCTTCCCCTTTTGGCATCTCACTGTCTCCATCAAAGAATAGTACTTCCCTAAGGGTAAGGAAGATGCCAGATCTTCTTATAATAAATCCAAACATAGAGAGGAATATATATATATATATATATTTGAGGGAGAGGGTGATCTTCCTTTCTGGATTTCACATATACCTCAGGAATAAAGCCCAGGTAGGAGCACTTCAATTTGAACATGAAAACACACTAAAAACAGCATGTACACCCTCAAACTCACTCCAATGATAAAACCAAGTCTCTGCATCCCATTCATTCTGTAGACTCCCTCCAAAACAAATCTCTTTATTCTTCAGAATTAATTAATCTCCGTTCTCACAGTATGTCTGGATTTTATTTTTTGATTTGTTCTGGCACCACCCTCATGAAACCCCCAAATTATTCTTCCAACAATAGGAACCCATTTTTATCACTATGTAAGCCTGGTATTACAATTCTTGGTTCTTCAGTTTATCCAGCAAACAAAACATTCCTTCTTTACGTGTATAGCATTTATTTTTATAAGTTTGTTCGATTCTCTGTATTGCTTCCACTTGTTAGTTAACATGATTTTTGAATAAACCAATTTGACCTTTATCTTAGAAAGTTGTGTTTTTCCTGTTTTCTGCAGATCATTAAAGCCAAAATCATAAGATGAGTTTGGGATGTCTCTGAAACTTTAAATCAGTTATTGAAAGAAATTAGTAGTGTTTGTGATCTATAAATGGTAAGGCTATTGAGAAATTGTTTCCTCAGAATAAAACTTCCAGTTCCCAAAATAAATTTTAGAAATTCATTCCAGACTAAAGGAAGAAGTTCCTGACCTTCTAGAAAAATTGTCTTCCCAGAAATAAAACAAAGTAATAGGTAAATATGGAAGGAAGTCTATGCAACTATCCCAATTCCTTGAATAATTTTTATGGCCACTAGATGCCAGTGTTGCACTGATGATCCTACCTAGTGAAGCAAAAGGCATCAAAAGAGTTTGAACCTAGAATTGTGACATTCAAGCAATATACATAAGCAATTTGTGTCCTTTAGCACAAGTCTTCTGTAAAAAACTGAATACCCTGGGACAGGATCTAAAGAAAACTTCTCTTCGGTAGTGTCACTGAAGACTCCTTCTCCAGGAGAAGGCGTCTCTTAAGAACACTAAGCAAGAAATTTGTCCATGCAATCAAGAACAAGGTGTTTCTCAATAGGTTAAAGATTAATTCTTAATGTCATCAGAGTTTTGAGAACAATGGATATCTGTATTTAGATACCTCCCAGTGCAAAGAATCAACAATGAGCAGCCTAACATTCAAACAACCTGAAAGATGCAGACATGTTTAGGACAAAGATTGATCATTTTTTTCTGTCAACAGGTAGCACTGGGTGGGAGACAAAAGAAAATACTAGCAATTTACCAATTGTTGCTGTTTAATCATTTTGTCCAATGGACAGTAAAACAATAAAGATTCACAAACAGGATAATTAACATTATATGGAATATGAATATATATAGAGAGAATATTTTATATGTAGAACAGAGCAGAACAGAATGGAATAGAATGGTACTTTGCTATTTTTGTCAGATTTGACCATTGCCATTTGACTACTTGAGCCCTACTTCATTTCACTTTATGGCAGCCTGCCATAAAACATGGAGAGGAGGAATAGAAGATAGGAAGGGGAGATGACAGAAACTAGAAGTGTCATCCAGAGACAATGGTTGAAAGATCCAAGGACACAAGCCTAGGAATTGAATGCAAAAGTCCCACCCAAAGAGGTGCCAAATTGTGTAATTGTTAACAAACACCCCATTTGAACCTTATTGGACACCACCAAGATAACCAAAGGGAGAGGGCCTGGGAGAAGTGAAAGTTACTGGATTACGCAAGAAATTCACAGATCTGGCTTTGCTATGCTATAACCAGTTGACCTCACTAAAAGTATACCTTTCACTACAAATGAAGTTGAGGGTCTTTCTTTCCTGAATGTCCAAGCTGGGATAGCTCTGCCATTAAGCCAGATCTGCAGTAATGATTCATCTGGAGACCCAGATGACCAGATGATGGGGACCATGCATGGAATTCTAAAAGTATTAGATTTGTGATCACCTAGAAATGCACAAGGTGTTAATAGGAAGTGAACATGGATTTGTTAAAAACACATTATGTCAAACAGTGCCACCACCACATGGATTTGCAGTTGGCTGACCAACTACAACTACAAACTATAAATGCATTAAAATGCAGAGATAACAAATCCACATGGCACGAAATATAAGAAAAGCCTAGTTCAATTATAGCAAAGAACCAAGTCTTTGAAATACTAGTGATTGAATGAGAAGGGGGGAACTATTTGTCTGGTATGGAATAAGGACTCCTACCTTAGGCAAAGCCTTTGGACTAGAAAGCTCCTAGGTCCCTTCCAGTTATATTATTCTATGTTTTTAGTAATATAATAAAGGAATCATTAATTACAATAATTGTATCTGGATGATTAATGCAAAACTTGATCTATGTTTTGATATTTAATTCTTAAACCAAAGAAAAGCCATGTCTACACTTTTTTGCACAGTAAAAGAAGAAATTGATTTGTATTAAGGTAGTTGTTTAATGATTACAATTGGGACTGGCAATTCAATTGTTAAGCAAAAAAGTTGCTAAGTAAAACATGACTGTGCTTATGATCTTACTTCAGCTATCCTTTGCTATAAGGATAGTAAAACTGAGGATTGGTTGCAAAGTTACCTTTTAATCACCATCATAACTGTGAACAGTTACTGTACGAAGCAAAGTCTACCTTTAGACATGTGGTTTGCCTGTGTCCCTTGTCTTTGTCTCTGTCCGTTCATCTTTTTTTGGAAGAGAGCAATCCAGGCAGTTTACATATTTCCCCTTGATTTTAATCCCATAATTTAACCAGTGTAAAATAATTTCAAGAAAGTGGTTGCACCCAAATAGTCTTGTAAACTAAATAAAAATGTGAATTTATGTCTATGGCTTAGACTAAGGTCTTCATTACATGGTACATATATTCTTATCAGTATAATTTTATTTGTTTAATAAAACAAAAATTGCTTTAAAAAAAGGAACTGGTTAATATTTGATTGACTTCAACCTCTCTCAGAATTTTATTCTTTGTTACACACATTTAACAATAATCTGGAATTCTTATAGCATTGTAATAAGTTCATTAAATTAATGATTTATGAGGTTGTTCCCTCTAAGAGAGTAAATTAACAAACCTACATTAACATTTTAAAAGGAAACTACCATTTTTGGATCACCAGGTCAATGTTTCTCATTTGTCATTTGATCTTTATGGCTAACTATAGGCTTAACCGCTAAAGTCACCTATTAGTATGTAGAATAAATGGAAGGAGATTCTAAATTCTTCAACATATACATTGAGCATATTTTCATATTTTATAATGAAAAACATACTAGTATGAAGTGTGTTATAACCTGAAATTCTAAGCCGTATATGTAACTTTTTTTTACTGTTCTATTGTTCACTTTTTCAAGACAAAAAATATAAAATTTGATTAAAATCAACTAAAGAATAATGAATACATAGGTTTATACAAGATTAACATAGTCAGTGCATATCAACAGCAAGTAATAGAATTTGACTGATGTATTTATTTGACTAGCTCTACTTTGTTTTTAGGGGTACTCTATATCAGGCAGCAAAAAGATCAGACTTACACTTGCATTAAGGTTGGTATACTGATTATGCTTGGTGAAATATCTCGTCTATCAGCCAGCCCGGCACAAACTCTGGAATGTGGGGATGGCTCAAATGAATCAGGCCCTCACTCTAAGATTCTTGGTGCTCTCTGATCTTGGTTACTCAACCTTAAGTTCAAGCCTGAGCTACAAACTTTGTCTTTTGCCACACAGTATTCTCATCTCTAAGCATTTTTGCTGGAGCAGAACTTAATCAACACTTTGGTTTACCACAGAATGAATAAGAAAAAGTCTGGAGTAAAAAAAAAAAGAAGAAGAAGGGTTTTCAGGATAGATCAGACTAAACAGGATGTTCATCTTTTGCCTATGGCAGTGGATGCAGTCAAGTAGTGCCACAAACTGACATTACTTTTCTGTTTTATGAGACATTCCCTCCATCCTGTAAATATAAGTTTTCTTAAATTTATTGAGACAGGATTTACAGGATTTATTTAAAGTACATAAATTTAATGTGAATCATTTGACTAACCACTTTATCCACATTACTTTTCTGTTATATCTATATAGCTGAAGATAAAGATTGCTAAAGTGAGTGTGAAATGGCTTTTTTATATGTAAATACAAAAATACATAGAAGATGAATAAAGATCAATAAAACAAACCAAAGATAATTTTATGAAGGTGGGAAAGGAGAAGAAAGTAGGGTATCTTTACAAAGAGATATTTATCAAAAGTCAGGTGATAGGTTAGTTCAACATTATTTCTTGGCTTCCTGAAGTCAAAGTTCTTCCTGAAGTCAAAATAGGCACTCAGATGGTTCAAAAGATGTTTATATACCCCTCTTTTGTCTGATCTGGATTCAGCTGCTCAGGCAAAATTGGCTGATTGTTCTTCATTTTAAATTCTATTTCAGCAAAAGTTGTTCCAGGGTTGCAGAAATACTATGCTTCTAAGGTCTAACAGGGCACCCTACCTTATATGCTAAATTATGTTCCTGTAAGGCCTAGGGTGGGACGTGGTGGCTCAGTGGCTAAGACGCTGAGCTTGTCGATCAGAAAGGTTGGCAGTTCAGTGGTTGATTCCCTAGCAACACGTAACAGAGTGAACTCCCGTTACTTTCTCAGCTTCTGCTAACCTAGCAGTTCGAAAGCATGTAAAAAATGCAAGTAGAAAAATAGGGGCCACCAAGGTAACAACATTCCACGCGCCTTCAGCATTTTGCCATGCTGACCACATGACCTTGGAGATGTCTTCAGAAGTGCTGGCTCTTTGGTTTTGAAACGGAGATGAGCACCGCCCCCTAGAGTCAGGAACGATTAGCACATTTGTGCGAGGGAACCTTTACCTTTAAGCCCTTACAGGTTCTTTGGGGGAGGTAACTCAGCTCAGTGAAGATTCTAATAGGCTTCTGTTGGCTTTGAGGTTGCAGTGGTAATCCCATTAAGAAAATTTAGGATTATTATTAATAATTATTAATTTAGGATTAAAAAATAGTTGCAAAGATGGGAAGCTCAGATCCCTAGACCTACAATTATTGCAATTTGAGGGAGGGGTTAAATTTGGTTTTTTTCTCTTTTTCTGGCTGGTCAAAGATAACGTTTTAATATTGTGCCTGTTCAAAATGTGAAGGGTGGGAAACCTGCAGTCATCTCACCTTAGGTCAGGTTCACAAAAGGCATCCTATTTCTGATTCCTCTTACAGTTAGGGTGATTAACATTGCAATTACTGTTTAGCCATACTCTTGTAGTCATTGTTGATATCTATTATAGCATTGAAGTCACCAATTAAACATATATCCTCATATTCTATTTCTGTTATTTTTTGGTGGATCTTCTTGTAAAATTCTTTTTTCTTTTTATTTGGGGCGTATATTGCTATGAGAAGAATTTTTCTTGTTCTGTTTCTATTTCTATCATTAAAAACCTCTCCTCTTCATCTGAATTTTTTCCCCCCTATGTATCCATTCTTTGATGTATGTTGCAAATATCAGGAGTTTAGTTGATTGGACACCATTTGTCTGAGATGGTACAAAGACTCCTGCCTTGTACAGCTTTGTGTAGGGTTGAACTAGAAGACCTCCAACGTCCCTTCCAGCCCTATGATTCTAAGATATTGTAGACTTCCTTTATCTTTCCACAGTGTAAGTTTTATCTTATAAGCAGCACTGACACAAAATCTGAGCATAAGATCACACCTCTGTGTGGTTGAGGGAAACATTTCATTGGAAGAACTTGGAGATGAATTACATTTCATGCTCTTAATTATTTTAGCTGAATACATGATAAATTTCTCAAGTGTAGCACCACAGGCTACACATAGCATTTAGTTTTATTAGGTCCTTTTTCAATAAAAATGTTAAGAGGCCAGTAATAAAAGTAAGTGGAATTAGCAGAACAAAATTAAAAATAGTTGCCTTGGGTATACATAAACTCATGTCAGCTGACACTGCAGCTGAAAATAAAACACCACTGAAAAACATTGTCAAGGACACTTAATTCTCTGTTAAAATTCACTTTTTCATTTACAATTTGAAAGTAGAACCAATAATGAACAAATATTTGATACAGTCCTTTTAAAAAGTGTTTAAATTGTGCTTTGTGAGAGGAGAAAAATCAATCTTGTAAGATTCCTCTCTTGAGTTACCCTTTCCCAATATATCATAATTGACCAGCATCAATAAATTGTGCCATCAATTTTTGCACAAAGCTTCTGACATTTCTACCAAAGTTGTTTTTTCTAGACACTTGATCATGTGACAGGGGGGTCAAATGCCTTTTTGTAATCTATCCATGTTACATTCAAGTCGGTCTTCCTTCTCTTGCAGTTTCCAAAATAATTTTGTCAATTAGAAGTTGATCTGTTCATGTGCTGTTTATGTGGTTTCCTTTCTACTTAGGTAGAAGAAGCTTGTTTTCAACTAGATGCTGTTGGACTGCATCTGTAACCATACCTCTTAGCAATGTGAAAGTTTTTTGTAAGCAGGGCAATTGTTCTGTCATTGCCTGGTGCTGCATCTTTTTTTGGATCTTTTATTATCAGTAGTTTTTGCCAGATGTTAGCCACTCTTCAATTCTAGCTCTTTGCAGTATATTTTTAAACTGCTTAGCAACAAGTGAAGATAGATTGAGTTTCAGCCAAAATCCATGCAGTTTATCTTCACGTGTTGTTGATGAATTTTTGGTGTTCTTTTCTCCACCACTTCTGCTGTTGTTACAAGTTCTTCCATTTCAGCTTTCTTTTTTTCTTATCCACTTCATTTAACCAAGCGGCATTCATGTTGTATTTCTTTGGCATATTCCATATCTGTACCAGTGGTGGGTTGCCAATTTCGTTACCACTGTTTTGGGTGTGCTCCTGCATGCAGAAGTATCCGGTGGGTGGGCAGAGCCTCCTGCCGCTGCTACTACTAGTTTGGGCCAAACTGGCAGCAATCTACCTCTGATCTGTACCCAGAACTGCATTGTTTCTTCTTTGTTAGATGATGATTGATTCACTGCAGTTGTTTTATTTATGAATTAGTGAAAAGATTTGTGATTGGATTGAAATAAGAGATTCTGCCTGTAATTTTCAATTTGTGCTGGCTATAGTTGTTACTTGTTTTTGTTTTATTGTTCTTTCTGAGGCAGAGGAGAGTGTGCTTGGTTTCAGAATGAAAATAATTCAATAGGTATGCTAGCTTCCTGTATTGCCAATTCCCCTGATTTGTCTCTACACTTCTGTCAAGGCTTTGATTTTTTTATTTTTGCCTTGAGTAAGCTTTTACAATTCTTCCAATTTTGCTACTGTGAATGATTTGTCACACAATCAGATATTTAGATTTAATTTGGCATTTTAATCCATCTATTGAATCCTTCCCAAGGATTTGGGATAGGCAGATGTGGATGCTTGATGGTGTTAGAGGTTGTGTTGCAAGATGTAAGCTGTTTTGAGTAAAGATGTCTTTTGCAATTGATGGTTGGTGATTTTGTCAATACCAATGGTGTTTAAGTACTGCTCCATTAAGCTAATTGAATTATTGTACAAGAAAAAATGGCCTCAAATTACAAGGAAGTAAATTGCAATTGAATGTCAGCATAACAATACTAATAGTAGTTGTTAAGTGGTGGGAGGACTGCCTCGCAGATACCAGTAGTAGAAAATCCTTCAGTAGAAAATTTTAATCAGAGATGGGATGGCCACCTGCAGGAGGCTGCAATTTATTTATTAGTCCATGTTGAGCTAGATGATCTCCAATTTGTTTTCCTATTTCTTGTGATAGAAGCGGTATTTTCAAACATGGGCATGGCTATTCCAATATATTTTGCCTAATGATGTAAAATCAATTCCATTTTCTCATAGTATGCTGATAGATCTGTCAGTTTATCTCAGTTTAAACTACTTCAAGAAATTTGAAGGAAAAAATGGGGACTTCATTAATTCCTATTGAAGAGATGTAGTATTAACAGTTTTTTCTAAATAGCTTGACTTAGTCAAAATAAAGTGCTCAATAAGCAAATAAATAAAAACAAAAAAAATATCACCACCATACTGTATTGCATAAGAAAGCTTGACTGTTATATCAGAAAACTATCATATAATTTTTTTTATCTCAATCCCAGAAACACACAATAAATAGTTTTATAGAAGTGATATAATATTTGCTGAGCCATAATTATTACAGCATATAATAGAATTTACACTGGTTCTTTTCAGTTTAGAAAGCAATTTAAATGAGTATTTTTTGGGGGGGGGGTTGGCATGAAATAAGATCTGAACTTGAAAGATTATGAACTTTCTTTTTTGCCTCTACCTGGATAATAAGGTAAGATGTCTCAATTGTGGCTACACTAATATTCTGGATTTCTCGACTTAATTTTTAAGAGCAACAAAATATAGTTATATTGTTATATAGGTCTACCTATTGTCAATATCTACCTATTGTCAAAAATGTATGATTGTATAAGATTTGTAAATATCTTAACAGAAAGGATTAAATGACCACTTAGAGAAAGCAGTGGTAAAATATTGAATAACCTAGTGTTTTTCTTTCCTTTCCATAAACCTATGTTAGACTACTGAAGCAAAAATCTGGTTCTTGTCCATGTTCTCATTATTAGAAATAAACCAATCCTCACAACCATGGGGGAGGCAAGACAGTTCCAAGAATGTGATATCTCAGCTCATGTACAGAATAATTGAAACTTTAGATTTTTTTTATCAAGCTTGAGCATATCTGGTGATTTTGAAGATTCTGTCATTGGAACAGGGTAAACTCTCTATTCATACCTTTGTTGGACAGCTTGAGATAAACTTTGCTTTTCCATTCTGTATCAGTCTTGTTGGGATGGACTACTCTGTTTGCAGTTAGTTTTAAACTGCAAAAATGGGATTGAATACAGCAGATTCTAGTTAAACATTAGGGAAAATGGTAATGGTTAACACATAGCTTATGAGCACTTCAAGAACTGATAGGCACTTATAGTAGAATATTTAAATGGAATTGAATAGGTATTTGTCATGGTTATAGTTTTTTGCATCTTGCTCTGAGCATGTGATTCACTAAACTAAAGTAGGTACTAGAGCCTTGTGGGGTCTCTGCTTTTTTGTGAAATTGTTGAGCTCCTTTCTAACCACAGATGCAGGAAACAGATGCAGGGAGTTTGTTTTCTTTCCATTTTGTAGGAAAACCACAAATGGAAAAATCACAAATGGAGAAACTCATATTATCATATGTACTAAAGTAGATTTAATATTGTAAAACAAAATAATTTTTCACCAACCATAAAAACATCAGGAAATTCTGGCCCTATGTTAGTTGCACAGATTTGTCCGAATAGTGCCTGTCATTAAAGGCATGTGTTATTTATTTTTATTTATTTGTTGTGTCAAGTGTGTATTAGATAATAGATATAAGTACATACAAGATTATGAATACATGAAATGGATACGAATAAATGGGGTTGTTAGGACAGAGATGGTAGGCATGTTGGTGCGCTTATGCTCGCCCCTTACAGACATCTTAGGAATGGGGGTGAGGTCAACAGTAGACAGTCTAAGGTAGGGTGACCAGACATCCCGCATCTGGTGGGACAGGCATGACTTTTCATCATTTTTCCCGCATCCCGCCCGGTTCTCAAAAAACCCCGCTTTATTTTGGGGCTCGCTGGCTCCCCCGCCCATCAGCTGCTGCTAGCTCACTCGTTAGTTCCCTCATCTATTTCTAAAAATCTAAGCCAGCCCAGCCTGCCTCTCACTGATTGGCCTGGACTCCAGCCAATCAGTGAGCTGGCTGGGATGGAAAACGTGGCGTGCTTAAAGTTTTCTATCCAAGCCAACTCACTGATTGGCTGGAGTCCGCTTAGCACGCCACATGAGTCGCAGGAGTCTCCATTTCATTTTGCCTTCATGGCCGTTTGCTTTGTTTTGCTGCTTCACTGGTGAGTAAACCAGGAATTAGTAACCTGCGCAGGGTTAGTGAAACAGCTGCCGCCGCCCTCCTCCCCTTCCCTGTGTGCAAGAAAGGCGCCCACTTGCCAAGCGCTGCCGCGCTGGTTCCTTCGCGCCCCTCCCACCCCTCTGCCTCCTCAAACTTCCACGCAAGAGCGGCGGAGGCCGTCGTTTTAAACGAGGCTCCGCTCGCTGCTCATCCTGCTCCGAGCTGGGAAAGGGGCACTTTGGCAGGGCTTCCGCAGCACCCCCAAGGACCATCGCGCGAGGTCGGCGGGGGCGGCTGCTGCTGCTGCTGAGGGCCTTTAGTAACCTGCGCGGGGTTAGTGAAACAGCCACAGCCGCCCTCCTCCCCTTCCCTGTGTGCGAGAAAGGCGCCCGCTCACCAGCCCGCGCCAGCCCACTCACCCTTGGGCTCCGGGGGCAGCACCTTCCCAGCTCCGCTGCTGCCGCACTGCTTCCTTCGTGCCCTGCAGAGTTTTCCCTGTGTCTCCCAGGTCGCGCCCGTCCTGGGTGCGAGAAACTCCGCAAGGCACGAAGGAAGGCGCTGGGGAGGTGCTGCCCCCGGAGCCCAAGGGTGGGTGGGCGGACTGGCGAGCGGGCGCCTTTGTCACCCAGGTTGCACCCATCCTGTGTGCGAGAAAGGCTCCCGCTTGCCAGCCCGCGCCAGCCTGCTCACCCTTGGGCTCCAGGGGCAGCACTTCCCAGCTCCGCCGCTGCCATGCTGCTTCCTTCGCACCCTGCGGAGTTTTCCCTGTGTCTGCCAGGTCGCGCCCGTCCTGTGTGTGAGAAACTCCGCAGTGCGCGAAGGAAGGCACTGGGGAAGTGCTGCCCCGGGAGCCCAAGGGTGGGCGGGCGGACTGGTGCCCGGGCGCCTTTCCCTGTGTCTCCCAGGTTGCGCCCATCCTGTGTGCGAGAAAGGTGCCTGCGTGGCAGCCCGCTCACCCTTGTGCTCCGGGGGCAGCACCTTCCCAGCTCCGCCGCTGCCGCACTGCTTCCTTCACGCCGTGCGGAGTTTTCCCTGTGTCTGCCAGGTCGCGCCCATCCCCTCTCAAAAGGATTTGTCCTGCTTCCTCCTCTTCTTCTTCCTCCACCTCCTCCTCCTCCCCGTCCATGGTGGCAGCCACAGGATGGGGCGGCGGTGAGAGAGAGAGAGAGAGAGAGAGAGAGGGTTCTGTCCCGTGAGGAGATGCCCACCGAGCGGTGGGTCCCCCGCCACCTTCTTTCCCTCATGGTCGCTTCCCTTCTTTCGACTTGTGGTCGCTTCCCACTGCTGGCGGTGCCTCGCTTCTCACCATCCCGCCATCGCCAGGCGCCGCCGTCGCCTCCCCTTCCTCCATCCCTCCCCCTCGGACTCCTCTTCCTGCCCCCACTGCCTCGGCTTGGAAGGGCCGGGAGAGCGAGAGAGAGAGAGAACGGGGGAATCTCTCGGGGCTCGCTGGAGCACTGCTCCTTTCCCAGAACGAGGGTGGTGCGGGGAAGACAATCCACTGGAGGAACCTTCCAAAGTGGAGGTGGCGGCGGCGGCTAGGCGTGCGCTGCTCTTTCCCTCCGCGCCCTGGTCCTCTCCGTTCCCAAGCAGCCCCATCCTCTCCTCCTCCTTCGGTCCTTCCCGTGGCCGCCTCACCAAAATCTCGCTCTCCCTCCCCCCGCTTCGGCTGCTGCTGGCCATCGCCCAGCCGCCGCAGCCACCTCCCCTTCCTCCCTCTCTCCCCCTCGGACTCCTCTTCCTGCCCCTGCTGCCTCGGCTTGGAAGGGCCAGGAGAGCGAGCGAGAGAGAGAGAACGGGGGAATCTCTTGGGGCTCACCAGAGTGCTGCTCCTTTTCCAGAGCAGAGAGAGAGAAGGAAAGAAGGGGGAGAGAAAACTGGGTGCCTGAGCCCTTTCCTCACATCCCTATGCAGTGGGGAAAGAGAGGTCGCTCCCGGTGAAGCATCGCTGCTTCTGCCGCAGCCACCTGAGGCTGAGACAGGATTCGGGGTTTTGACAGATGCCCATTTCCCCCCCCTGTGCGGCTCCCTTCAGGCGGAGAGCCATGTAGATCCCTTCTTCTTTTCCTTCCCCCCTCTCTCCTTCCTTCCTCTCCTTCCCACTCCTTGCAAATGGCGGTGGCGAAATCATAGTGATCTGAAGGGTTTGATGGCTGGCACAATGAAGGTATTCTTCATCTCCTTGACCTCCGCAGCGTCCCCCATTTTCCTCCCCTCCCCTCCCCCACCCGCGGAGCCTCTTCCCCTCCCCTCCCTCCCCTCCCCCTACAAGGGATCTACAACCCATGCGGGAAGTTTGGGGGTGGTTGCATCTTTTCCCTGGCTTCTCTGAGCTTCATTCCTCCCGCTTTCGCTCCTTCAGCTGAAGAATTTTTCTTGTTCTGTTTCTATTTCTATCATTAAAAACCTCTCCTCTTCATCTGAATATTTTTTTTCTATGTATCTGCAGCTGGTATTTTGTATTTTGGATAGAATCTTTTTTTAAATTGTCTTAGACTATTTTAAAAAAGATTCAATACAAAATACCAGCTGCAGTTATTCACTTAAGAACTGTGGCAAGAAAGGTGGTATAATGGGCTTAGTGACCAAAGTTACAATGGCATTGAAAAAAGTGACTGATGATCATTTTTCACACTTAGCGACCATTTTCACACTTATCAACCGTTGCAGCATCCTCATGGTCACACGATCAAAATTTTGATGTTTGGCAACAGTTACAATTTATATTTGTAAATTGTAGTTATGTTGAAATAAAAAAAATATTACAATACTATTTTTGTGTTGTATGAAAATTTTTGTTGCTCCGTATAAAATTTTTAATCAAGCCTCCCCCCCCCCCCCCGGTCAAAGGTGTCCCTCTTTCCAATCTGAAAATCTGGTCACCTTACTTATGTCAGACCAAAGGCAGCATAGTTCTAAGTTGTCTAAACCCAAAATTTCAAGTCAGGTGGCATAAGATGTTCTGTTGTGAGCAGTGGAGTGGAGGACTCTTCTCGTAAAATATCTCTGGACTCGCTCAACTGTATTAATGTCCAATATGCAGTGCGTGTTCAAAACAGATGAGCTGTATTCAAGAATTGGTCTATGAACTTTTATTCCTTGTATGCTCTGATTCGTAGTATAGTATAATCTTTATTGTCATTATACTTAAATACAACGAAATTGGTTCCAAATTGTTACCAAAGAAGAAGCTACCCAGGATTATCTTAACAACTCTTAGTACCTTTTTGGCAATGTTGTTACATTATTATATGTAATCACAAGCCATATGAATGTTTCTCATTGCCAGATTAAATTTTCTCTTCAATTTTGATTTTACTTGGACTTTGACAAGACAACTTGATTGTTGTTCTTTAGCAGTTAGCTAAAGATGGAATTTTTCATTTCCTTTTTAATTCATTTGCAAATATCATTAACTGGGAATATTCTTTTAATGTATTATAAAGTAATATATTAACATAATTATTTGTGGGTTTTTTTCATTGCTTGACAAACAGGAAGGGCTAATAGTCAAATTACAATATAATAACAAGGACAGGTTACAAGTTAAACTATCACTATATAGAAACTAGGAAATGCATTTTTCTGTACTATTACAGTGAATTAAAAGGTGGCAGACAGGCAAATATTTAAGATGCCCTCAGCACTTCTTAAGATACACAGAATAAAAGATGGGGTGGGGGCAAATAAAAGGATTAATTTGCTGAAGTTCAGCAAATGAAATATGAGAGACAAACAACTGGAATAGCTAATTTCTGGATAGATGACTAGGGGGAAAATAGGCTGTGATTGCTTTGAAAGGAAAGTAGTAACATAAGGCAGTATTACTGACCAAGATGGTTTTATATAATTTAAATTCAGTAATAAAAAAGATCAAGGCAGAAAAAAAGAAATTATGTATTGTATTGTTATTGTGATAAAATCATTCTCTTTCAGTTATAAGAAAGTGCATATATACATCCTTGTTTGAAATGAGGGTATCAGAGATTGAAGCCAAGACATTCAACATGCAAAATCTGCATTCTACCTGTGATTTTTCATTGCCTAAATGCTATTACTAAAATCAATTCAATGTCCAAGTGACTCCGAATATGTAACCAAAATTATATAAGAATACAATATTGGGAGATTCAGCCTTGAGTTATGCTCAAAGCAGCGGGGGGGGGGGGAGTACAAGAAATACAAAATGACAATTGGATATGATAAATAAAATGGAATGACTGGATCATTCGATCATCAAATTATTGAGTCACAGGATAAAAAAAACAAGCAATGAATTTTTATTTCTGGAATTCAGGCCAATTATATAGTATATCTATTAATCATCAGTTTTTAATTTCTATCTCATTTATATAGTGTATTAAGCATATAGGTATGCCATCTGGCTATTTGAGAGACCGCCTTCTGCCAATTACCTCCCTGCGTCCCATCAGATCGCACAGGGTAGGCCTCCTCCGAATTCCATCCGCCAGTCAGTGCCGACTGGCGACTACGCGGAGGAGAGCCTTCTCAGTTGCAGCTCCGACGCTATGGAACAATCTCCCCATGGAGATCCGCACCCTCACCACCGTCCAGGCCTTCCGCACGGCCCTCAAGATCTGGCTATCCCGTCAGGCCTGGGGATAGGACTTTACTCTCTCCCCGCCCGAATGCTGAGTGAATGTTGTGCTTTTATTGTTAATTATTTTTTACTCACATTTTCTTTTATATCTTGTCTTGCACTCCCCTCCCTCATTATTGTAAGCCGCCCTGAGTCCCCTCAGGGAAAAGGGCGGCCTATAAGTGTTCAATAAAACTCAAAACTCAAAAACTCATTGCAATAAAAATGATTCTCAATGGCTCACATAGAAAAATACAGTATTAAAAGCTCCCTATAAAAATCAACAACACAAGAAAGGAAATAAGCAGAGAATAGCAACAACAACTTAAATCAAAAGAGGCTGGCCAAAAAATATTGGTTTTTAGGAACCTGCAAAAAACCAGTAGAGATTTCATTTCTGTTAAGGTCAAAACCAGCCCTTCAATTGGAGCCAGAAATGAATTGATAACAAATGCAGAGTCTGAATAGTGATATGTGCCACCAACATTGGTAACCCAAAGTTGCACGTTGTTGCATACACTGGAGACAATTGCAACTGAACAGAAAATTATTAATTTCTGGGAAATATTGAAATGGGAAAAGATATCTCAACAGCATTAAAAAAGATACACAATCACTATCATTACAAGAAATTATAGATCAATCTATGAAATTGGGAAAGGCCTTTGATCCTAATAGCTCCCCAGATGAATAGTTAGAATTTATTCGTTGTTTGTCTGTCTGTCTGCCTTTTCTCCTTACGTTCAAGGTATCACATACAAAGATTTTCCTTCATTTTATCTCCACAACTTCTATCATGGGAGGTAGATTGGACTGACAAAAAGTGATTAGGTTGATGGGGCACATAGCTGAGGGTACCAAAGAACCAAGTTTTACCAGTTCTCAGAATACAGGGTTAAACTTTATGCTACATTGACTTTTATATAAGTTTGTCCATACACAATGTTGTTTGGCTAACATTGTAGACATGACTATCTATTGTACACTCTCTGCTTCTTTTATAATATTTCAGATTAGCACATTCTATAACATGCATTGTTATTATGTATATCATTGCAATCCAAAAAAATGGGGTTCATTTATAGGGATTATGAAGTGCATTTAACCTGCTCTGTGGTAAAAGAAATTCTGTGAGCTATACATGGACAAGATGGCCTACCTAAGAGCTTAATTTAGCTCATGTGTATTTGGCTGCCAGGGTCTCCTAGAAAAGTTGTGTCATAACTCAAACCACAGAGGGCAATTTCTATCCTCTCCAAATATTTAATTTCAAACTCAGAACACTGTTTGCCAATCCTGGGTCCTCTCTTCCTTGGAACTATCAATTCAGATTCCAAGTCTTGAGAGTAAACAAATTTATAGACAAATATTTGGATTTTAATGCAAGCTTAAAATAAAAGCAAAAAGTTTCAGTAAACTTAAGTTATAGAGTATAATTGGCACACTTACATTGTCAGATGGATATTTAAACATAAAACAAACCTTAGGGGAAATAGGAGGATGTATGTAAGAAATGTATATGGCAATAATTATATTCAATTATATTTACATTATAGGCACTTGGGAATCCTTTAATTTCAAACATAGGTTTCTATGCACTCTCTGTAATGGTGTGTGTGTGTTTGTGTGTTCATATTATTACTGTATTGATATATTTACAAAAACATTTTGCTTACAGGTTTAGACCCAGATACATATATATCAAGGTAGTCAAATATTACATAGTGTTCTGCAGGATCAGAAAAGATTAATGGTTATTGTGATAACTTTCCTTATTTCTTTTAAATATGGAATAGTTTGTGATTTTAAATTCATATGATCTGCTTGTTGTGAATAATAAAATAAATTATGCTGGGTATGGGCATTAATTCACTGAGTCTAGAGGCAGGAAACCCCTTTAAAAGTTACAGTCCATACTCTTAGTTAGTTAGTTAGTTAGTTAGTTAGTTAGTTAGTTAGTTAGTTAGTTAGTTTCTCACTCATGTACAAGATAACAGGAATAAGAATAAGCATGAATAAGAACACAGGAAATGGATACAAATAAATGGGGACAGGGACGTTAGGCATACTGGAGCACTTATGCATGCCCCCTACTCTAGACTCTATATTTTCTATATTATATAATATAGAGTATTATAAAGTATATAATATACTCTAAATTTTGTTTCTCTCCCCTTTTTTATTAGGCTATAATACATCTACTTTCAGGACAGGGAAAAGTTCACAAACAAAAAGAGAAATCAAATTGACAAATATTGATAGGTTTGTTTTTTTTTTGCTAATTTTAAGAACTGTTATGGTGAGAACTTTTAAGTCTGTAAAAATGTAGTTACAGGTACATTTGGTCTAATGGACATAGAATGCTGACTTCAGGCATAGCCCAATAATGCCTATTCTGATTAGTGATGATTCTTAGATCATGAGATTTTGTTATCCATTCTCATTACCCATTCTTTTGAGTAAAGTAATTTGATTGGAATTGATGAAATTAATTTATAAATATGAATGTACTTTTAAGTATGTATGCTTTCTTCTACTCCATACCTTTCTCTTTTTTCCATATATTAAAGCAATATAGATAGATCAGGGAAAGGGAACAGTTTACTGATTTCCAAATCTTTCAGTATACCCATAATAAATGTTTTACTCAGCTGAAATAAAGCTTAAACACTGAGATTTAAAATTAATCTGCAACTTCAGAATATTCTTAGACTTTCCCTCTTTTTGTGCTTTTTGCATTGTTTTAATTTTAATAAACAAAGTAGATCTGCAAAGCTAGAAATTTGTTCTTCTCTGATGTACAGTAATCCAGTTGTATTATTAATGTATGCAAAAATACCTCCATCCAATTCACTACATACGTTGTGATGCCTATAAATTGTATGAGCTATCATTATTCCATCCTTTTTTAAAAAAATGGAATGATCCCTGATAAAGTACCAGAAATCGTCTTTTTCCAAATTTTATTTTGAGGTAATTTTTTAATTTCAAGCTCCTACAATTCTGGAACAGGTGCTTTATAGAGTAGAAAAATGGTTCTAAATAATTGCAACTATTGCAGTTCTCCATATATAGAAAACTAGATATTTGCACTTCTCCAGTTTAGACAAGATATGATTTGATCTCACAATCCTAATAATGCCCAGTTATCTTTGTTTCTAGGATCTTTTCAGAAATACAGTACAGCATGGAAAGTACAGTACAGCATGGAAGCATAGAAGATGCCTAGATGGTTCATAGTGCTGTTAATCAAAGAAAATTATGCAACTAATCCATCTTTTTCTCCGTAATTGTTCAGAAAAATCATATGCCATTTGTAGAGAGAGAAAAATAGCAGAGAATAAAACTAATGGGAAAGTATAATCTGAAACCATTCCTAGGTTCAATGCCTAAAATAAATATTTGAGCAACAAGCACAATTGTATTTTGAGTTGAAATAAATAACTGGTAAAACACCCAATTCAATACACAAACAGTAAAAGTTATTAAAAATAAAGCATTAGCCAAAACCTGTATAAAAAACTAATCTGTGTAGGTAAAAGGGTGCACAAAGAAGAATCTCAGACTTACAAATTTTGGCCAGACTGGCCACGAGAATCCAGAGAGCAATAATATAAGGATCCTGGACATGATGCCATTTGAAAGTGACGATTTGGTAACTTTCATTTGTATGTTTTAGAGTGCTGCTTTCCATCTCTGCTGCAACAGGAAAAAGGAAAAAAACCAAGAAAATCCCCCAAACTTGCACTGTGCCCATCATAGCAGTCTCTAAATAATAGGTTTTCAAATTGCTGAATATCTGCAAAGATTGCTTGCTGTCTTCATTGGCTGAAGTGGATCCCTGAACAGGGAAAACTGGATGAGAGTCTGGATCTGATAAATTTCCAAAGGTGAAAGGCTGCTGCTGCTGCTGCTGCTGCTGCTGCTGCTGCTACTGCTGCTGCTGCTGCTACTGCTGCTGCTATTAGGTATCAACAGTATTACATATGCTTGTGCAGCTGTATATAACCAACAGGGGTCAGCCATGCCATAGTTGCAGCTGCCTTTATACATTTGCCTTCATTACCTGTGCTTTGGGGCGGAGGTTTCTTGACAAATCTGTTCTGATCAACTCTGACTATAATTTTTCCATTTGAGAAACATCAATGGCAAATCTTGAGGAGTTACAGCAATGTTAATGTGAGAAAGCTTGCAGATATTTGAATGGTTACACTTTGTTCTGGTATTTTGTGTGTGTTATGAGAAACACAACTACAAACCATCTGCCTCAAAAACAGCACACTTACAGCAGCAGCAGAATCACTGATTTAGAGAACATAAGACATAGCAAGGAAAAGCATTGGTTCAATATAAGAATTTCTCTTTTATCAGAGAAAAATAATTCCAATGGTATGTAGGTGTAAAGAGAAACCAGTGGACTTGATCCCTTAAAAATAGACTCCTTTCTTTACAAGTAGGGCTTGTAAAGAACTCAGTATCTCTTACTGGAAAAACAGCCTGCCTGAGCCTATTATCAAGACTAATAACCTCCTGCACAAGCAATTTAGATTTGCGTTGGAGTTCAAACAACCACTTATCTATTAGGTGATTAGGGAGAAAAAGCTTGAGGGAAAACAGACTCATAGATAAATGTTTGGGTCATAATGAGTGCCTTGCAGGCTTGAAATAGTAGCAAATTGTTTGAACTTACTGTAAGTCTAGGCATTTGAATACAATTAGCACACTGAATGAATGTTTAAACATAAAACAAATCTTGGGAGAAATAGGAGGCTTGCTTGCCTCATAGCTAAGGAAGCATTGGATTTAAATTGTTAAATATTCAGTTGTAGCTGTAAATATAAAGTTGTAGTTTTATCTAACACATATCAGATAGGCAGATTTCCCAATAATTATACTCACCCAGGGTGTTCGGGCATCCCTTTTTCAAAACTAACCTTCTCTGAGGTCTTGTGTGTGATCTGTTACTTGCAGCATTGCGACCCTGTAAGCATTTATTGAGAACATGAATGCAAAACATGAATGTACTTCAATAGGCCTCCAACTCACCATGAAGAAAACCTCCATCTGCAGTTTCTTCCTCCATTGCAAGTGGGTTTTTCCTTCTCTTTCCAGCAGCACCGGCTGTGCTATGTGGTCAGCATGTGGCAAATCTTCTCAAGGCAAGATTGTCTTATTCTGATTACTGCTTGAGGCTATTGCAAGTATACTTATCCTGGCCATTTGGGCTGTTTCCTTTTGGCATTGGTAGAGTCAATGGCCATTTAAAAACATTCATTGCTGGACCTCTACAATACTAGATCTATCAGGAATCAGCACCTCCCACACAAAAACTACCAACCATCCTCCATAGTTTAGGCATGGTGCAGGAGCATTCCTGACAAGTTTCACTGCTGTACAGGCATACCATTGATTTAAATGTATTTCTGCAACTTCAGTGCTGCAGTTCCAAAGTCATTGGGGTACAGCAATTCTTCCCCTAATCTTCAGCATTGCATCAGGAAAGCTATAGAGGGTTACTTTAAAGCAGGGTTGTCAAGCTTGTGTCGTCATCACGTGATGTATTGTGACTTTTTCCCCCTTCGTTAAACTGGGAGTAGGGCTGGCCAGCATGTGGCGCATCTCATGAGTTTGACAGCCCTCCTTTAAAGTGAGATAATTCACTCCACTGCCTGCTCTACTCTTAGCAGAGGGATGAAAAGTGTTAGCAGAGCTGTATCTCTCAAGTACAGCCTCTGCCTAGAATGGATAAAAAGATCCACTTCCCCCTTTCTCCTGCTTTACTTTAATTGGCAACTTGACTATGGAGGCATGGGGAGAGGGAAATGTATGTGGGACAAAAATGGCAGTAAATTCTACCTGGACTAGGGAAGAACTGGGGAAAGATTTCTAGGAGTTATACTTGGTTTTGGAATTTCTAGCTCAGGGGTGTCAAACTCAACGCCTGCGGGCCAGATCTGGCCCCTGGGGTCCTTAGATCTGGTCCACAGGGACCAGATCTTGGAAACAAAGAAAGACTTGCCACAGTGCCTCTGCCACCGAAAATTGATTAACTAAGAAATGTAACTTATTTCCAGGCAGTAATCTTTATATTGTATTTTAAATCAATAGGAGAGGTGGTTTGGTCTAGCAATTAAGGTGCTGGCCTAGAAATCAGGAAATAGTAATCCCACCTGAAGCATAAAAGTTACCTGGGGGACTTTTTCTCTTAGTACAATGCCCCATGTCACAGGGTTGTTGCTGTGAAGGAAAATAGGAGGAAGGAGTATTATGTATGTTTGCTGCCTTGAGTTATTATAAAATAATAAAGGTGGGATAAAATCATATAAACAAACAAATAATAAACAAATCTGCCAGAAATGAATTGAATATAAAAAGCTAATTGCAAAGTACAAGCAGGATTTTTTTTTGGGGGGGGGGGAGAAGTCACAAACCAGAGAGGATATAATGAAAGCATCATTTAATACAGAAAATAACAGTCAAATTGTACTTTTTAATATAAATGATTAATAAAAGGGATGCAAATTAAACACAAAAAGTCAACTATATAAAACCCATTAGGCAAGAACAAGTATATACCACATTTCTCAAGATTCTTCTTTCCATTTAGGTCCATAGTCATCTTAGATTCATCTTGGGCCATTCCTAGTTGCTCTTGTTCAAATCTGGGGATTTTGCTACCTAAGAACCAGCAAAAAATATTGGTTCTTTGGCAGCACAATCAGATTGCTCACGCAGTATTTCATCCCTTTCTGTTCTGCCCAGGTAGCCAATCATTCAGAGTTGTTGCTCTGAATGTAAGTTAGCCTGCAATAAGGGATTTTTCATCCAAAATCTAATTGTAGGTGGGAAGGTCGATTTGGTATATATAGTATTATTAAGACCTGGCTAGGCAGGACATTCCTGTCAGAAATAGGCACTCTTGAATTTGAATGTAGAATCAGCTGTGCTCCCAGAGCAAGACTAGTGGGATGACTAGTCATCCATGACATCCATTATGGCTTTTGGAGGCATTGCCCTGCAGATAATTGCTTGTAAAACCCTGATAGCAATATCAGATAGTAAAAATTAGATCAGGTTGTTGTGACTATTATACCTGCTTCCCTGCTACATAGTAAGCGTCCTTACTGAAAGCTACTTATGGCTGGATTGGTACTGGACTTCCCCAGTTGTATGCTCTGGGAGACTTTAATCTGGCTTCCATGGGTATAGAATGGTCCATAGATACTGCAAAATCATAGTCTAACCCATATTATTGAAGGCCTAACTTAGAGTGGTAATCACCTGTTAGACCTGTTTTATGCCTCAAGGCACCTAGAACATGATTTGAAGTTTGGGAATGTTGCTATTAACATCTTGTCATGATCAGATAACTTTCTATAGCTTTGGAGTTCTTGGCAGATCAGAATTCCCCAACCTTTTCAGCTTTGTGGTCCAGTGGGAGGAGGGGGAATAGTTCTGCATGATCAATGGGAAAGTGTGTGTGCATGGGCAGCTACTTTTGAGCAAGTGGCAGGCATATGCAACTGCCATTTGCACAAATGGAGCACACACGTGTGTGCACGCACACACACACACCTGCTGCTTACGTTAGTGGGAATGCATGTCCGCATGCACACGCCTGCCAATTCCGTGGCCTGATTCGGAAAGGCTCAAGGCCCGGTAGAGGGTACGACTCAGGATTTGGGCACCCCTGCTGTATGTGTTCCATGCTGTATGGAAGTAAGACTTATTTTGATAAGTCTGCCCCAGCACTTACTGTATGGATTGTGAAAGATTTGTATGGGTTGACTAAAGCTGCAATACTCTCCAAATAGAAGAAAGTGATAGTCTTGGATTTATTGGCATCTCTGTTGGCTCCTTTGGTCATAATCCTGAGTGCTCCTTGAAACACTCTAGGAGAGAAAACATCTTAGAATGCCAAATAGAAGAGTGGATCCCATTGAGCCTATTGCATTAGTGTATTAGAATTATTGTATTTTTACACTCACTGCAAATAGCTTCATCTCTGTTTAAAGTGATCCTTCTGACTAGGGAGAATAAAGAATATATTTGTAGGACAGGTGTGAGAATTATATGAAGAAGGTTGCTGAATTGGAATCCAATTGCATTGGATTTAAATTCAGCAGTTCCAACCTTTCTGACATCAGGGACACAAAATGGTATAAATTGAGAAAGAGGTTGAACATCTATCACTGAATATTTTAAGTCAAAGTTGGGCGCCCATCTTTTGAGAATCCTTTAATCTGAATTGTTGCTTGGAATTGATGATTTAAACATCAATTCCAACTTCAAAGCACTATGCAAAAATCATTTAAAAAGAGTAAATTAATCAAAGCTGATTTTAATATTTTCTATGATATAATTTTAACTATTGTAATTTATTTTAGTTCATTATTTTTTTGCTGTTTTTGACAGTTACAATTTATTATGAAGACTGGATATAGGTGATACAATAAATAAATAGATAAATACTCAATTCATTTTTATTTGCAATCTTCCATTCGTTGAGCATTGCCAATTAATATTATTTTGAGCACAGCATGCATTCTTGCATGAGTTGTTCCTAAAAAACCACAGAAATAAAGTTTGAAAAAGGAAAAAAAGAGAAATGATTGCAAAAAACACCTTGCAAATATACTGCTATGAAATGGAGAATAAGTGGCAATGATATTTCTTATCCAGTATAATCAGTAAATTGTAGAAGCTATCTGAAGTGGGGCATGAGAAATAGGGCTTGACCATCAGCCTTGAATCCTTTTTCAATTGTTGATGAAATTTGAATGGGAGCTTAAATAAAGGACAGATATCTCTATTCCCTGCAGCAAACTTCTTTTTCTTCTTAAAAAAGGCATATACATAGCACCTAAGGCTACCTCTTGTCTCTTTCCATATCCTTTCTCTAGAGGCTTATTTACTGAATGTATTGTAAAGGTGATGTTAACAAACCTGCTGTGCAGCAATTCTTGACAAATTAACATGAAAGATAATCTTGCCTCTATGCTACCTGAATAGATTCCATAGAGTTTATAATACTATTAATATATACTTTACTAACTTTATTTTAGTGATCACTGTAAAATGGATTAGTTTGGTCCAAATGACTAACATGGGACCCAGAGCAATGAACAATAAATTCATGTTCCTTCTGGCATTTCAGTGAGGAAATTGTTGAGTTCCTAATGCAGTTTAATTTTTAAAAAGTGCTTGTCTTCACAGCACATAACAATGAAAACAAAAATATGTGGAAAACTATTTCTTTCTTCTTATTCATACTGGGACAAAAGATATTGAAGATTATTGAAGGCTTAACTTAGAGGGGTAGTTACCTGTTAGACCTGTTTTTTGTCTCAAGGCACCTAGAACATGATTTGAAGTTTGGGAATATTGCTATTAGCATCTTTGTTAAGGTAAGATAACTTTCTATTAGCGTTGAAGTTCTCTGTAGGTCAGAGTTCCCCAATCTTTTCAGCTTTGTGGACTGGCAGAGGGGGGGGGATGGTTCCGCACACAGGATGACCAAGCATGCATGGGCCCAACTCCATTTGTGGAAGCGATGGGCACATGCGACTGCCTTTCATCTAAAAAGGAGCACACATGCACTGGGTCGCCTGCTGCTTACATGAATGGGGATGCATGTGCGCATGCACGCACCCACCATTTCCATGGCTCGATTCTGAAAAGGTCAAGGCCCAGTAGTGGTCTGTGACCTGGATGTTGGGGATCCTTGTATATGTGTTCCTTGCTGTGAGGAAGTAAGAACTATTTTGATAAGTCTGTCCCAGCACTTACTGTATGGTTATGGATTGTGAAAGATTTTTATGGGTTGACTGAAGTTTCAATGCTCTCCAAAGAGGGGAATGTGATGGCATGTGTGTGGACTCTTTTTGTCATAATTGTGAGTGTTCCTGTAGGATTATCACTCTAGGAGATGAAACATCTTAGAATGCGAAATGAAGAGAAGATCCAATTGAGCCTATATTAAAAATTATTATTGCATTACAGTATAATAATTATTGTAATTATTTTTTCACTCACTGCAAATAACGTTTCTGTTTAAGATGATCCTTTTGGGTAGGGAGAACAAAGGATATATTTGTAGGACAGATGTGCGAATTATCTGAAGAATGTTACCGAATTGGAATCCAACTGCATTGGATTTAAATTTATTGTTTCCCAACCTTTCTAGCATCTGGGACCCATTTCTGAACAAAAAAATTATTCCATGGACTATGCGGGGCAGGGGGAATTGTTTCATGCACAGTTTAGATCCTGCACATGGGTAGATGAAGCTTCACTGTCTTGCCCACTGCTTGTGCAGCCTGGTTCTTAACAGGTCAAGAACTGATACCAATCCACAGCCTGGAATTGATGATTTTTGACTGAGAATTTACTGAGTCATGATCGCTAGAGGTTTATTTGTTTGTCCCTTAGGTTTGAGCAAGTGGACAGAATTATTGGAATATTAAATGGTCACATATGTATTTAATGCATGTTCTGTTGTTTAGTTAAAGCCTCCTGGAAGATGACCTAGGATGGGATCCATATGATTGTGAATGCATCCTTAAGGGAATAGGTGTTATATGTGTTAGGTGTTAAACCAACCTTAAATAAAGCAGCCATTTGTCCCTTCCTCAAGAAACCATTACTGGATTTAACAATATATACCCATAATATAAAAAAATTACAATCTATTAAAATATAAAATTGTACTAATGCAGATCTGCATTATCCGAATTTGCACTATTGAAAATTATAATTAAAGGTAAAATACTGTAATTAATTCATGCTTGACAGAAATAGCAATGAAAAATGTAACATAAATATAATAACAGAGTTGGAAGGGATCTTGATGGTCTTCTAGTCCGACCCCTTGTTCAAGGAGGAGATCTTATACCATTTCAGATAAATGGATATCCAGCCTCTTTTTAAAAGCCTCCAGTGATGGAGCACCCACAACTCCTGAAGGCAAGCTGTTCCACTGGTTAATTGTTCTCACTGTTAGGAAGTTTCTCCTTAATTCTAGATCATTTATCTCCTTCAATAGTTTCCATCTATTGTTTATTGTTTCCACTCTCAGAAAATTTCAGGCTACTTCTATATTGGTTCTCTCCTTGATTAGTTTCCATCTGTTGTTTCTCATCTTGCCTTCTGTTGCTTTGGAAAATAGGTTGATCCCCTCTTTTTGTGGCAGCAGCTCAAATATTGGAACACTACTATCATGTTGCCCCTAGTCCTTCTTTTCACTAAACTAGTAAAGATAAAGGTAGAGGTTCACACACACATGCGTGGTAGTCGTTTCTGGCTCTAGGGGCGGTGCTCATATCTGTTTCTAAGCCAAAGAGCCAGCACTGTCCAAAGATGTCTCTGTGGTTATGTGGCCGGCATGACTCAACGCCGAAGGTGCACAGAGTGCTGTTACCTTTCCACCAAGTGGTTCCTATTTTTCTACTTGCATTTTTTACATGCTTTCAAACTGCTAGGTTGGCAAAAGCTGGGACAGGTAACGGGAGCTCACTCCATTAAGCAGCGCTAGGAATTCAAACCACTGAACTGCTGACCTTCTGATCGACAAACTCAGCATCTTAGCCACTGAGCCATCACATGTATGTCATTAAACTAGACATTCTCAATTCCTTCAACTGTTCTTCATATGTTTCAACCTCTACCCTTCTAATAGTCTTTGTTGCCCTTCTCTGCACTCTTTCCAGAGGCTCAACATTTTAAAATATTGTTGTGACCAAAACTGGATGCAGTATTCCAAGTGTGGCCTTACCAAGGCCTTTTAAAGTGGTACTAACAGTTCATGTGATCTTGATTGTATCCCTCTGTTAATGCAGCCTAGAATTGCATTGGCGTTTTTGGCAGTTGCAGCACATTGCTAACTCATATTTAAGTGATCGTCTACTAGGATCCCTTGTGCAGCTATTGCTATTGAGCCAAGTTTTATTTACTCTGTACCTGTACATTTGTTTTTTTCTTGCCTAAGAAAAAACATAGTTTTTTTCTATGTTAAATTTCATTTTGTTAGATAGGACCCAAGTCTATTGAGATCCCTCTGGATCTTGAGCCTATCATCTGTGATTTTGGCTATTCCTGCCAGCTTGGTGTCATCTGCAAATTTGATAGATTCACCTTCTATTCTTTCCTCTAAATCATTTATGAAGCTATTGAAGAGTATTGGGACAGGATCTTGGGGTACCCAAGCTTACTTGGGTAAGCCCACTGCTTATTTCCCTCCATGTAGATGTAATTCCATTAAGGACTACCATTTAGTGCAGTTTGTCAGGCGATTAAAAATTCATCTGATGGTAATGCTGTCTATCCTAATATTTTTTAAACTTACCAAGAAGGTTGGGGGTCTACTTTGTCAAAAATCTTACTGAAATCCAAGTAGACTATGTCTACAGCATTTTGTTGATCCACTAATTTAGTCATCTTGTCAAAGAATAGATAAGATTTATTTACTATAATCTTTTTTTGAGAAACCCGTGTTGGCTTCTTTACTTAACTTTGCTTGCTTTTAGGTGTTCAAAAACCTATTGCTTTATTATCTTTTCTAGGATCTTCCCAGGTATTGTTGTCAGGCTGGTTGGTCTGTAATTTCCTGGATCTGGTTTTTTCTCTCCTTTTTTGAACACGGGAAGCACATCACCTTTTTTCCAGTCCTTTGATAGTTCCCGTGGTACATGATCTTTGAAAGATATGATCCAATGGTTCCAAGAACACGTCTGCCAGGTCCTTTAGAGCTTTAATTCTTCAGATCCTGGTGATCTGAACTCATCTAGAGTGGACAGATGTTCTCTTAACATTTTCTTGTCTATTTTAATTTAAATTCCTAGTCTGTCTTTATGGTTATATTTTTTTGGCAGGCTGGGCTAGTGTTTCTTTTTATGTGAAGACACATTGAAAGAAAGAAGTAAGCAACTCTGTTTTCACCATGCTGCCTGTCTTCCTTGTCATCTTCTCCAAGAGGAGAAGTGGACCAATTGTTTCTTTGACTTTTTCCTTAAATTTTATATGTTGAAAGAGAGTTTTTAAAATTATTTTTGTTATTTGTTGCAGGACTTAGTTTATTTTGAGCCTTAGCTTTCCTGACCATCTTTGCATATTTGGGTTTTATACTCCTATTCAGCTTTAATTATTTGACCTCCTTTCCATTTTTTTAATGCTTATCCTTTTGTCTTTCAGTTTATTGGAAAGTTCTTTGTGCAACTATGCTGGTTTCTTCTTGGATTTCTTATTTTTTCTTTTTAGTGGTACTGTGCTGGACTGGGCTTTTATAATAATATTTTTTTAGAGTTCTCAAAGAGTTGTTTTCTCCATTAAAATTATCATCCATGGAATGGATGAAATCCATGAAATAGAACAAACCCATTATATCTCATTCTTTATGCTATACTTTTAAAATCTGAATAAATCTTCCTTTTGTCAATTTTGTTAACAGTACTTCTTAAAACAATTAAAAGTCACAAAAATGGCAGGCAGCAGCATATAGACATGTGAAGTGGGAATGATATTTCTTATCCAGTATAATCAGTAAATTGTAGAAGCTATCTGAAATGGGGCATGAGAAATCAGGCTTGACCATCAGCCTTGAATCCTTTTTCAATTGTTGATGAAATTTGAATGGGAGCTTAAATAAAGGACAGATATCTCTATTCCCTGCAGCAAACTTCTTTTTCTTCTTAAAAAAGGCATATGCATAGCACCTAAGGCTACCTCTTGTCTCTTTCCATATCCTTTCTCTAGAGGTTTATTTACTGAATGTATTGTAAAGGTGATGTTAACAAACCTGCTGTGCAGCAATTCTTGACAAATTAACATGAAAGATAATCTTGCCTCTATGCTACCTGAATAAGATTCCATAGAGTTTATAATACTATTAATATATACTTTAGTAACTTTATTTTAGTGATCACTGTAAAATGGATTAGTTCGGTCCAAATGACTAACATCCAGAGCAATGAACAATAAATTCATGTTCCTTCTGGCATTTCAGTGCGGAAATGGTTGAGTTCCTAATGCAGTTTAATTTTTAAAAAGTGCTTGTCTTGACAACACATAACAATGAAAACAAAAATATGTGGAAAACTATTTCTTTCTTCTTATTCATACTGGGACAAATGATATTGACGATTATTGAAGGCTTAACTTAGAGTGGTAGTTACCTGTTAGACCTGGTTTTTGTCTCAAGGCACCTAGAACATGCTTTGAAGTTTGGGAATATTGCTATTAGCATCTTTGTTAAGGTAAGATAACTTTCTATTAGCGTTGAAGTTCTCTGTAGGTCAGAGTTCCCCAACCTTTTCAGCTTTGTGGACTGGCAGAGGGGGGGGGGATGGTTCCGCACACAGGATGACCAAGCATGCATGGGCCCAACTCCATTTGTGGAAGCGATGGGCACATGCGACTGCCTTTCATCTAAAAAGGGCACACATGCACTGGGTTGCCTGCTGCTTACATGAATGGGGATGCACTAGAAAACCGCCCTTTCAACTCTGTTATTCTGTTATTCATCCATTCTGTCATCTGTTATGATTAAATCTTTTTCATAAAATTAGTTTTCAATACTCAAGCAAAGATCCTTCTCTTTCAAATCTGTTAATAACAAATTAGATGCCACGCCACCCAATTGTAGGTTTGATTTGGCTGTTGTTATGTGTATCTGGGTGTCATCTTTATATTTATTTAAGACTTGAAAATTTCTCAAACCTTTTATGTAATTTTCATTTATATCTTGTACATTGAAAACTATTTTTTCAAAAATTTCCAAAAAGGTTTTAACACTAAAGTCATCCAGCTTCCACCTTTCTTTTATATCTCTCTTTAGAGGCATTTCAAAGAATATATGATATATAATTTTCAGAATCCTTAATTTATTGTTGTGATAATTTTAATATAATCCAAATCTCTTTAATGGCTAAACATTCAGAGCAGATTGTAGGCAATTGCTTCTCAAGGAAGAGAGAGTAAATATTCCATAACAAAGAAACCATAGAAGAAACAGATAATAATTTCCACAGTAGAGAGTTTATAGAGAAAAACGGAAAAACTTCTCATCACTTTGTTTTGATAAAAACATCAGAGATATACAAAAATACAATATAGCAACCACATTCTTTTAAGAATAATGAAATGCAAAATTCATGCAGTAAAAATCCAGTGTAAAGCAAATTATATCACTTTCATTGCTAAAAGAAAGACCTCACACCATCAACTTTCTTGCCACATGGAATAATGATTTTCTGAATAATTATGATGATGGGAAATGAGATAGGGAAGAATATGTTGACTAAAACATATCAGGTTTTAAACAGAATACTGTGAGTGATGGATTCTGTTGGTAAGCAGATAAGTGACAAAGAAATAAAAGTATTTATGAACAGTTCATTGAATGGAAAAAGAAACAACAGTAATCTTAAAAAAGAAAAAAGGAAAAACAAAAAGTTCTTCTTACTAGCAAAGCCAATTTCCAACTATTCCTTCACACTCAAATCTTCTAATGTTCACTTCTTTATCTTTTTAAACAGATAATGGAACAACCTACATTCCATCATCAAAATACAAGAACAGGAATGAAGTAATCTGTATAATTTGGATTACTCTCCAACAGTTTATTAGTATATACACTACTGCAGTTGATAATATCAGAATTTTGTTATAAGCCCATGCTTCATCTTTATCTTTCTTTTTTAACAGGAACAATCCATTTAGGAATAAATATTTCAGAAATTCTGTTTCTTTTAAAGTACATTTTCCTGTAGTTGTGGAGACAAAAAAACGCAACCTTCATAATTCCTAACTCCTACCACGCTTTCAAATGAACATATACATGATTTTTAGTCTTTGCATGTTATATTTCAAAATGCCAAATGCTATATTAAAACTTGTTCTGTTATTTTGTTTTACTTGCTTTTTTCCAAGTAAATCATCCATATTATTAATGAAGAAGTGCTCCAAAAGAGTTTCTCCTGCAAACTATATAACATATTTGCATATAGAAGACTCCAACATACAGGTCATATTCTCTGCATGGAGAACAATTGAATCCCCAAGATAGCAATTAGATGGACCTCCCCGAATCATCTTGGTTGCTCTTCTCTGCACTCTTTCTAGAGTCACAAAATCTTTATAGTGTGCTGGCCAAAACTGGATGCAGTATTCTAGGTGTGGTCTTATAAAGCTATATAGAGTGGTGTTAGTAACACACTTGATCTTGATTGTATCCCCCTGTTAATGCTAGTTGGGATTGAATTTGCTTTTTTGGCTGCCACTGCACACTGTTAGCTCATATTTCATTGGTTGTCCACTAAGGCTCCAAGATCCCTTTCACAGTTACTGCTATTGGCCAAGTGTGATTGAACACATACAAGGAATTTATCTTCGATACATAAACAATCAACTGTACATACAAGCAGCAAGTGGTCAATCATTATTATAATCATAAAATACAATCATCATTAATCATGAAATACAACACTCAATGATAGTCATAGGATATTAAATAAAGAATCAACATAAATCATAATAGGATACTAAATAAAAACAATCAACATAAATCATGAGATACAAACAACAAAGTAATAGTCGTAAGAAGCTAAAGAAATAGGTAATAGAATAAATGAGAAGGATAATAAGTAATACAGTCCTACAAGATGTTTAACATCCCAAGGCATAGGATAGTGTTGTGGGAATTAGTTGTTTAGTAGAGTGATGGCATAGGGGGAAAACTATTTTTGTATCTGGTTGCTTTGGCATGCAATGCCTTATAGCAGGGATCTCAAACTCAAGGCCTGTGGACTGGATTTAGCCCACGGGGTGCTTAGACCTGGCCCATGGGGCCATCCTGGAGACAGCGAAGGACAGCCCACACTGCCTCTGTCAGCAAAAATAGAGCTTGCAAGGGCCTCCTGAGCTCCATTTTCACTGGCAAAGGGTTGCAGGAGGCAGTTGCAACTGGAAACAGAGCTTGGAAGCTCATTTTTGCAGGTAGAGCAATTGCCATCACAGGTTCTCCCAACATGAGTGACATTGAGCTGGCCATGCCCACCCCACCCTGGCCCCCTGAGGTAAAACACAATCATGATGCGGTCCTCAATGAAATTGAGTTTGACAGCCTTGCCCTATAACATCATCTTGAGGGAGTATGTTGAAGCAGTTTGTGTCAGTTTATTAAGTTTATGAAGTTTATGAAGTCATGAAGTTTATGAAGACTATCTGTTTTAATAGTAGTAACTGCTAGACAGATCTAGATGTCCGAGTAGACCACCACTTAACTATGAGCCAACAATGTGTTTCAGCTGCGGAAAAAACCCCCATTAACAAGCATTAAAAGTGTGATAGCATTTAGATCACAAGAAGTAATAATATTACTTTATACTGTACTAATAAGGCCATGTTTGGAATACTACATCCAATTCTCATGACCATGATTTAAAAAGAAATCTGTCAATGAATATTATTACACTACTAGAGTAGAAGTGATAGAGTGATTTTGGAATTCCACATAATGCAAACACAAACAATAGAATATAATCCAACTAGTGTCTTAAAATTTAAAAGAGCTAAATTTAACAAAGAGCCTAAGAAAAATTCCATTGATAAAAATCCTAAAGGGTAAGATAACTCAAAGAGTATGGAAATCACTGAAAAATGTGATAATAAAAGTCCAGCCCAACACAATATCACTGAAAAAGAAAAACAAGAAATCCAAGAAGAAACCAGGATTGGAAAAGAGTTGATGTGATTCCCATCTTAAAACACACACACACACACACCAGACCCAGGAAACTATAATCCAATCAGCCTAACATCAATATCTGGGAAGATACTGGAAAAAATAATATAAACCATATCTGCAAATATCTAGAAACAAATACATTTATAACTAGTAGCCAGTATAGATTTGTTAAAAACAGATCATGGGAAATCACTCTTATGTTATTCTTTGACAGAGTAACTAAATTAGTAGACCAGTAAAATGCTAGGGACATAATATACTTAGACTTTAGCAAGGCATTTGACGAAGTAGCCAACAACCTACTTCTTGGTAAACTAGAGAAAGCATGGATTTGTAACTGGCTGACAAATCTTACTCAATGAATAGTCCTTAATGGTACTACATCTACATCAGTGGTGGGTTTCAATTTTTTTTAGAACCTCTTCTATAGGTGTGGCCTGTTTTGTGGGAGTGGCTTGCTGGCCATGTAACTGGGTGGGAGTGGCTTGCTGGCCATGTGACCGAGTGGGAGTGACTTGGCAGTCATATGACTGGCTGGGCATAGCCAACTTGTAAAATCTGGTGAAACTCACTTAACAATGCTCTTGCTTAGCAGCCAAAATGTTGGCTCAGAAACTCTGGCCTTTGAAGCACGCAAGTCTTAAAGCTGTCAAGTTATAACACCCTTGTACCCCTATTCCTTTAAAAAAAACCAGGGGTGTTCAAACTTGACAGCTTTAAGACTTGTGGACTTCAAGTCCCAGAATTCCTCGTCTCGTTCTTCATCTTGATGATGTGCAGATGGGCAGTGGGAGGGAGCTGGAACCAGTTCCAAACGGCACTGTAGATTTGTGGAACCTCTTCTATAGAAGAGGTTAGAACTGGCAGGAACCCACTCCTGATCTACCGGTACATGGAAGGAAGGAAGCAGTGGGGTAGGAAAAGATCCAGTCTTAGACCCAGTACTCTTCAATATCTTCATAAATGACTTAGATGAGGGGGTAGAAGGGGAATTCACCAAATCTGCAATGACAGGAACAGCCAATACCCCTGAAGACAAAAATTAAAGATCCAAAAAAATCTGGAACAATGGGCTCTATCCAACAACATGGTTTTACACCTAGGCAGCAAAACCCAAAGATACAAGTACAAATTAGTTAAAACATAGCTCAAAAACATTAACTGTGAGAGGGACCTTATAGTCCTAGTGGATGATCACTTAAACATGATCCAGCAGTGTGTGGCAGCAACCAAAAAAGCTAATACAATCCTTGGTTGTATAAACAGAAGCATAGACTCAAATCATGTGAAATATTATTTCTGCTTTATAGTAAGACCACACATGGAATACTACATCCAGTTTGTCACCATAAACTGGATGCTAAGACTTTGTAAAAAAATGCAAAGAAAAAAAACTAAGACAATTAAAGGCCAGGAGACTAAAACATATGAAGAACAGTTGTAAGAATTGGATACGGCCAGTCTAGAGAAGAGAAGGACTAGGGGTGAGATGACAGCACTAACACTAGCACTAGCGCCTAGACTTATATACCACTTCATAGTGCTTTTAAAGCCCTCTCTAAGCAGTTTACAGAATCAGCATATTGCCCCCAACAATCTGGGTCTTCATGATAGTAGTATTCCAGTATTTGACTGGCTGCCACAAAGAAGAGGAAATCAACTTATTTTCCAAAGCACCAGAAGGCAAGACAAGAAACAACAGGTCGAAATTAATCAAGGAGAGAAGAAACCTGGAATTAAGGAGAAACTTCCTAACAGTGAGGACAATTAACCAGTGGAAAAGCTGCCTTCAGAAGTTGTCGGTGTTTCATCACTGGATATTCTTCAGAAAAGACTGGACAGCCACTTATCTGAAATGGTATAAGATGTCCTGCTTCAGCAGGGGGTTGAACTAGAAGACCTCCAAGGTCCCTTCCAGCCAGGGGTGGGTTCCGGCAGGCACTACTGCTGGTTTGCTCATGAGTGTGCCATGTGCACACATGTGTTTCGCAATTTAAAAATTGCTCTGTGCATGCGCAGAAGCGAAAAACAAGAGAACCGGTTCGGGGTGTGTCAGGCCTGGGTCGCTGCCAGTTCCAGCGACCCAGGATGCCAAACCACTACTGGTTCAGCCAAACCGGTCTGAACTGGTAGGAAATGACCACTGCTTCCAGCTCTAGTTTGATTGATTGATTGACTGGGCTATAGATGTCTAGCCTATTAAAGAGCAGGGTTAGGGGTGCATGATAAGTATATTTCAGTACTTGAGAAACTGTCACAGAACAGAAGGGATCAACATTCTCTAAATCACCAAAGGGCAGGGCAATAAGTAATGGGTGGAGAACCAATTTAGAATTAAGAAGAAATTTCCTGACAGTGAGAACAATTAATCAGTGTAACAGCTTGCCTCCCAGAATTATGTGTGCTTGATCGCTGGAGGTTTTAAAGAATAGACTGGGCAATATTTGACCGAGACAGTATAATACCTCTTGCCTTGAGGAGTGTTAGACCAGAAGGTCTCTGACGTCCTTTTCAGGCTATGATTCTAGTTTCTATAATCCATTTAACCAGAGGTCAATTAACATAATAAGGAAGTTAAGTAGAAAATCTCTGATAGTTTCAATATCTGTCTCCTCTCTCCAGAATATAGTAAATGGCTTTGGATGGAATGAAGTTACACATGTTCCTTTGCCAATTTCCTAAAGAATCTGAACTAATTAAGTATAGTAAAGATAAAAATGTCCAGAAAAAAACGAGAATGACCCATGACAGTCCCACTCACCCATTAGCTAAATCAGCAAATGAGCCAGCATTTTCTGTTGTGGGTTTAGAAAGCTATCAAAGTGAATGTAGAATTGACAATATAGAAGATACACTATAGAACTACATTGCTTTTATTTTGAATGTGATTGCTATTTTTTAAATAACATACATGTGTTTCTTATTTTGAAGGTGGCTGCTATTTCCCCCCAATTTACATACATGTATGTCTGTGTGCCTACACACTTCACAACTCTATTGGTTCGGCTCTCCACAATTCCCTTGGGAAAAATAATTTATAATTCATAAATAATGGAATTTATACCCAATAAAATAAATACTTGTCTGATAAATAAAATACTTACTTGCCTAAGGTTCTTTACAGGGATTTAATATGGATGGTCTTATTGGTCACAATTATACTGGCTTCCCAGTAAGTATTTCAGGATATGGCTTCCCTTTTTCTGTGATCACCTCCTTAGAATTGCAGCATAATTACAGTTGAATAAGATTGGCTTGAAAAAACATTTTTTTTCATCAAAACACCAATAGATTTTGTTGCATTCTATAACCAGAAGCCTTGAATTCTATTGTGAGATTGTGGGGATCTCTAATGAAGCAATAAGATAGACTTCATTTAAACATTTAAGCATTTTGGAATGCTATACATTTTGGAATTTGAGGTTGCCATCTTGAAAACTATTGACTTTATGAAAAGCACAATGGGAATGAATATTTTTAAAATGATTTATAAAGCCATGCAGTTTCCACCCAGATATACCTGGACATACTACTCCACCCCCACTTTACTTGCTTGCATGTGACTGAGCTGTACATACATATAAGCCACAATCGTAGTTCTGGGACATGTATGGATATAGTACAGATTCCCTACATGTCTATAATATTTGTAAGATGTGTCTGTGTTAAGTGTGAAACAATCATAAATCATTTTTTTCAGTGTCATTGTAACTTTAAGCAGTCACTAAATGAATAGTTGTAAGTAAACAACCACTTTTATGTTGCTTGTTTGCTAGAGAAGAAATAAAATATTTGTTTTCTTTTGTAAAAAAGGGTACAAAATAGGAATACTTCAGAATGCTTATATTTAAGTTTGCATTTGTATTACTACTATCACTGTTTTACTAGTTAAATTTTGTGTGCGTGCATGTGCACCCGCATATGCACCAGCATACATATGCATGGATCTTTCTGGTTAAAATTTCCCAAAATATGTGCAAATGTGTGTATAGACATGTATCCATCTTTCCAGTTAAAATTTGCGAAGCCATGTCTTTAATTTTAAGAAAAGTAAAGCAGGCTGTAGTTTTAAAAATTCTTTTTCACTGAAATTAAGAGTGATTTTAAAAACACCATTAAAATAAAATTTTAGGCTTTTATTTCCTAATAGACAATTTAAGGTTTGTTTCCAAACTACAATAAAGCTTAGGGTTCTGTTAATTATTCACTTTTGACCAGAATTCATACAAGATTAGGATTAGAGTTATTCATTCACTGTCGATTTGATTTAACAGTTTTTCTTTTTTCCTTAATGGAATCGAATTAAATACAACACATCCAATAGGTGTCATTATCTGGTCATATCAGCATCATCTGATATTGAGTTGACGTTAAACGTCATATCTGATAGGGGGTCATTTGGTGTGATGTCAATAACATACATACATTTTTATTTTTTTTAGGTTAATGACACCGCTCATTAAACAAATATATAAACTTATATATAAGCATATATTATTACTGTCATAACATATATAAAAACTGATTTTAAAAAACCCAGGTAAGGAAAATAATCTTTTAAAGGGAGCAGTTCATGCCTGATCTCATTTGTGCTGCATTTGTGCCTGACCCAGTGATAGACGATGAAGATTAATTTTTAAAGATTATATCATCTATCAAATGTAATTCAATGGCAATATTTATGACTATAACTTTTAACAACACTGTTTGGACCAGAAACAATTTCAGCATCAGAGATACCTGTTATTAGAAAAACTTGTAAAATTCCTTATAACTAAAAATCCTACTGGTTTTTATAGATATTTATTTTAATAAATCAATTTGCTATGCAGGTACTAAGAAATAAGTGGAATAAAGAGTTAGATGGTCCTTATTGCCTAGACAACAGGAAAGTCTTAACTTCTATAGCAAGAATGTCAAATTACAACAAAAAATAATATTTAAAATTTATTGGACTCCATTGTTTGTATAGAAAAGGACTGTCAAAAATAGTTTTGTGGAAGATGTGATAAGGATAATACTTATTTAAAACATATGGTGTTACAATGACCTGTTCTTACTAAGTTTTGGGAGAAATAATTATATTTCTTGAATTTATTTGCCGACGATATGATAGCAAACGACTCTGGGTTTAAATATGATTATGTGGCAATTTTCAGACAATAATATTCTTTTAAATTATCTAATACACGGAATTTGATAAGTGGACAATGCAAATTGATACTTTATGGCCTTACAATGGAAAAAGACTGATATTGCAGCATTGGAAATATTATTATTAATAAATAATATTATTATTAGTCCCTTTATTTACTGACTTAAAGACATAATTACATTTAACAGAATAATAGAATAACAGAATTGGAAAGGACCTTGGAGGTATTCTAGTCCAACCCCTTGCACAAGCAGGAGACCCTATACCATTCTGGAGAAATGGCTATCCAATGTCTTCTTTAAAATCTGCAGTAATGGACCACCCACAACTTCTGAAGGTAAGCTGTAACACTTGTTCATTGCTTTCTCTGGCAGGAAATTTCTCTCTAGTTCTAGGTTGCTTCTCTTACTTTTAGCTTGCTTAGTTTCCATCCATTGCTTTTTGTCCAGCCTTCTGGTGCTTTGGAAAACAGCTTGACCCACTTTTCTTTGTGGCAGCCCCTCAAATATTAGACTATTTGCTATCATGTTACACTTAATCCTTCTTTTTAACAGAATAAACATATCTAATTCCTGCAACTGTTCATATGTTTTATACTCTGCCCCTCTAATAATCTTTGCTGCTCTTCTCTGCCTTCTTTCCAGAGTCTCAACATTCTTTTTATATTGGATACAATATTCAAGTGTGGTTTTATTAAGGCATTATAAAGCGGTACTGACACTTCATGTGATCTTACTTCTATCCCTCTGTTAATGCAACCTAGGATTGCATTGACTTTTTTGGCTGCTTCTGCATGCTGCTGTCTCATATTTAAGTGATTGTCCGCTAGGTCTCTAAGATCTCTCTTGCATTACTGCTATTGAGCCAGGTCTCACCTATTCTATACCTGTACATTTGATTTTTCTTGCCTAAATGTAAAACCTTACTTTCCTACTGTTGAATTTCATTTTGTCAGACTGTGCAAGTCTGTTGAGATCCTTCTGAATCTTGAGTCTATTTTTTTGGGTTTTGGTTATTCCTTCCTGCTTGTTGTTGTCTGCAAATTTGATGATTTCTCCTTCTATTCCCTCTTCTAAATTGTTTATGAAGATAAGCAAATTGCCTATACATAGACTTTTCATCGATATGATGTTGATGTTATCCATTCAGTTGTGCCTGATTACTGGTGATTCTATGGGCTAGTTTTCTCCGCATCTTTCAATCTTGTTCTAATTTTTTGAATTTTTCTATGTTCTGGTTAGTGTCCACTTTAATGGTATCCAGCCACTATATTCTTTGATGGCCTGATTTCCTTTTACTGCTAATTCTTTTAAATATAATTGCTTATATATATATATAATATGCCCAAATATGGGAGGAAGGTCACACTTCCATTCTCTATCCTTCGGCTCGTCACAAGAGACCATCCAGACAGAAACCCAATATTTTTTACTGTTGCCTTTTTGTTACATTTGTTATATTTTGTGCTGATAAATAAATAAAGGGAGACTAGTATAGATCTATTTCAAGCTATTTAGCTCTCATCAGCTAGCCATACCCTTGCACAGGTTCGATTCCCAGCAAGGGTATGGCTAGCTGATGAGAGCTAAATAGCTTGAAATAGATCTATACTAGTCTCCCTTTATTTATTTATCAGCACAAAATATAACATATATATATATATATATATATATATATATATATATATATATATATATATATATATATATATATATATATATATATATATATATATATATATATATATATACATACATACATACATACATACATACATACATATATACATACTTCAAAAACATTTGCATTAGATAAGTATTATATAAGTGTGTTTATTGATAATATGATTTATAACTGTACTTTCATTTTGTCATATTTCTTTCATAATTTTATCATTAATTATAATATCAAATTATTAATTTAAAATGTTAATTTAGAATATTAATTATTAATAAAAATAAAATAAATAAAATCCAATGAGAATAATTTTTGACCCTAACCCTTACATACTTCAACTTTGGACAGGTATATACTATTAAGAAAAGAACACCATTTCAAAATTTGAGTTTAGTTAAACCTCATTCTGATGGGAGAAAAAAAACAGTTTATACCATCATTTTACACTATATAAAAGAATATGAAGAAAAAGGAAGAAGAATATTAAGACTTCTTTTAATAATCAAGTGACACTTCTTGAATCCAACCATATCCTTGTTTGTATATATTCTGACAATAAATAGAGGAAGCAGCTCTTCATATCAATCAATGTACAAGAAGTTGTTTTTATTTCTTTCATTCTATCATGAAGTTTTTTTCCTGATCAGATTCAAGTTGTGGCTATTAGAACTTCTCCTGCAAAAATCTAATTAACCACTAGAAGGCAAACAATAGATCTAAAAGATTAATTTGTCGAGATTTTTGAGATGTTGGTTTTTTTTAATTACATTTTTTTTTTATTTTTAATTTAAAACAAGTACAACATCTTTCTTTACATGCTATAGAAAGTGTGTCGGTCGGTCACAAATAAACTTTCGTGCATCTCCTCCACAGTCAACAAACATAACTCATGTTAACTCGAACATTTTAACTCAAATATTCATACATATCACCATCATCATATATCCATTTTCATTTGACTGTAATTATTATTTAAAAATATTAATAAAAATAATAATCTTAAACAATACATGCCCACACCAGAAAGAAAAAAGACAAAAAGAACAAAAGACAAGGCAGGGAAGAAAAAAAAAACAAAAAAAAAACAACACAGGTATATATTATATAAAAAAAAGTATATCAGCTGGTTACAACATGTTTTGGTGCATCTCTTCCATTAATTCATATTAATTCAAATATCTTAACTCAAATGTTTACCATATTAACATCATTATACCAGCACTTTTAGTTGACTACAGTTATTTAAACATCCTTCATCCTTAACTATGCCAAGGAATTAATCCCTAACACCTGCTGACATTTCATTTACTTGTTTGTAAAATCCTCTATTAACATCAAATCCTCATATCCTATTTTAGCTGAACATCCATAATATTTAATACCAAAAATTCCATCTTCCATGCAGTATAGTTTATTATCATTCTCCCTTCTTTATGTAGTTATATCATATATCATAACATTTTCCCCATATTAATTAACATTTAACTGTATATATTTTATTTTATTTTTAATAGCGATAATTATTGTGATTAATAACCTTTGTATATAATCCAAAAATATTTCCAACCTTCCTTTCTCATATCCAATTATTATTTATCATATCAACTCCACATTATATACATTACTATCAATATCAATTATTATTCAGCTATATCTATTACAAATAAGAGTAATTAGATTTAGCTAATTTTCAATTGTATTCTTCAATCTATCAGCCTATGTCTCTCCAATAGCAAAACTTCCTTAGTCCTATTGCCATTCTTAAAACAAGTTCCCCAAATGTTTTTATAAGCAAGTCCAAACAGAAATATCTTTGCACCTTTTTGCTTAGGGTGCCTCTGGTGTAATAACGTTGTCCTTGGCTTGTTCCACTCAATTTGTCTTTGATTTTCAAGGGTGGTATCGAAAATTCTGCAAATAATGTTTCATAAAGTATAGATTCTTTAATGCTTTTCATTCCTCCTGCAATCTGTCTTTTGAGATAAATCTTCTGTATGGCTCCCCCTCTTTCAAGTGTTGCATCTCTTTCTCTTTCTGCCTCCGAAGTAGACCAGACGCCCGATGTGTCAGCAAGTTGAGAGACTTCCTTTCTGACATTCTTCATTTGAATTTCAGGAGCACTCAAACATTCAACGTTCTCACTCTTTCCTTCATATTTTAATGTTAAAAACAACAGATAGAGCGGAAAAAATCATTTGAAACGAATCACTTGAAGCAAGTATAGACGCCATGATGTGACGCAGAAGATATTTGCAAGTAAGGACACGCTGGGAGCTATGCAATCTTATCTGATCTTAGACCAACACAGCCAAGCAGTAAAAGTGTCAAGTTATAAGAAGCCAAATTATAGTAAATTGGTTTACAGCCCACTTAAGGAGAGCTTGAGGGAGTGTTGAAGTAAAGTAAACTTTCCTTTATCCACGTAAACAGCATTCAAAACATTTAAAAAATAGGGTAACCATCAGCCATAAATCCATTAAAAAAAAACCAATTCGCCGCTAGATTCTTCTGTTCTTTGGTTTCAATTAGCTTAGATTTTAATGCGGACCGTCTCTCTTTGAGTAATAAAATCAGCTTACCAGTTGAAATCACTTCTACCATTCTTAGGGGCTACCTGCAGTTTCAGTTAGCATACAGTTAATCCAGAAGGGTTGGCAAAAGGGGTTGAATTCCGAGCGCCCCCAAGACCTGCGAACGTCACTGAGGTCACTGGATCTCCCCAAACCTTCACTGTCTCTTCGGGACAGCTAGGATCGAAAACGACCCATCCAATTCCTCCGGAATAGGGAAATTTCAGGAATGGCCTGAAACTCCATCTTCTCACTGCTAAGCCCCGCCTTCTTCCTATGCTATACTTTTAAAATCTGAATAAATCTTCCTTTTGTCAATTTTGTTAAGAGTACTTCTTAAAACAATTAAAAGTCACAAAAATTGCAGGCAGCAGCATATAGACATGTGAAGTGGGAATGATATTTCTTATCCAGTATAATCAGTAAATTGTAAATTGTAGAAGCTATCTGAAATGGGGCATGAGAAATCAGGCTTGACCATCAGCCTTGAATCCTTTTCCAATTGTTGATGAAATTTGAATGGGAGCTTAAATAAAGGACAGATATCTCTATTCCCTGCAGCAAACTTCTTTTTCTTCTTAAAAAAGGCATATGCATAGTATCTAAGGTACCTCTTGTCTCTTTCCATATCCTTTCTCTAGAGGTTTATTTACTGAATGTATTGTAAAGGTGATGTTAACAAACCTGCTGTGCAGCAATTCTTGACAAATTAACATGAAAGATAATCTTGCCTCTATGCTACCTGAATAGATTCCATAGAGTTTATAATACTATTAATATATACTTTACTAACTTTGTTTTAGTGATCACTGTAAAATGGATTAGTTTGGTCCAAATGACTAACATGGGACCCAGAGCAATGAACAATAAATTCATGTTCCTTCTGGCATTTCAGTGAGGAAATTGTTGAGTTCCTAATGCAGTTTAATTTTTAAAAAGTGCTTGTCTTCACAGCACATAACAATGAAAACAAAAATATGTGGAAAACTATTTCTTTCTTCTTATTCATACTGGGACAAATGATATTGAAGATTATTGAAGGCTTAACTTAGAGGGGTAGTTACCTGTTAGACCTGTTTTTTGTCTCAAGGCACCTAGAACATGATTTGAAGTTTGGGAATATTGCTATTAGCATCTTTGTTAAGGTAAGATAACTTTCTTCATATTTGAATATTTTATTCATTTTCATTTTCATTTTATACAATCACTTATATACTGTGCATTTGCAAAAAAAAGAAGAAGCAGTAAACACAACTCATCTTCCACCATGGAAAACCAGCATAGCACTTCCATCCTCCATACACCCTTTCTTCTCCCCCTCCAACTTTCATTTCTCCCTTCCAACTTTCCCCTCTTCTACTTCCCTTCCCCCTCAAACATCCCTTTCTCCCCTTCCCTCCATCTCACCCTCCTTACATTCCCCTCTCTCTCCCTCTTTACTTCTCCCTCTTCTTTCCCTCTACTTCTCCCTTCGGTGTATTTCTCTATTCATTAATCTATTCAATTTATATCTTACACTAAAATTAAAAAAATGAAAAAAAGGGGAAAAATAAAAAGAAAAAAGAAAAAAGAAAGAAAAAAGAGCAACAGTATACGAGTGCATTCTTCTTATTCTATAAGTTGAAACTATATTTCCACCCTCCCCCCCTCCCCCCCATAAACTCCCCTCCCTAATCCCCTTCCGACTTCCCAGGTCCCATACCCGGCATAACTCTTTATCAAACACAGTCTGGAGTATATTAAAACCAAATAGATTAAAAATTAAAAAATAAAAAATAAAGGAAAAAAAAAGAATAAGGAAAAAAACAAAAAAAAGGAAAACAGGAAAAAATCAATAAACTCTCTACATTAAGCTCAGCTTCCCATCATTATTAAAACTTAAACAGTGTACATCATTCCTAATTTCATTTCATTTATTACTTGCAGGATTTCAAACTATGTTGAAACCAAGTAGGTTAATCAAATGGAATTCTCTAACTAGGGGCCTTGTCTCTTTATCTAAATGTCCAAACTTTTAATTTGTCCCTTATAAAGCAACTTAAACATCTCAAATATTCCTCTCGGTTTCTGTTCCAGCTCCTCTCATCCTGCCTCTACCCGTGTCCATATATGTATTTTATTATCATCCATACTCCTCTCATATTTGCTCCACCTTCCTTCAAACCCCCTGAGTATATCCTTCCAAACATTATATTCAAATAAAAATTTCTATAAAGATCAACTTGCTTTCTGGCTCAAAATAAACTCTAATTAAACCTTCACTACCCTCCCGTCTACGCCTCCCTTCCCATCTCAATTCGACCAAAACCACAATCCAAAAGCATCACAATCTCCGCCTTCCTCACCCTAGAGAATAAAACATTTTATATGAAAATTCAAAGTTGTCCATCAAATCTTTTTTTTTAAGTCCCATACAATATAATTTCCGAGGAGATCAGCATCGTTTCTTTCAGCCTTAATGTCTCTTCACCGGTATACCACTATACCATTTTATACAAGACAGAGTCACAAAGTTATTCAAGTTAAAATTAAGCAAATGTTTTGGAAGCATAGCTAAGTACTTATTCTCTGTTCCTCCGCCCCTCCGGAGGGGAAAAACAACACCTCCCGCCTTGTAGCTGTATGATTGGTTGTCTCTCTTCTACTTCTCCTTGTCTTTGTACAAGTCCGGGTAATTCAAGAGGTCCCGCCTTTAAGATCTTATTGTAAAAGTCTCGAGCTTCGCAAGGTGAATTAAGGCGATGTTTTTGATCATCAAGTGTAACTGTAATACCAAACGGCACCTCCCATCTGTATTGTATCTGATTATTTCTAAGTTCTTTAGTTAAAAAGACATAGTCTCTCCTGGCTCTTAACATCTGGGGTGGCAATTCTTTAAAGACAATCAGGTCCTGTCCATCAATTCGCAGCCTATTATTGTAAAGCTCTTGTAGTATCATGTTTCTGGATTCTTTTGTAGCAAAGTATATAACTACATCTCTCGGGAGCTGTTTCTGTTTTGCTGTCCACAAATTATGGCGGTAAATTTTTTGGATCTGCCAATCAAAGTTGAGTCCCGGACTTCCCACCAAACGATTGAGAGCCTCAGAAAAGGTCAGCTTCAAATTCTCCTGAACATTTTCACGCAATCCCCTAACTCTTATTGCAAACACAGTTTTTTTATAGTTTGTCATAACAAGTTGTCTCTCTGCCTTGTCAAATTCCTGTTGCAACTTTTCAATTTTAGATGTCAGATTAGAGTTGGCTTCTTCCAAAACTTCCAGTTTATCCTCCATTCCTGCAATATAATCTGTCATCACATTTATAACCCCGATGGTATCCTCCTTTGTTTGAGCAATCTTGGCATCAAGTTTGTCACATAATTCCGAAATAAATTGCATCATTTCCTCTTTAAATTCTCTGAGAGTTTCAAAAAGAAATTCTTTCGTTAACAAATCTCCAGTAGAGGGCGTAGAAGACAAAGACTGTGGCTTTATAGCGATTACTTGGGAAGCATTGTTAAAAAAACGTTTCGATTGCTTTGATGTGGCAGCCATGATAAGAAAGAAAAAGAGAACAAACAAAGCCTCTGCGCACCTTGATTTGAAATAAAATACTTTCAGTAAACTTTGGCAGTTAATAAAGAGAGATCTTCAGGAGAACAGGGTTGGTTAAATATATCATATATCGACTACGAAGGCTGTAAATCGCCATTTTGAAAAACAATTAAACAAAGGAGCTTTTTGTAAAATTGAAGCTGGGATTTTAAATAGAAAAAAAAAGGTTCACCTGTATGGTCGCTGCTCAGATTTATCTTTAACAAGTTAATTACAAAATCTTGTACTGAGAGGGGGGGTAACTCGCCTTGAGCTGAAAAAAGACAGCTGAGAAGCTTTGGCCGGAGTAATGACTCAGCTTTCCGTTGAATCACTCTCTTTCATTCACAGCAAAAAAAAATAAAGACTGTGAACATCAAAGAGGACTCTAACTAGCTGGGGTCCCTCCCTGCTTTTTCCCTTGCCTGGAAAAAGAGATATCTAAGATTTTAAATAGATATACGAACCAAAACTCTGAGAGCAGCTTCGTTAAGCTACCGTCGGCGGCAAGCCCCTCCCCTGGAATCCCAAGGTAAGATAACTTTCTATTAGCGTTGAAGTTCTCTGTAGGTCAGAGTTCCCCAATCTTTTCAGCTTTGTGGACTGGCAGAGGGGAGGGGGGATGGTTCCGCACACAGGATGACCAAGCATGCATGGGCCCAACTCCATTTGTGGAAGCGATGGGCACATGCGACTGCCTTTCATCTAAAAAGGGGCACACATGCACTGGGTCGCCTGCTGCTTACATGAACGGGGATGCATGTGCGCATGCACGCACCCACCATTTCCATGGCTCGATTCTGAAAAGGTCAAGGCCCAGTAGTGGTCTGTGACCTGGATGTTGGGGATCCCTGTATATGTGTTCCTTGCTGTGAGGAAGTAAGAACTATTTTGATAAGTCTGCCCCAGCACTTACTGTATGGTTATGGATTGTGAAAGATTTTTATGGGTTGACTGAAGTTTCAATGCTCTCCAAAGAGGGGAATGTGATGGCATGTGTGTGGACTCTTTTTGTCATAATTGTGAGTGTTCCTGTAGGATTATCACTCTAGGAGATGAAACATCTTAGAATGCGAAATGAAGAGAAGATCCAATTGAGCCTATATTAAAAATTATTATTGCATTACAGTATAATAATTATTGTAATTATTTTTTCACTCACTGCAAATAATGTTTCTGTTTAAGATGATCCTTTTGGGTAGGGAGAACAAAGGATATATTTGTAGGACAGATGTGCGAAAGGGGTTGAATTCCGAGCCCCCCTGAGACGTCTCTGAAGTCACTGGATCTCCCCAAACCTTCACTGTCTCTTCGGGACAGCTAGGATCAAAAACGACCCGTCCAATTCCTCCGGAATAGGGGAATTTCAGGAATGGCCTGAAACTCTGTCTTCTCACTGGTAAGCCCCGCCTTCTTCCGTGTTGGTTTTTTTCAGATAAAAAAAACAGCTGTTTTGTAAAAAAAAAAGCTGTTAAAGCTAGAAAAAATATTTTAACTTCAAGGTTTTTTTTTTAATAAATGTGCCAAAAAGTCTCTAGAAAATAAATAAAAATAAAATAAAACATTATAAAATATTTCTTTAAAAATTAATCTTCTGATTTTTATTTTTTAAAGCATTGCTGAATCATCACATTACAGATAAGATTCTTTATTTCCCACTTTCTTAAGATCCTTTTGTAAGACTTCATTCTTTCTCAATTACTAAGTAATTCAATAACATCATTTGACAGATCCCACCTCGTGGTTTATTTTTCATTATTTACCTGTTTGAAATTCTACCACACTCAGATCACTTGATCTTTTCTTTTACTAAAAACCAGTTTTTCAAGATAAGTGGCTCAGAAATGGTAGTGCTCCTTTCTGAGAAAATATCTGCTTTGTCCTCTCTCATTGCTGTAGGTTTGTAATTATAATTGTAATTCCATTTTATAACCACAATTTATCCGCATTGTTGAATTAGTAGCTGTAAAACCTGGAAATTTTTCATTTCAAGCTGTTGTTCCTCTGACCTTAAAAGGTGCCATTCCTTAAAAACCATTCTTCATGAAGAAAGTATGTGGGGATTTTTAAGACAATGTCATTTTTTCTTGTATGTGCTTCTTGTAACATCAAAATATCTAGATTCTTTTTTAGAGTTTCTGTTCCAGTTAATCTATTATCATTAAGGTTCTATGAGACAATATTCAAATTAGCTTTGTTCCAAAAATCTTGATACATAAATAAGAGTGTATATATGAGAGAAAATAGTAATTTGCATAACTTAAATTTTAGCTTCCACTATACTTTCTGATTTAAATATATTTTAAATAAATTTTATTTTCCCATGTAAACTCAATTATCCTCTCTTTTCCGGTCTCTTCCTTATTACCACCAATGTATATTTATCACCTGAAGAAGTGACAGTACAGTGGTTACATGGTAAATTTCTATTGAGGTGTCATGTGAGGTTAATTTAAACTTCTAATGCTCTCCTCTAATTTCTTAATATTATATAACAGTGATGAATTATTAACACATAAAATAAGGATTTTTAAGAAATCCTGTCAAGTGCAAGAAAATCAGGAAGTCCAGGCAATGCAAATATACTTTATTAAAGGTTTATTACATTCTTGTGCTCTCTACAAGAATCTGAACTACTAACAGTCAAAGCAAATAAACAATAGATAAAAGTTAATGAAATTCAAGGTAGGCTGGACTTTTAGGCCTGAAGGGCCTCTAGTCTGATGATGCATTTGACCTCCCACCCTCAGGATCAACCAGCTCATCTCCTACATCACTCACCTCTTCACTCTGGTTTCCCCCCCCCCACCTTTCATGGGTTCTATGATGTTGCTTTTTCCTTCCTGCATTGTGTCTTCTAAGTTTGAGTTCTCATGGGAACTTGGCAAAGGCGGAAGGGAAACAGTCTCAACAAAATCTGCACTCCTGCAATCTGGTGAGCCAGTAGTGGTTGTTATAACACAAAAGTATCTTTCCAGGTTTCCTCTCCTCTGCTTTCTGGGAACTGAAGGCCAGATGTGGAATGCTCTTGGAGAAATCCAAAGAGGCTGGTTAAACTCATCCTTGACAGATTCCTTAGGAGAACTTGGGTGGGAGGCTGGGAGCTTCGTCAGCCATTGCTTGTCAGGTAAGTGCTGATAAAATTGACAAACAAATCAAGGGCATAAGCACACCATGCATTTCCTGAGGAGTGATCTGAAATAGGATAGCCTTTTCAATGAATCAAATACTGAATGCCTTTGCCTTTTTTCCTAGAGTCTAAGAAATTAGCAAAGCTCAGGAAGCATTGGCTGTGAGAAAGATTTGCCAGTCTATGATAACTTGGACCTTCTGGGCAGTACATATGGGTACATTTGGGGATGGGAGTAGAGGTTTGACTACTGTTTTAGGGCAATTGAATTGAGGCATTTGGGATAATGCATCAGCCAGAAGTCCCCCACCCCACCCAGGAAAGTAGCTCAATGTTAAATTGAAGCACTTAAAGTACTGCACCCATTGCACCTGATTAGAATGGTTTTTTTTACTGCCTCTAAGTTCTTGTAGTCAGCCCATATTTTGAAAGACACTTTGCTCTCTTCAAGGAAGTGCCCCCATGTTAGTAGTGCCCTACACATGGTGTAAATCTCCGTTTCCCATATTGCCCATCTTTGCTTGATTGCTGACAATTTGCTGGAAGTGTAAGTGCAAGGTTCTATCCTCATTCCTTTGAAGCAACACAGCCCCCACAGCCATATCACTAACATCAGGCTGGATGACAAAGGGGACATTTGGGTTGGAGTGCTTCAGGGCCAGTTTGGATGCAAACAGCCGTTTGAGCTTCTCAAATGCTGCATGACATTCCAAAGTCCATTTAAGAGGCTGGATGGATTTAGGTTTACCTAAATTTGTCTTATGTACATTCATGATGGGGAATGCGCAAATGATGGATGAATTGGTGGTAAAAGTTGGTGAAGCCCAAGAAGCTCTGTAGCTGCTTTCTGCTTCAGGGCAGAGTTCAGTCCAACATCATTTGGACTTTCTGGGGGTCCATCTCAATGCCTTTGTGTAGTAACCCAGGTGGTCTATCTTACTCTGGTAAAACTCACATTTGGAAAATCTGGCACACAGTTTGGTGGCCTGCAGTTTTTTTGAGTATGGCCCTCAGTAGTTTCACATGTTCCAGCTTCAGTTCAGTGTAGATTAAAATGTGATCTAGATACACCAGTGTCCCCTTATACAGGTGCTCATGTAAGACCTCATTTATCAATTGCATGAACATTGCTGAGAGCCCACTAGAGGCCAAATGGGAATACTTTGAACTGGAAACAGCCCAACAGTTGAATGTGGTCTTCCAATCATACCTCTCCTTGATTCTCATGTAGTAGTAGGTCTCTCGCAAGTCCAGCTTGGTGAATATTTTTCCCATGGGTAAATGGGCTACCGTGTCTTTCATCAGGGGCAAGGGGTACACGCAAACCATATTTAACCTCCAATAATCCATACATAGACAAAGCATCCTATCTTTCATTTTGTGGAATAGAATCAAGGCTGCTACCTGGAGTTGGGCGGTTAAATAAATCTATGGGCAAGGTTTTTGTCAATAAACAATCACAGTTCATCTAAATCCCAAATGGTCATTGAATACAGTTTCAGCTCAGGCAATTTTGCCCTGGGAAGGATTTCTATGGCACAATCTGCTGGTTGGTGAGAGGGGAGTTTGTACAAAGGCTTTTTGCTGAACACCTCTTTGGTCCTGGGATTCTTTGGGGATAGCAGGGAGGCCTTTCTCCTGTCCTTGCACTACTGCCCTGATTTCTCACCATGGAGAGGTGGCTTTCCAAACTCCATCTTGCTCCCAGGGAGGGTGAATTGTTCAGATTTTCAACAGTCTTCTTCTTCAATTCATATATGGGTCCCACTTTTTTAGCCAAGCCAAGCCTAGAACTAGGGGCCATTCCGTCCCTGGGGCCACTATGAAGCTTAAAGTCTCTACATGGCTCCCTATTCATATTTCTATGGGTTTGGGGCAAACATTGCTGGGATGCCCTCTGCTACTGATCCATCCAGTTGGCAAAATATGATGGATACTTTAAACCACCTCAAGTGGATTATTAATTTTTCAACTAAGTCTGGATTAACCAGGCAACTGGTGCAGCTTGTGTCTAGCAGGGCTCATAAAGTGGCCTTCAACCCTGAGGTCTGGAAACTTAGCTTAATGGGGAGTGTCACTGGTATGACCTGGTCACTTACAAGGGGATTGTTGTCAGTGTTGGTTAGACCCTAGCTGTCAGCTGGTGGGGTTGGAGTTCCCTCGTTCCATTTTGGTGATGAGGTGAACTTGATGACCTCCATTCCCTTAACTTGCCATTTCTCTGGCTTGCTACAGGTCTTGGTGGCTTTCCCGGGGGCCCCAGGAGAGGTTTTCTTGGCCAGACAGTGGGCCGTACAGTCTACCACTCGGTGTCCCTCCTGGCCACAATGGAAGCAGGCAGTGGAATGTTGGCTGTGGGTTTTGTGGTTTTGCCGCCTCTCTCTTCCCCCAGGGCCAGTTTCTTCCACAACTGGGTTGAATGGTACTGGTTGCATGCTTGATTGATTGCCCCTCCTCAGCCAAGACGTACAAGTCATGAGGAGTTGTAGGGGCTCCCCTCAAAACACTGGCATTGTACATGTCATCGTTCAGCCCTGTACAGCAGGGAGGCATTAGCAACAATCCCATCTAACCCCAGTTTCAGAAACAGGATCTCACAGCCAGAAATGTGGGGAAGGTAGAAAGAGATTCTCTTATGACTACTGCCACCCCACCTCTCGTCCTGAGGTCTCGGCTGGTGCCAAACCCTCAATTTGCCAGGTCAGAATACTCCTCTTCAATAAGGCCTAGAATGAGAGAACTTTGTTGTTGACCAACATTCAGCAGGGCATTCAGCAGCAGCAGCAGCTAAATCTCTGGGCTTCCAAGTGAATGTTGTCCAGGCTCTTAACTTGAGCTAAGGAAGACTGAATATGCCATACTTTCCTCTGTCCAGTCTTTCTTATTGACCAGCAAGAAGGAGGACTGACTCATTCAAAACCCTCCACCCAACTCTCATCTGGGTGGAGGGTTACCAACATTCATATAGATGCATTAGCCATTCTTAGGTTCTCATCATAGGAGCAAAGTCACAGTTCCTTCTGGTTCTAGTTCTCTTCTTGAATATTATCACCTGTATCCCCTGTCTCTTAGAAATGCCACAATGGCCTTCAGGTCCACCCAGGCTGTTGCCACCACCAATGCTGCTGCTCCTGATCAGCAAGCAAGAGTCTAGGCCTGGAGTGCCACATCCACCTCCGGTTTAGCGAAGGGGGAAAAAGTCATGATATGTCACATGATGGCATGAGTTTGACACCCCTGGTTTAGGCACAGTTCCTTAGCTAGTTTGCCAGTCCTGACTGATGCTGTTGGGTTCTAGATATGGCTCCCTGGGAAGGCCGCTGAGATTTCCACCCTCTTTCTTTTTGCCACTGCTGTCCATCCTCCTTCTCCTACCACCACTGATGCTGCTGACACTCATCCAATGAATGAGGCCTAGGCCTTGCAGCTCTTATAGGCCACTTATTAAATTATTACATTAAATTAAATCTATTAAACTAAAAAACATATGGATTTTGATCACTTGAAATTGAATAAGACTATTCATCCATGTAATTGTATTCAATTCCTATTTTTCTACTGCACTTTACTTCTTTTGAATGATTTCTATACTTCATTTGCTATATTCCATGTTGGAAATTACATGCTAAATTGCCAGTAATAATCATAAAATCTTATTTTTCTTCCTGATTAAGAATTCAAAGTCATCTTTTTTGTCCCATATTTTTGAAGAATGTTAATTATGAAGTTAAATTCTCCTACTACATAGAATTGTAGAATTGGATACACACACACACACACACACACACACACACACAGACAAATGTAATATACCTATACACAAGCATACATGCATACACACACACACACACACACACACACACACACACACACACACACACTTTTAAAAAATTCTTGGACTTACATATCCAAACTCTAAAATATAACATTTTACTAGGGATAGTTAGAAGTCCAAGTATCAACGAGATTAAATACAGCATCTAAATGCAAATTTTAGGAAAGAATCTAAATCCACAAATATCTGAAATCTTTGCTTTTTTTTATCAATAAAGCAGTTCTTAAGGTGACCTCATTTAACAAAAAAATTCACATGAAATTCTGTATCACAAGTTGAATTTGGACAAGGATTGGTTAAAAATAATTGCAAGCCATTAAAATGAATATTTTACAAATATTTTCTGTTCCTGATGATTCCATTAAAATACTGCTATTAAATAATTGGCATAAACAAATAACAATTTATACGTGGTCCAATGAAAGACAAAAATTAAATTCAAGATTATACAAGATTTGAAAGAGCAAGATGGACTGGCAGTTCCATTTTTAAAATATTTTTAAAATAGTACTGTCATATCAGTTGCTTAATATGGTTTACAGCAGATTAAAATGATTTCAGTTTGTGAATCTGGGCATAGACTATGCAGAATCCCAATCTTCATCATTTTGGATGTTCTGTATAGTTAGATCTATGCAACCACCCCTCCATATCTACGGAATAGCGGGTTTACCTGCGTACCGTTGCCTAGGAACTGGAGAGAATCTACCTGAGTACCTGAGCACTTCCATAGGGCAGTTCAAACTCATACATATTTTAATTGGTTCTTCAGTTCGATCGGGCGCACGCGCACTTTCTTTTGTTTTGAAGGCTGCTGCATCAACTCGCGGCGTTAGTTTTGATTTGTCTGCTATGCGGAGTTAGAGTTTGTTATGTATGTATCTAACTATTTGAAAACCACGGCTGCCCTCGGAATCTTATTGACTGAGGAAGATGTTCGAGAGAGAGTTAACCTGAGGCGCCAAAATCTCGGTGATCATCCAGCTTTTGGGCGTGGGAAGTTGGAACATGGCTGCGAGAGAAAAAGGCTTTTTTAGTCGCCGTTTTGCCTCGTAGTAGGAAGAGATGGCAAAAGACGGGCAGAGGAAATAGAGAAATTAAATGAAGATGTTCGATTGTATTATTTGCTAGATCACTTCCTAATAGGGGGAAGAATGATCTTTCAGGAAAACGTTCCTTTAGTATTTATCAATTCTTTTAAGAATTAGAAGAATTGGGCTCATTTTAATATGAATCAATTGTCCTGTAGGAGAGCAATACGTATTGTATTTTCGATGGATTGTAGGTGGGGGTGGGAGGATCCAAAGCTACAGGGCAATTCTGTCTAGGAATATTTTAAAATAGATAATAGAAATGCTATATGTGTATTGTGTTTTAAGGTTTCCCATTTGATATCAAAATTATAGCATTATCACACAAAGAATACAATTTATTACTTGTATCACATCTGACATAAGTACTTAAATTGAACAATAGGCATTATGATGTCCTGTTACAATTTTCCATCCTCATGAGTGAATGCTTCCAGGTACAATTCAAGCTTCTAGTTACTATTATAAAGTGAATAGGAATAGAATAACAGAGTTGGAAGGCATCTTGTAGTCCACCTCCAATCCTCTGATCCAGCAGGAGACCCTGTACCATTTCTGACAGATGGATGTCCAAACTCTTGAAAGCTTCCAGTGATGAAGCACCCACAACTTCTGAAGGCGAGCTGTTCCATTGGTTGATTGTTCTCACTATCAGAAAATTTCTCCTTATTTCTAGGTTGAATCTCTCCTTGTTTAGTTTCCATCCATTATTCCTTGTTTGGCCTTCAGGTGCTTTAGAAAATAGGTTGACCCCCCCCTTCTCTGTGACAAGCCTTCAAATATTAGAACACTTCTATCATCTCATCCCTGGTCCTTCTCTTCACTAGAATAGCCATGTTCAGTTCCTGCAACAGTTCTTCATGTTTTAGCCCCATTCCCCTAATCATCTTTGTTGCTCTTCTCTGCATTTTTTCTAGAGTGCAGAGAATTGGTAGAGGGCTACTGGTTTGCGAGCGTGAGCACTCATGCACATGACACTTCTGTGCATGTGCAGAAGCATCCGGGCTGGGTGGGTGGAACCTCCTACCACCACCCCTACTGGTTCGACCGATCTGGGCCGAATCGGAAACAACCTACCTCTAGGTGTTCTAGATGTGGTCTTACTAAGGATTTATAGAGTGGTATTAATACATTATGTAATCTTGATTGATTACCTTCCATAATCAATCAATCAATGCAATTTAGGATTGGTATTGGTATTTATTCGATTTGTAAGCAGCCCTATTCCCCGAAGGGATTGCATTAGCTTTTTTGGCTGCCACCACACTCTCCTAGCTCATATTTAATTGATTGTCCACTAAGATTCCAAGTTCCCTTCACAGTTGCTGCTATTAAGCCAATCTATATGTGCATGTTTGTTTTTTCTTGTCAAAGTGTAATACTTTACTTTTCTCTACATTGAATTTCATTTTGTTAGATAGGGCCCAGTGTTCTAGTCTGCTAAGATCCATCTGTAACTTGAGCCTATCATCTAGGCAGTTGGCAATTCTTGCCAGCTTATTATCATCTGCAAATTTAATAAGTTCCTGTTCTGTTCCCTCTTCTAAATTGTTTGTAAAGATATTGAAGAGTACTGGGCCTAAGACGGAACCTTGTGGTACCCCACTGCTTCCTTCCTTCCCTGTAGACATACCATTAAGGACTGTTGAGTATTATTTGTCAGCCAGTTACAAATCCATGTGGTGGTGATGCTATCTACCTACTTTTTCTAGCTTACCAAGAAGTAGGTTATGATCTACTTTGTTGTATGCCTTGCTGAAATCTAAGTCTATTATGTCCACAGCATTTTGCTGAGTTACTAATTTAGTCACTTTGTCAAAGGATTAAATAAAATTGGTTTGGCATGATCTGTTTTTAACAAACCCATGCTGATGTCTAGTTATTACTTTATTTGTTTCTAGATGTTTGCAGATCTGGTTTTTTATCTTTTTCAATATCTTCCCAGGTATTGATGTTAGGCTGATTGATCTGTATTTCCTGAGTCTGTTGTTTTCCTTTTTTTTTTTGAAGATGGGAACCACATGAGCCATTTTCCAATTGTCAGGTACTTCCATGCTGAAGTACCTGACAATAGTTCTGAAAGATATAGTATAATAGTTCTGAGATGACTTCTGCCAGTTCCTTTAGAACTTTGGGTTAAATCTGTCCTGGTGAGTTATATTCATCAAGATCAGACAGATGTTCTCTAACCCCCTTCTTTTTTTTTTTGGCTTATTCTAACTTTTATTTCTAGTGTTTTTTTGCAGTTATATTTTTTGTAGGTAAGGCTATAGTTTCTTTTCTCTTGAAGACTGATGCAGATAATTAGCTAATCAGCTTTGCTTTCTCTGTACTGCCTGTTATTCTCTTGCCATCTTCTCTCTTTAGTGGACAGACTGTTTCCTTTATTTATTTTTATTGTTATTTATATGTTAAAAGAAACTTTTAAAAATCATCTTTGACTTTTGTTGCAAGACTTTGTTGATTCTGAGCCTTTGCTTTCCTGACTTCATCTTTGCAGAACTTGGCTATCTGCTGATATTCTGTCTCAGTTAGGTGTCCCTCTTTCATTTTTTGTATTTATCCTGTTTTGTCATTCAGTTTATCAGCGAGATCTTTGTGCAACCATGCTGGTTTCTTCTTCAATTTCTTATTTTTCTTTTTCAGTGGTATTGTGCTGGACTGGCCTTTTATTATCATATTTTTCATTTGGCTAAAAAAACACTAGAGACAAATATATGGTCTTCATTTAAAAAGCAGAAGCAGTTACATAAGATGGGAAATAGCTAGGTTGGTGCATGAGGAAATGAATCTAGAATAAGAGATTACAAACTAAATATCAGTTATGGGTACTATAGTTGTAAAAAAGTTGTATGATTGTGTATATGTGTCTCGTGTATATTTGGATGTGTGAGGATGTCTATGCAAGTAGAAAGCATATAGGTAATTCTCAATTTGAGACCAGAATATCCATTTCTAAAAAGATAAAGGTAAAGGTTCCTCTCGTACATTTATGCTAGTTGTTCCTGACTAAGAGGCGGTGCTCATCTCTGTTTCAAAGTTGAAGAGCCAGCGCTGTCCGAAGACATCTTCGTGGTCATGTGGCCAGCATGACTAAACACTGAAGGTGCATGGAACACTGTTACCTTCCCACAAAGTGGTCCCTATTTTTCTATTTGCATTTTTACGTGCTTTTGAACTGCTAGGTTGGCAGAAGCTGGAACAAGTAACAGGAGCTCAATCTGTTACACAGCACTTGGGATTTGAACTGCTGACCTTTCTGATTGACAAGCTCAGTGTCTTAGCCACTGAGCCACCACGTCCCTATACCCATTGCTAAACAAGGTGGTTATTTAAATGAGTTGTACCCAATCTTATGACCTTTTTGGTCACAGTTGTTAACCAAATAATTGGAGTTTTAAGTGAATTGTATGGTCATGAAGTGAATTCTGCCATTTACTTTGCTTGTTGGAAGCTGGGTAGGAAGGTTGCCATCACATAACCTCAGCATGCTGCCACCTTTCTAAATATATGCAGGTTGTGAAATGTCTGAATTATGATCAAATAACCATAGGGATGCTGCAATGATTGTAAGTGCAAGCAGTCAGTCACTTTTTTTCAGTGCTATTGAACGGCTAAATGAATGGTTGTAAGTTGAGCATTACCTGTAATGGATTTCTGGGAAGGATAGGCAGAATTTATTATAAAAAAATTAATAGTCAATAAATCACTTTGCAATAGAATCAATAATCTAAGCAAATGATAGGCTTCTCTTCAATAAATATATGCAAACAGAGAGTAGGTAGCCATTTACATGGAATGTTTTAATTTACATTTTTGAAATTAGAGGCAATGGCCAAAATCATGCCTTACAATTCTTTTGATTGTGAGGTCCTTGGTACTCTTTAAGCTTAGTTACACAACTAGATAATATATAATGAATGCTAAAATGTAGTGGGATTTGTTCTCTGTGCCTATATGCAGTTGTGTGGCTTGCCCTGTTAGTGCTGGAGGGAGTGTTCTCCATGGTTCTTATTAGCCCATTGTTTACGTTACAATTATTTGAGTTAGTAGTTCTTGCCATAAACAGCACACCAATCAAGGAATTATGATGATGTTACATAGTTCAACTCAGAGCTACAAATATTCTCCTCTAATGGTAATTCTTTCTTTTAAACCCCCCCCCCAACTTGCTGTACATGTCTGATTCCCCGCTTCCTTTTTATAAGTATTATCAAAAGTAAGTCATATTAAATTGCCAGCAATGTTTCCATTTCAGCTGATATCCGATCATTGTCTCTTCCTGGAATATATGAAAAGATCACTCATTTAGGAAATTCCTTGAAAAAATTTGTTTATCTGAAATCTCTTGACCTCTCACGCAATGCACTGATTACATTGGAGGTAAAAAGTTTTGGGAGTTTGCATATTTTCCATTGTATATTTGGGGATTTTATTTTTGGATTTATTAAATATATCTGTTTACTACCTAACAATTGAAATGGTCCTGGCATGAAAATATCCTGATATAATAAAGCACATGTGTAGAGATTTTCCATATGTGCAGAATAACAAGTACTACTTGTTATTTACTACTTTGTAACAAGTAGTAAAGGGACTATTGAGGCAAATGTTTAAAATGTGGAAAATAAAAGGCATTCCCTATGTGTTAAAGTATTTATTTTAGTTCAGGTGAGCAATTTTCTTCAATGAATAAATGAAGAAATATAACGTTTTTGGACTAATTTGTTTAACATAGTTCTCTTTGTTTAGTTTTGGCACTTGTGTGCAAAATAAATCATATTTTAGAGTATATTTATGCAGAAACATTGAAAATTCAATAGAGTTCACCAACTTTTATGCATAATTGTAAATTGATCTATAATTTAGCAGCCTACACATCTGAAATATCTTGACAAGGGTGAGATACTGAGAAATAATCATTATTTCAGTTCTCATCTGAGATATCCTCTTTACAGAGGCATCCACTATATGTAGAAGGTGATAAAGTGCCAAGGGGAGCAAATTGCATGATTTAAATTTCCCCCCTTTTTGCACAGGTATTATAAAACATATGTATGAAAAAGAGAATCTTAGTCTTAGTCATTTTAGTCATTTTACAAGAGTAAGTTCACTAAGTTTATTCATATTTTAAAACAGGGCCTTAAACATCTCACGTACTTAGAAAAGCTCAATCTCTACTTCAATCACATCTCCTCTTTATCAGAAGTGCTACGACTCCACAATTTAACTGCACTTCAAGTTGTGGATTTCCGACTGAATCCTGTTGTTAAAAATGAATCAGATTATCGCCTTTTTGTTGTACATATGCTTCCTAATCTCAAAAAGTTAGGTAAGTAGGCTTGCACAAATTTTACTGTTGGTCAGATTATGGACTAATTAAACTTGAAATTTTAATAATTTATCTATAGTTTGGATGATTCCAGCACATAAAATTTATTTGCTGGTTTCAAGTGATTGCAGGAGATAACTATAGTGACCTCATTTCTTCTTCTGGTGTGTTATATTTGCATGTAATATTGGTAGATGTAAAATATATAATTCTATCTAGTTGTTGGAGAAGATTGCAGTAGAGGAAGAATAGATGTAGGAATGATTTGCCTGATACTCACAATCCACCATAGACATACACCATCTCTTTATGGGATTTTCTTAAATTAAGATGTTTTTCTTGGAAAAAACTAACTTTCAAAGCCATTGTAGAATAGTTGGGGGAATCCATTGTCTATTTGTTTCAGTATTGGTGTCATATGTCTAAAATAAAGCAGAAGAACCAAATATTCTATAGCTTAACAGATTGTTCTTCTAGATGTGTTAATCAAAATGAAATAGGAAATATTGGTTTGAAATGTTGACCTCCAGTAGAATGCTTTGTACCTTTCCTTGTTGGCCAGTGTATACTACAACTATATAGCCCCTTATGGGGGAAAAACTATCATGGAAAATTGTGTGATTTAGTTGAAGGTGTAAATCTTCAATACCTACACAAGGTGCTTTTGTCAGGGGATGGGTTTTACTTATAAGAACTCTGAAGAATGTCTTTGGAAACCAAGTGGCTAGTCATATCCAAAGAGCGTTAAACTAAAACTGGAGGGGGAGGGAGACAAATTTTCAGAAGCTAATTCCTAGTATAAATCGAAAGGGCAATCAACCAATCACAGGTCTGCGACTAAAAAGCTATTTGATTATTTTCATCTAATTTCCATGTATTTTGATGTGCTGAAAACAAATAAAATATTGAAAAAACTCCTAGATATCATGATTTGCCACAACATGCAAAATTATCTTCAAATTTATCAATTTTTTAAATTTTTTGGTATTTTCTTTTATATTATGGGTTTTTAACCAAATTTAAAGTCCAAATTACTATTAATTAATTCACATAAGTGCATTTAAGATATAAAATGCCAAAAAAACCTTAAAGAGTTTGTCCGAGTTATGTAAAAAAAATTATAGCACTGTAAATCTGATAGTCAGCAATATATACATGTTAAGCAAGTTTTAAGTTTGTGCTTCTAATGGTAGAAGGGGTTAATCTTTCCTGAAGAATTCAGTGGGAGGGAGACCCAAGGCAGATAGCAGCATCTCCAGTCAGTGCAGAGGGCATGACCAGCACTGTGACATCTCGTGTACATATGCAGAGCTGCTCTCTCCTGCACACACTTAGTGGACATTCGTGCCACACTTGTGCACGAATCATAATCAGGTTCTTATTTCTAGGCTGTTCACACTTTTTCATTGCAATTTATGTTAGCTCGTCATTCTTCAACCGTTATGGCTCTGCGAAAGTGTATTAATTCGCCAGACAGTTTCTGTTTCATCTGTGGTGAATATACAGTGTTGAAGCAACAGCAGAATATTACAGACTTTGTGAAAAAAGTATATTTTGCATACTTTGGAATAAAAATTGGAGATCAAGATAAAGTTTGGACGCCTCATAAAGTGTGCAAACGGTGTGTTGAGGACCTCCGAAACCGGTTCAAGGGTAAGAAAAAATATTTCTGTAATGGGATCCCTATGGTATGGTGAGAGCAAAAGAACCATAGTGATGACTGTTACTTTTGTTCATGCGATGTGAAAGGGTTTAATTCCAAATGGAAGCATTCCATTTCATACCCCAATCTTCACTCAGCAATTCGTCCCATCCCCCATGGCACAGATATACCAGTACCCAAGCCCGCTGCTCCCTTGGAAGAGATACCTAGTGAAGTCATATCTGAACCAGATGATGAATAAAGTTCTGACTTGGAAGATGATACAAGACCAAAATTGTTTTCTCAGGAGGAGATGAATGATTTGGTAAGAGATTGAATCTTCCCAAAGATGCCACTGAGTTACTCAGATCAAGGCTGAAAAGCAGGAATTTATTGTTGCCAGGATGTTGTCTGCATCTTCATGGTGCAGACATCGTGAAAGGGAGTTCGTTCCTTACTTCACCCAGGAAGACAAGTTGGTTTATTGCATCGACGTCGAAGGTCTGATGGGTCAATTTAAAATCCAATATGATTCAGAGCAATGGAATCTTTATAGATTCTTCAAAAAGAAGTCTCAAAGCAGTTTTACTCCACAATGGTTTTTACGCTTCCATACCTGTAGATCATTCCGTACACTTGAAGGAAACTTACAAGAATTTGGAATTGGTTCTTTGTAAACTTAAATATGAAGACCATGGTTGGCAAGTGTGTGGGGACTTGAAGGTCTTGTGCATGCTGCTCAGGCAACAAGCTGGGTATATCAAATACCCTTGTTTTCTGTGTGTATGAGACAATCGAGACCGACAAAATCACTGGACCAAGAAGAGGCTGCTAACGGTGAAAAAAATGTCCTCCGAGAAACTTTGGTACCTTCCCATAAAGTTCTTCTACCACCTCTCCACATAAAATTGGGATTGATGAAGCAATTCATAAAATCATTTGCAAGAGATGGAGAATGCCTCAAATACTTGGTCATCAAATTTCCATGCCTGTCGGAGGCAAAATTGAAGGAAGGTGGGTTCATTGGACCAGACATTAGAAGGCTTATAGTTGATCAAGAGTTTGTCAATACCATGATGGATCCTCAAAAAGAAGAGTGGATTGCATTTAAAGAAGTCGTACAGAAATTTTTAGGCAATAACAAAGATCCTCACTACAAAAAGATCATCGGAAGAATGCTGAAAGCATTTCAAGCTTTAGGTTGCCTGATGAGTTTGAAAGTGCATTTCCTCCAGTCCCACCTTGACTACTTTCTTGAAAATTTGGGAGCTGTGAATGAGGAACAAGGTGAACGATTCCACCAAGACATTAAAGAGGAGATACCAGGGAAAATGGAGCATTACAATGATGGCAGACTATTGTTGGATGTTTCAGAGAGACATTCCAGATGCTACTCACAAGCGTAAATGCACCAAGAGGAGCCTCACAAGGAAGAAGAATCGAGTTTAGTGTGTGTAGGTGAGCTCATTTCAGTTCAAAAAAGGATTTTCATGAAAATATTGTAATAAAACTTTAATTTTATAAGTCTATTTCCATTTATTTTGAGGTATTGCCTTATTTAACATAGTTACCTAAATTGTCAGGAAACGTGATGTCCTATGAAAAAATGGAGGTCATTTTCAGATTCAGCACACCAAAAAAACATAAAGATTATGTGGAATAACTAAAACAGCGTTCGGGAAAAATTTTTTTGCAGACCTGTGTAATAAGAAAGAAGGGGAACTTAAATATAAAATAGGAGATAGAGGAAGTAAAATAGGGTCACTAAATAGGACTCAAATGCCTATACAATAACACTTTGAGTGTTAGTGTATAGGCATTTGAATCTTTTTTAGTTTCCCTGTATTTGCCTCCTCAATATCCTATTTTAGGAGACGTATGAGGAACAAACCAGATGAACTTGAAGTCCCAGGTACCTGAGGGCAAATATGACATTGTTGCCATTATCAAAATTTGGCAGTTTGAAACCCATGACTACAGCTTGATTACCATAATACAGATAGAAGGATTCAAATTGTTAAAAAATGAAATAAAATAAAAATAATAGAATACGTGGAGTTGCGCAATATATAAAACAATTACACCTCTATAGAAATTCAACAAAACAATGATGAAAACCTTCTTGAATGCATTTGGATTAATATAAAAGGAAAAAGAAATGACATTGCCATTGGTATATGTTACAGATCACCCAACCAATCAGAGAAAATAGATTGATTTTTAGCTAACAAGTTAAAGATATGCAGAAAGCACAGCACAATAGTAATGACATCGGTAACTATCCTGACATCAACTGGGAGACAAATTCTGCACTAGTGGGAGATCAAACAGGTTCCTGAGGAACCTAGGAGACATCTGTGCCTCTCAACAAGTAGAGAAGAGAACTACAGGGTCAGTTATACTGGACTTAATTTTCACCAACTGAAATTAGGGAAGGAGTTGGTTACAGGAACTTTGCCAAGAGTAATCATTTGTTATTGATATTCAACATAATGGAAGGACAAACATGGAAGAACAAAGTCAAACTAGTGACTTGGACCGTAAAAGAGCTGATTTCAACAAACTTAGAGAAAATCTGGAAAAAATTATACAAATAGAAATTCTTAATAGAAAAGCAATCCAAGAAGTTTGGGAAATTCTGAAAAGCAGTTTATAGAAGCCCAATCTAGCACAGTACCAATAAAAAGGAAAAATAAGAGATCCTACAAGAGATGGCTGCATAAATAACTGTGATGAACTGAAAGACAAAAAGGGCAAATATAAAAAGGTCAAAGTTTAATGAATTTATACGCCCAATCCCGAAGGACTCCGGGCGGCTTACATAAAAACAGCTCTAAAAAGAATACTAAGAAAAAAACTTAAAATAGAGAGGGAAAGCAAGTTAAAAAGACACATCGTGCACTCAATCTTAGTGGGGCTGGACCTCATTCATGAGGTCAACAGCCCCAGGCCTGCCGGAATAGCCAGGTCTTAGTAGACTTTCGGAAGGCCGAGAGAGTGGGGAGGGTCCGGATCTCTGGGGGTAGATCGTTCCATAGGGCCGGGGCAGCTACAGAGAAGGACCTTCCCCGAGGAGCCGCTAGATGACATTGTCTAGTCGACGGCACCTGGAGAAGGCCCATCCTGTGTGATCTTATCGGACGCTGGGAGATATGTGGCAGAAGACAGTCTCGTAGATATCCGGGTCCTAAGCCATGCAGGGCTTTAAAGGTGATAACCAGTACCTTGAAGCGCGTTGAGAGACCAATAGGGAGCCAGTGCACCTCGCGGAGGATGGATGTAACATGGGTGTATCTCGGTACACCCAGTATCGCTTGCATGGCTGCATTCTGGACCAATTGTAGTCTCTGAACACTTTTCAGGGCCCCATGTAGAGCGCGTTACAGTAGTCAAGTCTTGAGGTGATGAGGGCGTGAGTGACCATTTGAAGTGCCTCCCGGTCCAGGTAGGGCTGCAACTGGTGCACTAGGCGAACCTGGGCAAAAGCTCCCCTGGTCACAGCTGACAAATGGTGTTCTAGTGTCAGCTGTGGTCCAGGAGGACACCCAAGTTGCAGGCCCTCTCTGAGGGGTATAAGGTTTCACCCCCCAGGCTTAAAGATGGAATATCTGGACTATCCTTGGGGGGCAACATCCATAGCCACTCAGTCTTGTCAGGGTTGAGTGCAAGCTTGTTCACTCCCATCCAGACCCTGACAGCTTCCAGGCACTGGCACATCACTTCCACCGCTTCACTGAGTTGGCACGGGGCGGAGAAATACAGCTGGGTATCATCCGCATATTGATGGTATTTAATCCCGTGCCGGTGAATGATCTCACCCAGCGGCTTCATGTAGATATTAAATAGGAGGGTGGACAAGACCGAGCCCTGTGGCACCCCATATTTAAGGGGCCTAGGGGTCGACCTCTGTCCTCCGACCAACACCGACTGTGACCTGCCAGAGAGGTAAGAGGAGAACCACCGTAAAACGGTGCCTCCCACTCCCACCTCTTCCAGCCGTCGCAGAAGGATACCATGGTCGATGGTATCGAAGGCCGCTGAGAGGTCAAGGAGCACCAGGATAGAGGAGTGTCCTCTATCCCTGGCCTGCCAGAGATCATCGGTCAGCGCAACCAAAGCGGTTTCAGTGCTGTAACCAGGCCTGAAACCAGACTGAAAGGGATGTAGATAATCCGCTTCATCCAAGGTTCGCCGGAGTTAGAAGGCCACCACCTTCTCAACAACCTTCCCTAAGAAAGGGAGGTTGGAGACTGGACGATAGTTTTTAAGAACAGCTGGGTCCAGAGAAGGCTTCTTGAGGAGGGGTCTCACCACCGCTTCCTTCAAAGGTTGCGGGAAAGATCCCTCCTGAAGAGAGGTGTTCACGATCCTCTGGAGCCAACCGCATGTTACCTCCCTGCTGGTTGAGACCAACCAGGAGAGACACGGGTCCAGCAAACAGGTGGCGGTACTCATCACTCCCATGGCCTTGTCCACTTCCTCAGGAGTGACAGGCTGGAACTCACTCCACAAAATTTGATAAAGGCCCTCCCTCGGCATCTCTGTGGCACTGTCCAAATGGAGTCCAGGTCCATCTGAAACTGACTGACTTTGTCCGACAGAAACTGGGCAAATTTCTCAGCTCTTCCCTGTAGAGATTCCCCCGCATCCCTCCCTTTCAGGAGGGAGCGGGTTATCCTAAACAGGCAGCCTGGCGAGATTCTGCGGACGCAATAAGAGCAGAAAAATGAGTACTTTTTGCCACCCGTATCGCCACTAAATAAGTCCTAATAAAGGCTCTTAGTTGTGTTTCGTCGGATTCGGAGTTACTAGCCCTCCAGCATCGCTCTAGGCGTCTCTTTTGGTGCTTCTTCTCCCGGAGTTCTTTGGTAAACCAAGGAGAGGCCGCAAAGGCGCAATCTGATCTAATGCCTCAGCCGCCGCTGTATTCCAAGCAGCGACCAAGGACTCAGTCGGATTGTGGGCAAGGGGGTCAGGTATCTCTCCGAGCTCCGTCTGAAATCCCAATGGGTCCACAGGCGCCTGGGGCAGAACCATTTAATCGGTTCCACCTCCCTGCAGTGGGGGAGTAGCTTCCAAAAATCAAGTCTCAGCAGGAAGTGATCCGACCATGACAAGAGCGAGATCTCTATCCCCTTTAGTTTCAGATCACGTCTCCACTGCCCTGAGAGAAACACAAGGTCGAGTGTGTGTCCCGCTGTATGAGTTGGACCCTGAATTACCTGGGTCAAGTCCATGGTTGTCATGGAAGCCATGAACTCCTGGGCCCCATCTGAGCGTTCACCAAGAGATGGCAGGTTGAAGTCCCCCAGTACTATAAGTCTGGGGAACTCAACCGCCAGTCCGGCTACTGACTCTAGGAGTGCAGGCAGGGCTGTTGTGACGCAGCTGGGAGGTAGGTATGTCAAAAACAAGCCCACTTGACCCCCCAGGTCCAACTTCACAAGGAGGGACTCACACCCGACAGTCTCTGGAGCAGGGATCCTGCGAGGGACTAATGACTCCCGATAATAGCTGCCACTCCCCCACCCCTTCTGTCGTGGTTGGTGGAGCACCTGAAACCCTTCTGGGCACATTTCTGAGAGGGGGACTCCTCCTTCATGGCCCAGCCAGGTTTCAGTAATACATGCCAGGTCTGCCCCCTCATCTAATATTAAGTCCCGGGCGAGGGGAGCTTTATGAATCACAGACCTGGCATTTAGCAACAGCAACCTGAGACCAGGGCCCTGACTTATCTTGTCACCTGGTCCTTGAGTTGAGCTGTCAGGGCCGGAACAAGGGATCGCTGTGACGTAGCGAACCCTCCTTCTCCGGTAATGGCTAGCCTTGTAGCTCCCATCGTACCTGCCCCTCCCAGTCGTAACCGCGATGCTCCGGCCCAGCCCATCCCCATAGACCCCCCCTCCCACGGCCCCCGTTCTTCTCGGCAGGCCATTCATACCATGCACTTTAGGATGAGAGGCAGATCCAGGCCCCCATCCACTTCTGCTTCTGCACTCAGTGGACAGGGCTCCAGGTCGCACTCTCAATCCCCTTATATACCGGCCAGGCATTCTCCACATACATACCCCACTATAACATTAAAAACCTGCAATAGTACAATAAAATAGAGAATAAAATTAAATTAATTTAAAAACAGGGGATCATTCAACTACATGCATATCACACACATTCCACATACAGAAAGTTTGTGCAGATGTTAATATTAGTATTGTGCAAGCGAATTCATAAAGTTCATAAGGCGGATTCATAAGTTTGAGTAGATGGAGATCAGCGGTAGTGTAGAGGGAGAGTGATTCATCTTCCTTCCTTTCTTATGCACTGGAACGGTGTAACAAAGGGGTCCAAAAGTCTGGAGTGGCTGAGGTGGCATCCCCGGGGCATCGGCGGGCGGCAGTGGTCGCAACAAATGAGACCAAGATCGTAAGTCCGGAAGCCCAGCGACCGCAAACCGAGAGAGCCAGATGACAAGAAGAGGAGGCCCCGTAGGCACGAGGGCAAGCAGAGGAAGGGCCACGCCGCAGGGGAGGCCGAGTCGAATAGGGTGGGGGGGCACCCGAAGGGGCCGCGGCGGCGGCAACAAAACCAGCTGCCTGATCTCGTCCAGCGCCATGCCAGGCCAACCACCCCCTCTCTGGAACGATGACAATCCGATGAAATCCAAGGGCTCCTCCCAGTCACAAAAACGAGGCCAGAAAACGCCAGAAGGCGCCATGAACGCTGCAAGCCGACAGGGCGGGGGGGGGGCCTAGGAGGGCCGCAGCGGCCGCAAACAAGCCAGCTGCCCGATCTCATCCAGCGCTGTCCCGAGCCAACCAGGACCCGAAAGCGGCAACCCCCTAGATGACCACTTGCTCGGGTCCCCTAAATCGCGCTCCACCACTGGGGCCCCTACCTGCATGGTCTCCAAGCTAGTTCGATGATATTTTCAGCGTTTTTCGCCTACCCAAGCCAGAGCGAAGAAGGCTGGCGGCCATTCCCGTCTTGCACATGTGCAATAGTGGAAATAGGAGCACATAACTGAGACAGAATATCAGCAAGTAGCCCGAATCTGCAAAGATGAAGTCAGGAAAACTAAGGCTCAGAATAGATTACAATAAATGTCAATAATAAGAATAATAAAAAATCTTCTTGCAACATGTAAATAAAAAGTCATGGAGGTCCACTAATGGGAGAAGATAACAAGAAGATGATGGGCAGTAGATAGAAAGTGGAACTGCTTAATTCATTCTTTGTATCTGTCTACACACAAAGGGGGGGGGGAGTCCAACTTATCAAAAGTAGTATCAGAAAAAATGGATAAGAAATACAAGTTAGAAGAGGTAACAAAATAGTAAGACAATACCTATCCACTCTAGATGAATTTGAATCAGCAGAATCAGGTGGTTAACATCCAAGAGTTCGGAAGAAGCTGGCAAATATGATTTTTGAACCAACTGATCCATATCTTTCCAAGATCCAGGACCACTGAGGAACTACCAGAGGACTGGAAAATAGCTGATGTAGTTCCCATTCTTCAGAAAAAAGGGGGAAATGGATCCAGGAAACTAAAGACCAATCAGCAACAGATCTGCAAACATCTAGAAGCAAGCAAAGTCATTACTAGAAGCCAACATGAGTTTGTCAAAAACAAAGTTACTAAATTAAAGGGTAAGCAAAATGCTTCATCAAGGCAACGTAGACCACAACAAACATACAGATAGTCTTGTACTTATGACCAGAATTGATCCCAAATTTTCCATTGTTAAATGAGACAATTGTAAGTGAGTTTTGCCCCATTTTACAACCTTTCTTTCCACAGTTATTAAGAAAATCACTGCAGTTGTTAAGTTAGTCACAAGCTTGTTAAATGAATCTGGCTCCCCCAATGACTTTGCTTATCAAAATGATCCTGGGACACTACAATAGTCATAAATATGAGTCAGTTGCCAAGCATTTGAATTTTGATCACCTGAATGTGGATGCTGCAATAGTTATAAGTGTGAAAAATGGTCATAGGTCACTTTTGTCATTTTAATTGTAATTTTGAACAGACACAAAACAAATGTTTGTAAGTTGAAGACTATCTGTACTATTTGCTGAAGTAGAAAAATGTAGGTTAGACAGCATTACTACCTGGTAGATTCATAACTGGCTGACAGCTGCATTCAACATATAATCTTTAATGGAGTTACATCTATGTGGAGGAAGACATGCAGTGGGTACCTCAAGGATCTGTCTTAGGCACAGTACTCTTCATAAATGGTTGAGATGATGGGATAGAAAGGGAATTCATAAAATTTGCAGATGACACCAAGCTGGGAGGAATAGCCAACACTTTAGAGCAGGGCTGTCAAACCTGTGGCCCTTGGGTTGGATATGTCATGCGCTGGCGATGCCCATGTACGGTTTAGTGAAGGGGGGAAAGTTTTCTGATATGTCACGTGACCCTGCCATGATGATGCAAGTTTTACACCTTTGCTTTAGAAGATAGGCTCAAGATCCAAAAGGATTTTGACATTTTGGCACTGGGCCCGGTCCAACAAAATGCATTTCAGTGGGAAAAGTAAGGTTGTACACTTAGGCAAGAAAATACAGATATAGGATAGGTGGTAACTTGCTCATTAGTAGTAAATGTGATACAGCTCTAGGAGTCCTAGTAGACAACAAAGTATGAGCCAGCAGTGTGCTGCGGTTGTCAAAAAAGCCAAAAGCCTTGGCTCCATCAATAGAGGGATAATATCAAGATAATATTATCTAGACTGGATGAGGACTAACAAGCTTGTACTCAACCCGGAGAAGACCGAGTGGCTGTTGTGTTTCCCTCCCAATAATTTGGCTAGTGTTCCATCACTCAGGCTGGGGGGCCAAATATTATACCCCTCAGACAGGGTTCGCAACTTGGGAGTCCTCCTGGACCCACAGCTGACCTTCGATCACCATCTGTCGGCTGTGACCAGGGGGGCATTTGCCCAGGTTCGCCTGGTGCACCAGTTGCGACCCTACCTGAACCGGGAGGCTCTCACAACAGTCACTCGTGCCCTTGTGACCTCTAGGCTGGAATACTGCAACGTGCTCTACATGGGGCTGCCCTTGAAGAGCATCCGGCGACTTCAGCTAGTCCAGAATGCGGCCGCGCGAGTGATTGTGGGTGCTCCTCGGTTCGCCCACATAACACCTATCCTCCGCGAGCTGCGCTGGCTACCTGTTGATCTCCGGGTGCGCTTCAAGGTGCTACTTACCACCCATAAAGCCCTTCATGGTAGTGGATCTGGGTACTTGAGAGACCGCCTCCTGCCAATTACCTCCTCGCGACGATTAGATCACACAGATTAGGCCTCCTCCGAGTTCCATCTGCCAGCCAGTGCCGACTGGCAACTACGCGGAGGAGAGCCTTTTCAGTAGTAGCTCCGACCCTTTGGAACGACCTCCCCGTGGAGATTCGTACCCTCACCACCCTCCAGACCTTCCGCACAGCCCTTAAGATCTGGCTATCCCGCCAGGCCTGGGGTTAAAGATTGGGATCCGTCCCCACCCGAATGATGAATGAATGTTGCTTCTATTTTTAATTGTGCATTGTCTGTATATGTCATTACGTGTATCCCCTCCCTATAGGTTGTAAGCCGCCCTGAGTCCCCTCAGGGAAAAGGGCGGCCTATAAATAAAAGCAATCTAATCTAATCTAATCTAATATGAGGGGTTAGTGCTGCTTTATACTGCACTAGTGAGACCACATTTGGAATACTTCATCCAGTTTTGGTCACAAAATCCAAAAAAGCTATTGAGATCCTAGAAAATGTTCAGAGAAGAGCAACAAAGATGAATCAGGGACTGTAGGCTAAATATATATGAAGAACATTTGCAGGAAATATGTAGTCTAATGGAGGCAAGGTCTATGGGTGACCTTAAAGCAATTTCCCAATATTTAAGTGGCTGTCACAAAGAAAAGGGACTGACCTATTCTCCAAGAGTGGATGATAATGGATGGAAACTTGTTAAAGAGCAATCCAACCTAGAACTAATTTCCTGATAGTAAGAACAATCGTGAAATGCCTTGCCTCCAGAAGTTGTGAGTGCTTGATCACTGGAGGTTTTAAGAGACTGGACAGCTATCTGTCTCCAGTGGTATAGAACAGGGGTATCAAACTCAATGTCTGGGGACTAGATTGTGGAAACAGCGAAGGATTGGCTGTAGTGCCTCTGCCAGCAAAAACAGAGCTTTGTTTTGCTGTCAGAGGGTTGCAGGAGGCCGTCACAGCCGAAAACAGAGCTCGGGAGCCCATTTTCGCTGGCAGATTTCCTGGGGTACCACAGGCACCCCTGACACAAGTGATGTTGAGCTGGCCACGCCTGCTCTGGCCATGCCCACACTATCTCTTTCGAGGTCAAACACAACCTTGATGTGGCAATCAATGAAATCGAGTTTGACACTCCTAGTATAGAGTCACTTGTTTGAGGAGGGAGTTATACTAGAAGAGCTCTGAGGTTCCTTCCAACTCTGATATTGGGTTATTCTGTTAAGATGAGTTAAGATTTTCTGTTTATAGAGAGATAAGCATAATAAAAAATAGAGGTCAGTATGAGTCAACTTTTGTGGTTAATTATTTTCTAGTTCCCATTTAAAATGTTTCAAGGTAACATGAGACTGCAAATGCCTAAATAAGGAGACTTTCATGAATTGAAGATATTTAGAAGATTTGGTTTCATAGTTGATGCATCAGGATAGAAAGCAGAGATGGTAAATTCAAGTCCTGCCATACTCATGAAAACCAGCTTGGTGTGTGTGTGTGTGTCAGGCCATTCACTTTCTCTCAGCCCAACTCGGTTATTGTGGGGAAAATAGGAAGAGGAAGGTATGTTGGATATGTTAACTTCACTGTTATTTGTAAAAATGATAAAAGGCAGTGTATTGTGTATGTATATGTATGTGTGTGTATGCATATATATGGGTTAATTCTTTAATAGCACCTTTATTTTTATGTAGATATTTTTAAAAAATCACTTTTTGTCATTTATTTTTTTAAATACACATTCTAAAATTCTTAGATAATGTTTAATCTTATTTAATATTTTATTAATAATATATTTAATAATATTTTATTAAAATTGCTAGTTTGGATTTATATATTGTTTTCAAAATATCTGTATAAGTGATTGTCATATTGGATTTTTTTAGATGATTGTCCCGTAACAGAAAGTGACCGAAAAGCATCACTTTTGTATTTTACCTCAGATCAGGCCTATACATTCAAGAAATCTGCAGTTTTAACCAAAAGAATTAAACCTAGCAGGTATTAAAAAAATAAACTGGAGAAATGACAATAGCACAGTTTTGAAAATGTTGGAAACCATTATTAAAATTCTAATGAAATTCATGTTATTGCAATGAAATTGTTTTTCTATTTTTGTTTCCCAAGCCATGGTTACAAAAGCTAGAAAACCTTTTGGAATGAGATTTAAAAATAGTACGATAAACCTTACATCTAGATAAAATATAAATAAAAAGTGGAAGTTCCGGTACTGTTCTATCTGGGCTGCACTAGATGCATTCTTAAGCTTCAGGTCTTGATTCTAAACTTTCAGTAATTAGCCAATTTTGCCAGATAATATTATTAACATTATTATTATATTATTTTGCTTTATTATAATATTGCATATATTGTACATAAAATAAATAATATACAATACTTTATATAAAACTATTATACTATTATATTGTTATCATGACGTGCAGTGAGGATTACGGTTGGTGAGGCAAGAGCGTGGCAGCGGCGAGAAGCAACGTCCCCACCGCTGTGTCCGACAGGCGTCTCGCGTCTATGTCCGCCATAGATGCGAGACGCCTCTGTTGGACACAGCGGTGGGGACGGAGGAGGTGGGGGAGCGAGGCGGCAGAGCGCGGCGGTGGCGAGAAGCAGTGAGAAGGGAGCAGGTAGGAGGCATGGTCGGCAGCTACCGATGCCGGAGACGCTGCTGTGACTCTGCGAGACATGGCCGCCACTGTCACCTCTCGGTGGCTCCTCAGGGACGATGACAGAAGGGGCTCCGGCTGCCTGCGCCATCTCCCACCTGCCCAGCCCGGCACGCAGCACTTTAAAGTACATGCCACCGCCCCGGCCATACAGCAGGTCCCGCTGAGTGGCCGGAAGGCGTGCTGGAACTTTGAAGTGCATGCCGCCGCCCTGGTCATACAGCGGGCTGTATGGCTGGGCCCGGTGCAGCGGCATGCACTTTAGAGTACCAGCACGCCTCCCGGCCATTCAGCAGGTCCCGCTGAATGGCTGGGGCTGCAGCATGCACTTTAAAGTGCTGGCGTGCCTCCCTGCCATTCAGCAGATATTCCAATCAATGTTGCTATTCAGTAGTGGGTTCCCAACCGGTTTACTACTGATTCACTGAGAGAGGGCGTTTTGTGTGCATGCAAAAATTTTGCAGTTTGGTCTGTCCATAACCCAGGACATCTACTGTCTGTTGCTGTCTTCTCAATTCTGGTTTTGTACTTAAGGCTCGGTCAAGTGAAGCCAGAATGAGCCCCTCTGTCTTTTTTTGTCAATTAATGTGTTAGAAAGGACTAAGGTTCTCATTTTATATATGTGGTATGCCCTGTCGGTGCTGGGAGTGGTCTTGATAGTTCTTTGATTAGGCTGTTGTGCCATATTTTCTCATTCCAGGTTTATTCATCCAAGAGTTGAATATATTAATTCTATGTCAAAAAAGTATCTGGCAGTGGATGAAGATGATGAAACAGCCTTACGTCTTTTAGCAAAATGTGAATGGGATTTAAGAAAACATGCAGAAATAAGTTTATCATCTAAAAAGGATCCTGAAGTAGAGCTTCACAATTTAAAAAGTTTGCAGTTTTTAAAATAATATCTCTTTTTCATTATTCTCTGCAGTATACTGGATAAATACTAGATTGAATGACTGTAGAATTTTGATTCATTGATGGCATATTTTGAGAATTTATTAAGAATGAATAGAAAGTTTAACATGTTGTACAGAGGCATATGAATGCTTGATTCACTTAACTGGGCCTATTCCTTCTTATATTTATTTATCTGCATATATTATTATATATCTTTACATCTTGCATACAATCACTCAACAATACACATTTCAACTGTATTCTTCTCATATTTTGTGATAAAAACTCTTAATGAGTATCTCATCTTATTTATATGTCCTATTATCAGATAATTCCATTTTGAACATTATAAGTTGTCTGAGTATTGATGGGACAAAAACTCATAATACTTTCCAAAGGGAAGAAAGCCAAGTAACAGAGAATGACAGTTGATTAATTGTCAAGTGTCATTTGTTCATTTGAAAATGGATTTTTATCCAGATACAAATATAAAGTAGTAAGTAAAGATGGATATAAACCATTTTTGGTAGCTCCTTTGAGTTCCAAATGTTCAGCCTGACTTTCTGTCAGAAAGAAAATGAGTTCATTTTTGTTGGGTTCATTGTTTGATGATGGGAGCAACTCCTCACAGTAAACCAAATACCTAGTTTCATTGCTTTTATTCTGAAATGGAATCAACATATCTGAGATGGGAAATCTCAGACTGTCAAGTGTTGAATATAGTATTATTACTATCTTCCATGATGTAGTATATTATGTGTTTTTGTAGATCAATTTACTATTTTAGCCCATTACTTCCTAAGGTATTTATGAAATGAAAGAGAATCCTAAGAAGTGGAAATCAGAATTCTCCCTACCCCAATTTTTCCTATTACAAAAGAAATGTTCATTTCAGGTAAGGAAAATAAATAAAAGTCTGGTGTTGTACTTGCTTTCTATATGAAATATTTTAAACTATTATGCAATTTCTGCAGAAATATGTTTTATTTCATGATACTGAAAACAGTCAATAGTGCTGCAAAATGTCCATAATTTTAAAGTATTTTCCATGATTTTGACTCATTAACAAACTATTTGTATTCCTAAGGCAACAAAAAGCTGCTGTTTACTAGTTTTAAAATAACATATTTTGGTGGAATCAAGCTTGGTTTCTAATTTAGCTAAAATGTTTGTGCAAACTCCATAGACAAGGAGAATATAAATTAAAGATTCAAACTGATGAGGGTGCAAAGATACAGGAAAGAAGATAAGAGAGCCTATTATTCTTAGCATGAGATTGGAATTTAGGCTCTTTCTTTCAAACAAAAAAAAGGGGGGGGGTCAGATATTACTTTGTCTGAAGTATGTGATTATAGTTTATTTTTCAAGAAGGCTTTAATTAGATGTTACTTGTCTATAAAATACACTTTTACAAGTTTTTTTTTAAATGTTTTCAGTGTGTGGCAATTTTTCTATCATTAGTGAAGGTATATAGCTCCATTTTTTCTTTGTCTCATAAATGCATTTATTTTCTAAGACAAACAGCACTGTTATTTAACTGTTAATGTAATGCACATGTATTTTACTAACACCATAAATAATGGAAAGATGTATAGAAAATCTATCTATCTAAATGTAGCATACATATAGATTAGATAGATATTAAAGGTTTAAAAATTCCTAAAATTGATGTGTGCTCTAGATGTGGCTGAATTAAAACTTTGAACAGCTCCAGCTCAGTGTGACTAATAGTGAGTTTCTTGGGATTGTAGTTCAGGCTCCACCAAACCATATATTTTTCTTCCAGTTCAAAACATTATGTTTATATACTTTTCCCCCTTAGAATACCGTGTCAGAAGACAGGAAAAGACTGAAAGGAACAACAACTGATAAAGGTAGATTATGCAAGTACACTTGGTGTATTTCATTTCAATGTTCAATGCAAAAAAATTCAAATTAATAACATATATTATCATTATTTGAATTTTGATCTTTAATATCAAAAATGACATGCTTAAGGCTAATCTGAATCTAGAATTAGTTTTCAATATTTGTTGAGTAAAAGTATTAGTAAACATCATTGATTTAAATTCCAGTAGCATCTCCTTTCAATGTAAAGATATGCTGTGATAATAATTTATGTAGTGCTTCCTGTGGTATCTTAATAGCCAATCTTCTATTGTATTTCATCCATATGTGCCCAATTGATTGCCTAATAGAATGAACCTTAAAATCAGGTTTAAGCTTTACCTTATCATGCCATAAGTAAGCATGTCACCCAAATCTCAAATCAAAACCTAAGATCTAATACCTTTGAGTTTTTAAAAGTTTTTTAAGTTTTCAAGCATATCAAACGATAGACTTTGTAATATAGTCTGAGGTTTGACAGGCCACCACTTTCTTTCCCATTATATTTAATTCTTAGAGGGTTTTTTCGCTTAAATAAATTTGGATATATTTTTCTGCCACTATTTCAGAGGAAGGTCTTTGATCAATATCAGTATAGTCTGAAAAAGAAATAACATTTTAGGTAATACATTCATTTTAATAACAGCACTTTTTCTAATCTGAATATGTCCATCTTTATCTCATTCCACATTTTAACGTAACTAAGTTTATATAACTTAGAATGTTTTTACTAAGAGTCATTCCCAAGTACATTACTTTTTCACAACTTTAAATCCTGTTTTATTTTTACTCTCATCTTTGCCAATATTGTCACTTTTTATTTATTTTCAACCCCACCATTTTTCCAATTTTTAAAAGCGCACGTGCACACACACACACGCACATACTTTTTGTTTTAGTGCCTTTGATACTGGACTGATGCCTGGCAATTACCTGGAATATTCTCTACAGTAATCTTGGCAAGATGTTTCAGAAGTGGTTATGCAAGTGTCTCTCTCCATCCACTGTCCCCCTCTGCACCTTTCACATTGTTGCAACTGCTCACTCCCTGGCAAATGGAAGCAATCTGTATATGGCCAGAGGCAAGGCATCACAGGATGAATTCTGGGCTGGCAACAAAACCAGGGTAGCAGGCAGGCAGTGCACCCATCTGATTTGTGTGGCTAATTGTCCCATATGGGGAATCACGTATGGTACTTGGTGTAGTTGTGCATCGCCTGTGACCAGGCAGCAGGGAAAAATATTGGGGCAAGATTGTTGGGGGAGGAGCACAGCTGTAGAAGGGTACAAATTCCCTCAGTGAATTGTCTAGGACAGTGTTTTTCAACCACTGTGCCGCGGCACACTAGTGTGCCGTGACATAGTGTAAGGTGTGCCGTGGGAGAATTACTTTATATATAGTCAATATAGGCACAGAGTTAAATTTTTTTAACATTTTCTAATGGTGGTGTGCCTCGTGAATTTTTTCATGAAAAAAGTGTGCCTTTGCACAAAAAAGGTTGAAAAACACTGGTCTAGGAAAAGGGCTGGGGTTAAGCATTTGGGACAGAGGGGATGGGGAGAGGTTCCCGTGGTAGTGGTCTAGGGATGGAGTGAAGTGGGCATGGCCATGTGGCTGCAGCCAATTGTCCCATTCTGGATATAGGAAACTGCTGATGCTTTGTTAGAAATCTAAAGTACACTGTAGTTATTTGTTTCTTTAATTAATTTTTTATGTATCTTCAAAATAAATTGGATGCTTTGGGCAAGTATTTTTTATGAAAATAATCTGTCTTGAATGTTTCATCTCCTAATTCTAGTCACTCTTAATCCAATAAATTTGAATAACTTAACTACTGTATTTCAGATGTTCCACTTAAAGCAATGTTTAAATAGCTGTGTGTTTCTTCTATTTTATGTCCCATCAGAAGTGAATGAATCATTACTCATTTCACGAAAATTGGTTGGACCAGTTCAAAAAGCATCTAAATTCAAAGAACAGAGATTTAATGGCAGAGGTGTAAGTTATCAGTCCTATTTTTTAAAATAAATGTACAAATTTGAGATATAATGTAAATCCTTCCTTACTTATTGAATCTCACAGAATGTTTTATGTGTCGTGTGTACTTATGTACTTATGTGCATGTGCGTGTAAAAATATCCACAATAAATTTGATATAAATTCTTAACTGTAGGGTTAGGTCAATCAGTTAGTGATTAAATGCCTATATGGTTAAATGCAAAATTATATGCTAGCAACCAAAAAAATGATCATGTATATTCCTAGTCTGGGTTTCTAACATCTGCAGTTTTTTTTGCTCTGCAGATGTGGGGGCATTATAGACAAAAAAACAGCTGGTATGCAATCCAAACTGATGAAATCCTCTCTATTACTAAGAGAGACCTAGAGATTAACCATACATACTCAGAGCAGCTGATATTTTTGTGAGTAGATAGCATATAAACCAACATTTTTACAGTCAGTTGCAATCAGTTGGGAATCAGAGGTTTCACTGTGCCCTGGACCATATATGCAACCCTTCATGCACTCCAGGTTCAACCAAACTTCATTTTTATTAATCACTTTGGAGTTTTATTTTGTTTTGTTTTTTAGTTTCGTTTTTTAAGAATTTAAAATTTAAACCCTAGATTTAGAAATCTATCACAAGCTTACCTATCACTCAATGAATTTCCTTTTAATCTATGTAAAAAGATTGAAAATTATGTCCTTTCAGCTTTGTAAATTCTTTTTTTTTGCAATTTTTCATAATAGACAGTGGCTTTAAAATGGTTTCTGAAATGGTTTGCTTTCCATTTTGACACCCGACATCATTGCCTCTGTGCCTTGGCTCTGGCCTGAATGTCAAGTGGGCAGTTCGGTTGCACGCCTCCATGATTCTGGCTGCACACTGCTACCAATCCCCATTACACCCCTGCGAGTAAAAAGCAGTTGTGAGAGTTGCCATGAGAGCTGCTGGGCTCCACAGCCCCTGCGATTGCCGCACCCACTGCTGATTGCCCACTGCCCCACCCAGTACTCAATTGCTGGTGCTAATTGTCCTATGAAGCAAAAGACCCAGGTCAAATGCTTCTGAAAGAATTTTAAGTGCTAATACAAATGCAAAATAAGACTTTGAAGATGAATTATTGAAACACATGCTACACAGGAAATGTTTCGGAGGCGGGGCTAGCTGCCAGCCGAATGGCTGCTTGAACAGAGAGCTCTGTGAATCTGGATCTGGCATCCGGAGGGGTTTCTGGAAAGATTTTTGTAAACCGAAGGTTTCCTGTAGGGAAGACTCAAGAGAAGGTTGGTTTGGCACGACCATAGGATGGCAGTTCATGGTCTGTGCTTGAAATTTCCTTCATAACCCCGGGTGTGGAAGAGGGTGATCTGAAAAGGCCGTCCCAGAGTGCTGACAGCAGTTCAAAGTAAGCGAGGATTTATTACAGAGAAGCTGCTGGAGTCGCAAGCGGTTTAACAGTTCCTGATCTTGGTGGAAGGTATTTTTATTCCAAAACAGCTCAAGAGTTTAAGGGCTCAAAGAAGGAGTGGGGTAGTTGGTTTTTTTCACCCCCCCTTTGTAGTGGCGAGAGGAATATGCTGAGTGAAGGCTGGAGGCTATTTCTTCTTTTTCTCTGAACTGTCTGAGAAGCTGAATCTAAACTTAATCAGTTAACATAACAAAGTCCGGCTGTAAATAACTCTGACTACATGGATGCCTTTAGGGGGACATGAGTTAACTACTGAAGATTTGAAGAAGATATAAAAGCTGATTTATGGCAGTGTTTCTTGCCACATCTGTTTCTGGTTAGTCTGCATCTGGTTAGCTTGTGGAAGAGTGATATCTATTGGCGAAACCTGGAATCCCCCCCCATGGTATACCTTAAGAGAAAACAGAAATTTTTTTGGGGGTGACGTGATACCCCTTGGATAACAAGAGAGCTGACTATTGGAGAATTCTGATGTTAATCTTTGGACATTACTAAAAGAAACAACCAGAGAGAAAGAAAGAAGATTTACTGGACCAAGGGGACCCAGAACATTTTCATATAATTACTTAACTCAGGAGGGTCACATATAAGGTTGAACGTAAAGAATTGGAATTAATATTATAATACTACTATCAAGGGAATATATTGTTATTGCCATTGGTATTGGTATTGCTATAAGATTATTAATTCCACCAACTTTTGATATTATTGGCATTTGTATTGATTAATCAAGGAGATGGTTTGATTACAATTTAATCAATAACTATAAGCAATTCATTCTTAGAATTTACTCTTAGGTTAATAGAATAGATTAATAGAAATATAGGAATATTATAAGTGTGATACATATATACATATGTGTGTGTGTGTATGTATGTATGTATGTATGTATGTATGTATGTGTATGTATATAGATAGATAGATAGATAAATAGATCAGTCTCTCTCATTCTCTTTCTATCCTATGTTAGTTGTTTTCATATAATATACAAATCTATTGATATATAGAGTATACCACCCCTTAATACTACTTAAAATTGATAATTGAGTAGAGGAAGAGGGAAGAGGAGAGGGAAAGGGAGGAGAGGGAGAGGTAAGAAGGCAGAAAGGAAGAAAGGAAGACAGAAAGAAGGAAGGAAGGAAGGAAGGAAGGAAGGAAGGACTGGAGAAAGTTACGAGGGAGAGAAGAAAGTGGGAGTTTTGGAAAATAACTAAATTAGGGATCCAATTCTTCCAAAAAATGACAAGCACTACGAATCTAACGAAAATTGGCATGGGGAGGAAGCCAGCATCCCAGCCGTCTCTAGCGGCCGCCAGCCCTTCAAACCAAAGATCTTCTGAGGATATATTACAGAGAGAAAGATCCAACTCAACTAAGGAGCTTCAGATGATATTATAGACTATGCAGGAAGTAATGGATAAAAATTATGAAGAATTAAAAAAGGATATTGGAGAAATAAGAAATGATACTGAAGAACTAAAGGAGAAGATGCAGAAGATGGATGATAAATTTGAGAAGTTCCAGGAACAGATCAATAAACACGAACAAATAATAAATGTAATAGAAGGAAGGTTGGAGAGTAAGGGGAAAAAATGGAGCAGCTGAGTTCTATCTAGGCTGATCCAGGCAAATAAAGAACTTGAGTTAACGGTCTTCACATTAGAATCGGAGAAAGCAGCCCAATTTCTACAGTTTCAGAATATAAAGGAAGAAAAAGGCGAGGATTTACCAGACACAATGGCAGACCTTATGGCAAAGGCTTTGGGAATAGGAAAGGATGAGATGGCAAGTGAGATCGGTGAGACATATAGAATTCAGACAAACTACGCAAAAAAGAACAATTGCTGGTCCTTTGCTGTTTCTAGGGTGACTCCGGGGGCTGGATCTAAGCATCCCACAGGCCAGATCTAGTCCCCTGGCCTTGAGTTTGATACCATTGAGTTAGACCATACAGTGCTTTAATTCTTAATCATTTGAAGCTGAGGTTTTAAATAGTATGCAAAGTGTCAATGAATAGACTACAATATTGTTTATTGAAAAAGCTGTTCTTTATTGAATTAAGAACTAGGTTTTGTAAATCTGATGATGGTCCACATTTATGTGCAAGTATCTAAAATAGTCTTTAGTCAAATATATTACACCTAAAATGGAGTGGAAGGAATATAGAATCTATAGTGCATTTTATGTGAGCCTCATCATCATAAGTTATGTCCATCTTTTTCAGATTTAGTTTTTTTCAGAAAAAGTGAAGGAGAAAGTTGCAACTTAATTTTTTACATGCACTGTAATTAATTACCAACATATTTTTATTTTAATCTGCTTTCAGCACATAAGAAGGTTCATACTAGATAAATTGTAATATACGTATTTGTTTATTTAAGGTACTACCCCAAGGAACAATCCACACGATGAATAAAAATTTATGTGAAGCAACACCCATGCAATGTTTACTTGACTTGGTTGACAAATACTGGAATGGTTCCAAATCACTCCATTACAATGAGATTTTTTTAGGTAAGAATGAATGTTATAATTCAATTATCCTCTCTGATGATTTGACTAATTTTCTCTGATGATTTGGTTACTTCTGTTTTTAACAACTAAGTTAATTGAGATTATCACCCTCAAGGCAAGAGCGCCCACAAATAACAGCAAGTTGAATATCACTTATCAGTTTACAGTCATTCTTTAGGCAATTTCTATTCATAATGTTGAGACATCCAACCTGGATGCCTATGCAGAAGTGTAGCTATTTTTATCAAATATTCCAAATGTCTTATAGGACTGCAGGAAGAAGGCGGGGCTTAGCAGTGAGAAGACGGATTTTCAGGCTATTCCTGAAATTCCTCTATTCCGAAGGAATTGGATGGTTCATTTTTGAACCCAAGCTGTCCCGGAGAGACAGTGAAAGGTTGGAGGAGATCCAGTGACCCCAGAGACGTTCGCAAAGTACCTGGGGGGCTTGGAATTTAACCTCCTTTGCCAGTGACTTCTGGATTAGCCGTAAACTAACCGAAACTGCAGGTTGCCCCTAAGAATGGCGTGAGTGTTTCCAGCTGGTAAGGTGATTTTATTACTCAGAGAGACACGGTCCGCATAAAAATTTAAGCTAATTGAAACCAAAGAACAGAAGAATCTAGCGGCGACTTGGATCTCTTTATGGGTTTATGGACGGTGGTTACCCTATTTCTTAAATGTTTTAAATGCTACTTACATGGACAAAGAAAAGATTACTCCAACATCTCCTCTGACTCTCTGTAAGTGGGCTGTAAACCAATTTACTATAATTTGGCTCCCTACAACTTGACACTTTTATTGCTTGGCTGGGTTGGTCTAAGATCAGATAAGATTGTACTTGCAAATACCTTAAAGCCTCTAAAGGGAAAATACTAACTGCATGCAAAGATGGCGTCTGTTCAAATTTCAAATGATTCATTTCAAATGATCTTTTCCACACTATAAAAGATAACTGACACGTACGACAGATTTGAAAAAAAGCTGGATTATTTGCTGTTTTTAACATCAAAATATGAAGAAAAAAGTGAGAATGTTGAATGTTTGAATGTTCCTGAAATACAAACGAAGGATGTCAGAGATGAAGATTTTCAATTTGCTGACATTCCGGGCATCTGGTTTACCTCTGAGGAAGAAAAAGATGGAACGTTTGAAGGGGGGGCAGCCACACAGAAGATTTACTTCGAAAGACAGAGCGCAGGAGGAATGAGAAGCATTAAAGAATTTATACTTTATGAAACATCATTTGCAAAACTTTTGATACCACCACTGAGAATTAAAGACAAGCTGAAAAGTGGAATAAACGTAGGACAACGACATTATATGAGAGGCACCTCAACCAAAAGGTGCGAAGATCTTCTTGCTCATAAAGACGTTTGGAGAACTTGATCCACGAATGGCAACAGGATTAAGGAGGTTTTGTTATTGGAGAGACACAGGCTGATAGATGGAAGAATACAATTCAAAATTAGCTAAACCTAATTAATTTTATTTGTAATAGACATAGTTGAATAATAATTGATAATGATAGTAATGTATATAATGTGGAGTTGATATGATAAATAATAATTGGATATGAGAAGGGAAGGTTAGAAATATTTTTGGACCATATACAAAGGTTATTAATCACAATAATTATCACTATTAAAAAATAAAATAAAACTATACAGTTAAATGTTAACTAATATGGGGAAAATGTTATGATATACGATACAATTACATAAAGAAAGGAGAATGATAATAAACTATATACATGGAGGATGGAATTTTTGGTATTAAATATTATGGATGTTTAGCTAAAACAGGATATGAGGATTTGATGTTAATGGAGGATTTTATAAACAAGTAAATGAAATGCTAGCATGTGGTTATGGATTAAATCTTTGGCATAGTTAAGGATGAAAGATGTTTAAATAACTGTAGTCAACTAAAAGTGGAGGTATGATGATATCAATATGGTAAACATTTGAGTTAAGATATTTGAATTAATATGAATTAATGGAAGAGATGCACAAAAACATGTTGTAACCAGCTGATATACTTTTTTATAATATATACTTGTGTTGTTTTTTTTCTTTTTTTTTTCTTTTTTCTTTTCCCCCTGCCTTGTTTTCTGTTTTTTTGTCTTTTTTGTGTTTTGATTTTTTCTTTTCCCACTGGTGTGGGCATGTGTTGTTTATGTAACAAAATAAATTTTTTTAATAATAATAAAAAAAAAATGTCTTATAGGACTGCTGTTCAGTAGCTAGCCAATTATGATTCCATGTTTGTGAAAGTGGGCTGAGGATCAGAACTGAGGCTAGTATACAGTCTCTCTACTTCATAATAGTCTCTCTGTTTGAGTCCGTGGGTGGATTGACAGTAGCGTTCCCTGGGTTTATGGGATTACATGGGTCTTTAATTCTCCATTCCAGTCTGTTTATTAGTGGAAAGCCAGCATGGTAACCAAGAACCTGATTAGCTATCTCTGACAAGCTCACAGTGGGAGTCACAATTTGGACTTAATGGGATTTTTTGGGGGGGGGAGAGTAATGACATATAGTGTATGTATGTGTGTGTGTGTGTGTATGTATGTGCACAGACATATATGCACATATATGTGTGTATGTGTCATTAAGGTATGCCAGCATCAGCCAGTCTTTTCGTGTACATGTTCTTCCAATGCCCCTTTTTCTTCTTCAATTGTTTGGTATACTGGGAATATTCCAGGCCTACATATACTCTTTGGTAAATAAGGGTCTGCCAACACTGCTGCATGGATGAAAGACAACTGCAGGAATTGGTTACATCTAGGCTACTGAAAAGAACTTATACGAAAGGGTGAAATTATACGCCCCTCAGACAGGGTTCGCAATTTGGGAGTCCTCCTGGATCCACAGCTGACTTTAGAACATCATTTGTCGGCTGTGACCAGGGGGACATTTGCCCAGGTTCGCCTGGTGCACCAATTGCGACCCTACCTGGATTGGAAGGCCCTTCAGATAGTCACTCACGCCCTTGTGACCTCAAGACTGGATTACTGTAACGCGCTCTACATGGGGCTGCCCTTGAAGAGTGTTCGAAGACTTCAGCTAGTCCAGAACACAGCCATGCGAGCGATTGTGGGTGCACCCAGGTACACCCACATTACACCTATTCTCCGCGAGCTGCACTGGCTACCCATTAGTCTCCGGACCTGCTTCAAGGTGCTGGTCGTTACCTATAAAGCCCTACATGGCATTGGACCTGGGTACTTGAGAGACCGCCTCCTGCCGATTACCTCCCATAGACCGATCAGATCTCACAGGCTAGGTCTTCTCCAGATTCCATCTGCCAGCCAATGTCGGCTGGCGACTCCCTGGGGGAGAGCCTTCTCTGTTGCAGCTCCAGCCCTTTGGAACGACCTCCCCGTGGAGATCCGGACCCTTGCTACCCTCCTGACCTTCCGCAAAGCCACTAAGTCCTGGCTGCTCCAGCGGGCCAGGGGGCTTTTGAAATACCCAGCCCCACGGTAACTGTGAATGTTGTGTATTTTAAAGTGTTGTTTTGTCTATTTATCCCCTTCCCTTGTTTATTGTAAGCCGCCCGGAGTCCTTCGGGAGTGGGCGGCATACAAGACCAATCAACAACAACAACTAGGGATGACATGATAGCAGTGTTCCGATATTCGAAGGGCTGTTACAAAAAAGAGAGTGCCACCAGAAGGCAGGACAAGAAGCAATGGAGGGAAACTTATCAAGGAGAGAACTAAGGAGAACTAATGAACTAAGAAGTAAATTCCTGACAGTGAGAACTATTAATCAGTTGAATGGCTTGCTTTCAGAATTTGTGGGTGCTCTTATCACTGGAAGGTTTTAAGAAGAAATTGGACAGCAATTTGTCCAGAATGGTATAGGTTCTCCTACTCCAACCTCCTGCATAATTGTATGATCACAATTGAGTCCAGAACTTCTGTTGCTAAGTGAGACAGTTCTTAAATGTATATTACCTCATTTTACAACCTTTCTTGCCACAGTTATTAAGTGAATCTTCAGTTGTTAAATGTATCCAGCTTCCCAACTTTGTTTGTCAGAAGGTCGCAAAAAATGATTATTTGATCCCAGGACACTTCAACTGTCATAAATATGAGTCAGTTGCCAAGCATTTGAATTTTGATCACATGACCATGGGGATATGATAACGGGCATAAGTATGAAAAATTGTCATGAGACAATTTTTTTAGTGCTGTTGTAACTTTTAATGCTAAATGAACTTTTATTAGTCAAAGTCTACCTAAAAGACCTCCAAGGTTGCTTCCAATTCTGTTATTCTGTGGACAGTAAGTGCAATAGGCCAGAACCTATGTTGACATATCTGCAATCTGTGGGACATAATTAGCCACGGTTATTGGTGTCCCTGAGTCTTTCATAACTGTTGTACCAAAGTCTATGCAGGCAAAAAAAATAACAAAGAGCAGGCCTGGCAGGGGAGAAGATGGTGGAAGTACACTAAAACTTTAGGGGCAGGAGCCCTCAGCCTGAGGGTTTTTCACAGAGCCTGATTACAGAAACTTTTGCTTCAGCACATACAAAGAGACTGGGACTTTGTAACTTCTCCATCTCCAACATATTTTAATATCAGAGAGGTAGCCCACAACAGTCATGAGCAGGTATCATTGCCTTTTTGCACTTTGTAGGTCTTCTTGAAAGTAATCAATAGCTGACCAATTCAGAATTTCAAGTTTCAAGTTTATTAGAATTTGTATGCCGCCCACTCCCATAGGGACTCTGGGCAGCTCACAACAGACAAGAAACATTTAATTAAAAAAAATAGAGATAAAAAATAAAAATACAGTATTAAAATGCATATCACCCATTCCATCTAAACGGGGCTGGATATCAATCAACAGCCCCAGGCCTGCCAGAACAGCCAGGTCTTGATGGCTTTACAGAAGGCCGGGAGAGTGGTAAGGGTCCGGATCTCTGCAGGCAGATCGTTCCACAGGGACTGGTATCCTTTTTTCTGTTTAAAAAAAATATTCAAAAGGAAGTTAAAATATAAAACTCCTAAAAAATAAAAAAATAAAAATCACTAACCACAAAAACACAAAATAATCATGACATTGAAAAATGCATTGAAAAATAAACCAACATATACAGTACACAACAGATATTATCCCCCTAGTTAAATACTGATTTATACATTACTAAAATATTGGTTCCCATCCCTTGCGAAATAATCCTCCTCCCAAATTAGTGAATTAGTAAATCTATTTGCAAAATATTGATTTGTCATCTATATGCTATATTGAGGACAAAATAGTTAATAGCAATAATAATAATAATTAAAACAAGATTAAAATATCAAAACCCTTTGTTAACCAGCTGTTATCATAATTGATTCATTGAAAATTTGTCACTATATCCTATCTACCCCAAACCATCCCAAAATTAAGAGTAATTCATCCTGGATCAAATATCCATGTTTGTTTCTTAATGGCACTATTATCAATTATTGTCTAATTAAATTCAATATTCACAGTAGGCCTATCTTGCAAACAAAGTCCAAATAGAAGTGGTTTCCAATTAAGGGTAATAAATTCATTCTCCAATTTCCTTCAGTCCTCCTAGGAAAGAACAATTTGTCACTTCTCCCTTCAGTCAAGGGGTCCCTATCCCTTTGGTCTGCAACTTTCATATCAGTGTCCTTTTGTGAATCTAACTTATTCAGAGCTACATGACTCTGTGTTTTCCACAACCATTATCATCTCATCAAACTTTTTAAAAAAGCTCTCAACTAAAAATTGCATGTTACCAGAAAGTCTTTTTTCATATTTCAGCTACTACTGCTTGTCTGTAATGTGATACCTTGTTGCTCTATGTAACTTGATCAGGGAACAAAGAAAAAGAACACTGAAGCAGAAAAATTTCTAGATATTTCAACCCAAGATTGAAAAAAAATTTCTAAAGAAATAAACTCTGAATATTTTGCAAATATAAAAAATACAAAAGTCTTGTAGTGAAAGTCCAATATTAATGTAAATAAAGTGAAAGCACTTCACCATCCCAAAACATGCCATGTTTCATTATGTGGAAGCAGAAGTTATTCAAAGCAGCAACATAAAGGGAAACAAAAAAAGAACAGTTAGAACTTTTAAGGGCAAAAAGGAAAATAAAACAATACATTCAAAAAGTGAAAGTTAATACTCAGACTTCCTTAGTAAACAAACTGCTGACAAGGAGGATGGATTTGCCCAGGGACTTTCTAACCCTTCCCATGGGGATCTGGAATCTTCAAGATTCCCCTTCCCAGGTGGGTCCACACCTGCTTTGGGTCATTCCTAAGTGCTCCCATTCAAATCCAGGGAGGAGCGCTGCCAAAGAACATCAGCATTGTCCGCCAGGGAGAAGAAAGTCTCTTACCGTGCAGCAGCCATATTGGAGAAGTGCTGGTCTTGTACCCTAATCAAAGACATAGTATCCTGCTGGAAGGCTCAGTCCTTTTGCCTTCTAATCCAGTTGATCTGGGATGGGCTTTTTACCAGACTCTCTCTGGCTTGTTGGCTGCATCCCGTACAGTGTTCTTTAAATTGCTGCTGTCCTCTATCAACAAAACTCCTTCTGTAGCCAAGGACCATGATTCAGCACCCCTTCTATTTCTCAAGACCAGGTCTGTGGAACTAGTGGCTCATTACTCGGTCTGGACCTAGGTAGCCTTAATTGCCTATGGGTTTTTTTTTGTAGTGTAAATGTTTTTCTTTGCCTACATTTATTTCTTCAGATATGCAAGTGCAGAATGCTAATAAGAGTACCCAACCTTTTCCTGGAAAATAATAGTATCAATACTAACTTTTATTATCAAATGATCTTAATTGATCTTGCAATCCTTAACTTTAGCTTACTGGTTTTAAAGTGATCAAAACTCAGACCTATTATATGCTGGAATAATATACAGTGGAATGTAAACATGTCTACAAGACACGCTATCTATAACAATCCAACAGAATCATAAAATGAATTTTCTATCATCCAGTATTTTATGAAGGCACTTGTTTTGTTTAATTTTCTGTTCTCACTAATTATAGACAGATAAATTTCTTTACATCCCAGATCAAGCGGAAATGGTTTTGTCTGCAGTTCAGAAATCTTTGCCAGCAGGTCAACAGAAACATTATTCCACAGAGAATCAAGAGGTGAATAAACTTCTCTTAGAGAAAGAAGCCTTACAACAGTGTCTATCTCAACAAGAGAAACAATATAGCATCAGGATTAATAATCTAAAGTCAGAGTTGAGCAAAAATAAGAAAGATATGGTGAGTAGAATATAGGTTTTCTTTAATACTTTAAAACTTTTTTTGTGTGAGAATAGATATGTATTCAATCTTAACTATACTATAACTAGTTACTAATAATAGCAATAGCAGTTAGCAATAGCAGTTAGACTTATATACCGCTTCATAGAACTTTCATCCCTCTCTAAGCGGTTTACAGAGTCAGCATATTGCCCCCAACAATCCGGGTCCTCATTTCACCCACCTCGGAAGGATGGAAGGCTGAGTCAACCTTGAGCCAGTGAGATTTGAACTGCTGAACTGCAGATAACAGTCAGCTGAAGTGGCCTGCAGTACTGCACCCTAACCACTGCGCCAACTCGGCTCCTAATAATCCTATGCTAGGGCAGGAATTTAATAGTGTGTGCACTCACATTTATGAACCAGTAGAGAAGGTAAGTGTATACCATTCCTGTCCACAGGGCAGGATTGGTAAGCAGATAAATAGGGGCACTGCAGGGCCTCTGCAGTTAGTCATTGGGGCAAGTCTGTCTGAATTGTATGCACATGACAGCAGGAGCACTGTAATAGCCATGACTTTAAAATTGGGTCATAAGTAACTTTTGGGAATTCATAAATCAAGAGCTTCTCTTTTTCCTTAAAGGACCTTCCAGAAGGTGATCAGCCTAATGTCCTTATTCAGTTGCTAAACTAGCCTGGGAATTTCATTGTCTTTGACACTTTTCTGCTGGCTCCCTATCAAACTAGGACTAAATTTATACAGGTAACCCTCAAGTTATGAATGTAATAGAATCTGCCAATTATATTCATAACAGGAGGATTAATCAATTGGATCATGCTAAATGAATGTGGTATCTCCCTGCTTTCTTCAATGCATTCATTAACCAAATGCATAGGTCGTTATGTGCACATGAGGTATCTCAGGGTAGGGAAGACCATGGAGAGGGGGGAGCTAGTGGTGGAATTACCCTTCCAATTACCCAAGACCTCCCCCCATCCACTGAGATATCTCATGCTCAATTTACAATTCCTTGGGGTCCCCATAGTTACTTCCTCTTCCCCTATCCTGACCTGCCAGGTTTCCAAAGGCACTGGGCCTGCTTTGCTAACCTCCCAGATTCCAATTGCCTTTCCCATCCTGCTCCAATCACTCATTTATCTTCTCAAAGATCTCCAGTGTTCCAGAAGAGGCTGACCCATGTGCAGAAAAGGGCCATCTTTTATTTAAATGCTAGTAAAGCTATAAGAATATAAGAACTAAGAAAAACAGCTTTGCAGTGTCTGAGTAAAAGACAGCCACTTTTCTCCCTGTAGGCCTCATTTGGTCCCAACCTGGATGGCACCATGGATGTCTTCTGCTTGCTGCTGGTTTGAATGAGTGGTTTCAGGGATTGGGACACGGAGGCAGTAGCCACAGCCAATCAACATGAAACTTGTTTCCTTTGTCTCATCGGACTGAACTACAAAGCAGGCCCAATACATTTATTTTAATTTTATTTCCTAAAGTGAAGACTTTTTCATTTATTTCTATTAAACTTGATTCTTTCATTTTTTGCTTATTTTTCTAACTAGTCACAAAATTTAAAATTTGATTTTAATTTAATTGTGTTCATATGTTTTCTTTACTCTTCTAAATTTAGGATGCACTGAAACTCTATTTAAATAAGTTACTGAAAGAAAAAGATGGCTTAAAGGTTCATAAATTCAAAGTGGAAGAAAGCATTCAGTTTTCAGACACCGCTGATACAACATCATTACAGATTACTGGTAAATTCTGGGAAAATTTTGTTCCAATTACCTTTTCATTGTCAGATTATAGGTAACTTTAATTATAATCTTTAACTATATATACTAAAATACAAATCATCATTGCTAATTTTACTAATATTGAATGTATTGTAGAAATAGAAATAAGTAGATAGTAGTTCTTTGTTTAAAAAGTCAGATTCTAATTAACAAGTTTAGTTTGCTGAAACTTTGCTTTTACTCTGAGCCTCTTGAAAGATGGGATCTAGTGTTGTGATCTCATAGAATCCCTTCATCTAAGGAGATTCTTACCGAATCTCATTTTTCATTGACAATTCTTATCAAAATTGATTATATATGTTTTCAATATCAACGTTAACAATAATTTATTATCAAGGCAATATATTAATGCATCCCAGAGTTTTGAAGGAGCTGGCAGAGGTGATCTCAGAAACATTGAATCGTTCAAAGATCCCAGAGCACTGGAGAACTATCAGAGGATTGGAAAACTGCTGATGTGGTTTCCATCTTCAAAAAAGAAAAAAAGACAGATCCAGGAAACTACAGACCAATCAGTCTAACATCAATATGCAGGAAGATCCTAGAAAATATAACATTGTGGAACACATTTTTTGTTTCCAGCTTACCAGTATTATATTTCAATTGCTTATGTGTAAAGAGCTATGCAAAAACAGCTCTATTCATTACAAAAAATGATTTTGTGACTATAACCTACAAAAGTTTCATATTTATAGAGATAAAACAGGAGAATTTTTTAACTTTTTAAGCAATTAGAGAAAGAATATATGGCAAATATTGTTAAATATTCAAAAGGGTTCAGAAATTATTATACTGCAAACCACTTTCTTGAAGAAGCTCCTAAATATAGCCCCTCATCATGTTCTCCTATGCGCTGCTTGGAGACTCCAAGCATGGGTTAAATTAGTCTGGTTGCCCAAGGACTGAGTTCAAATTCTTTAGCCACGCCTCCTGTTCCTCCTTAAGGCCAGTTTTTAAACTCAGTCTGGCCCGCTCAGGATGCACTTAAGTGAGCTCCAGCTGTATTAGTTAATTTGGCTTGGACTCTCCAAATTGAACACAGATTTATTGTTTTAGTTTGTGTGTATTTTTCTTTTGCTTTTGAATTGGATTGTCTACCTAAGTGAGAGAGCGAGGAGCAAACTATTGAGGGGTGGTTGTCTTCCATGCTTTCTGGTCAGAGGCTTGACTGCTTAGGGGAAGCTGCAGGTGTCTGGCGCTGTGGACAGTTTCCCCAGACCATATTTTTTAAAGTTGTCAACTTGGGAGGTTTTTTTGCGGTGAGCACGGCTGCAGCCACCATTTTGAATTCACCCTCCCTCTGCGCGTGGCAGTCAATTGCAAGCCTCCACTTCGTGCGCTTTTGTTGGCGATGCTGGTCTGTGCTGCTCATCTCCTGGAGGATCACCGCTGGGTGGTGTGTGGGTGTTGTCCGGGTTGCTGGCAACACTGCTACCACCCAAGCCTTTAGTTTTTTATTCTGGGTGGCCGTGCTGTTTTGGCCACCACGTGGTCATTCTACAGATCCTCCATTTCACCACCAGAAATTGCCCTGCAGACTTCGCCTTCTGTAGCAGCGCCAGTGAGGTGAAGAGAGACCACGTGGCTACCGAGGCTGCAGGAACCATGCAGCTGTGTTTGTTTCTCCTTGGTGTGCTTGGCCGGTGTTTCTCAGCACAAGCACCTTTCTCCCTTGGTTCCTGTGAGAGGGCTGCAACCGGCTAATCCATCCGAGCCTGCATCGGCTGGCCAGATGCTGGAATGCCTACCACCGCATCGGAGTATCCGGGGCTTCGGGACACATTAGTTCTGGCCTGCCTGGGCCAACACCAGGGACAAGGCCAAGGGGAGGAGCAGGATGGCAGGCAAGGGCAAGGCCTTAGGGGAAGCAATCCGAAAGTCCTAGGGGCAAGGCAGATTTGTGGGGCTTCAGGAGGCGAGAGATCTCTTCCCCATTAATCGCCCAGACCCCCGGCAGGAGTTGGAGGAGGAGGGCGAGGCTTTAGATTTATCTCCTGATAATTCAGTGGTGGGGCCCAGCTCTCCAGGCCATTCATTTCAGTTGGAGCCAGACTTGCCTTCTAAGTCTCCTCCTAGGCTTTCAGGCCCAGAACCTTCTTCCTCACTTCCTTGGGCTAGACATCGCTCCAGGGAGGATAGGGGCCTAGTGCTTTCTTCTGAAGTGCAGGAGGTGATTGCACGTGCCATTTCACAGGTGATAGCTGAAGGACTTCAGCACAAGTATGGCCAATCAGAAGGCAAGCGCAGGAAGAACCCTGGGGCTTCCATGCGCAGGGTGGGGCACTCATCCCTGGAATCTTCTGCCATCAGCGAGGTTTCTGTAGGAGATGAGCAGGATCAGGATGACCAGGAACTGTCTGAGGATGAAGATCTTCCTCCAGACACCCCTGCCTTCTAGAGTTGTTCAAACCCACTACATTCAAGTCCATTTTGCATGAGGCAAAAGCCATCACGCAACTTGGTGGGTCCTCCCAATCCCAGGAACAGCATGTTCAAAACACAGGCTCTGGTCCAGGAAGTTGTCCTTGTGCCTGAACTGTTTATGGAAGTGGTGCAACGCCAATGGTCCCAGCCAGGTTCCCTGGCCACTCCTAGCAGGGAGGACAAGAGACTCTATTCAGTGGAGGTGAATTTGGAAAATGTCCTCAAATTACCCCCTGTAGATCCTCCAGTGGACTCTGACATCTAATTCGGTTCTTTCGGCAGACCTTATGGAGGGTCTCAAATCAGAGGATAGGAAGGCAGAAAAGGCTTGCCACAAAACGCACCAAGCGGCAGCCTGGGCAATTAAGGCCTCTACCTCTGCCTCCTTCTTTAATAGGGCTTCTATCCTTTGGTTAAAGCACCTGCAGTATAAATTACCAGCAGAGGACACATGTCTCAGACAAGACATAATTAAAATTATTGCAGTGGCCCAGTATTTGACTGATGCCTCCTTAAATGCAGCAAAATTTGCTTCCAGGGCACTGGCATCTAACGTAACATCTCAACACCTCCTCTGGTTTTGCCATTGGCAACTAGATATGAAATCAAAATGGAAATTGGGCGTTGCCCCCTTTAAGGGTGACAAGCTATTTGGGGAGGCCTTTGATTCTATGCTGGTCGAATCCAAAGATAAGAGGAAGGTTTTTCCCATCAGTAGCAAAAACAGGAGAGGAAGAACCAATCTTATTTTAGGAGGCAGTTCTTTTGGGCATCTGATTCCTCCTTCAACGCCTCAACATTCCACAGGCCATATTCCCAGCCTTCCGAAGGGTCTCAGGGCAGGCAGTCCTTTCGAGATAGAGGCAGGCAACAGTATCCCTACCATAGGACTAACCAAAGAGGAGCCTCCCAGATGCCCTTCCGTAAGACCAAGTGACCAGCATGGTCTGTCTCCCATCAGGGGGTGACTCCAACAGTTCGCTGACCAATGGCAACTTACCACATTGGACTCTTGGGTTCTACAGATGGTGAGACAGGGCCTCACCTTCGAGTTCATTTCCCTTCCCCTGAGGAACTTCATTCACTGTACCACTCCCTCTTGCCCAACCAAGAGGGAGCTGATGCACAAGGAGATTCAACATCTCCTGGAAATCAACGCCATAGAACCAGTGCCAGTAGATCAGGAACAGAGGGGATTTTACTCCATCCTATTCCTGGTACCAAAGATCTGAAGAACCTCAATTACCATGTAATGTACAGGAGGTTCAAAATGCAGTCCCTGCAAACCATCCTTGAAGGGATAAGGCACAGGGATTTACTCATATCGGTAGATCTAAAGGAGGCATATTTGCACATACCAATTTGGCCTCATCATCGAAGGTTCCTGAGGTTCTTCTACGCGGGCTGACACTACCAATACAGGATCATGTCCTTCAGCCTGTCGTCAGCACCCAGGACCTTCAGTAAAATTCTCTCAGTGGTGGCAGCAGACCTCAGAAGGAGGTCGGTGAGACTAGTATGTTACCTGGATGACATCCTCATTAATCATCGTCAAGGGAACAGACAGTTCGCGACTTCTGTGACACCATGAGAAGCCTCCAGGCCATGGGTTCTCTGTAAACCTGGAGAAAAGCCACTTGGATCTGACCACTTGGCTCATTCACTTAGGCACGGAAATCGGTACCCTAGCTTGCAGGGTTCACCTATCACAGGAGAGATTAGACAGCCTAAGAGCCCTAGTTCTCAAGGTGCAGGGGGAAAGGCAGGTGCCAGTCATTCATCTGTCCCAATAATTGGGCAAGATGATTTCCTGCATAACAGTGGTCCCCTGGGCAAGGCTCCATGCAAGGGCACTCCAGTGGATCTTGTTACCACTACAAAAAGCCAACAAGAGCAGTTCCCTGACATCAGTCCGACTTTCCCTGAAGATGAGGCGCTCCCTCTGATGGTGGCTGTCTCCGGTCAGGAAGAAAGGCCACCTGTTCAAGGAATCAGAACAGCTGGTAGTGACTACAGATGCCAGCCTATTCAGCTGGGGCACTCACCCAGGCAATCAAGTGATGCAGGGCAGGTGGTCTCTAGAATCAGACCGCAACATCTACTGGCTGGAGCTGAGAGCAGTGAGACTCGCCCTTTGCCATTTCAGATGGGATATTCAACACAACCTCATCTTGTTTATGACAGACAATGTGGCCACCAAGGCCCATATCAGCCGCCAAGGGGGACACGCTTCCAGTCCCTCATGACGGAGGCAGAGGCCTTGAGCAAGTGGGTGGAACAACATCTTCAGTCAATTTGGACCACATCTCAGGAGTGGAGAACACTTAAGTGGGCTGACTGAGCAGGACCATCATAGACAATTCAGAGTGGCCTGCATCTGGACCTCTTTCACCAGCTAACACTGAGGTTTGCAGTTCCAACAGTTGACCTTTTTGCCAGCCAGAAGAACACACAGCTTCCCCCCTTCTCCCATTTCCACTCTCCTCAGGCGGAGGGGATGGATGGCCTCCGCTGCAGGTGGCCGCCCAGATTTCTATACACCTTCCCACCTCTGCCTCTGCTTCCACAAGTAGTTCATAAGATCATCGCCAAAGGGGCAGAGGTTCTCTTGGTGCCCCCTCATTGGCCCAGGAGGTCTGGTATACCGATCTCATCCATCTTTCAGTGGCGAATCCCTGGCTCATCTCTCAGGATCAGGTCTCCTTCAGCCAGGGGGCCATTGTCCACCCAGACTCCCAGTGGCTTCAGTTGTCTGTCTGGCACTTGAGGGGGACCTCCTGAGGAGGGATAATTTTTCAAACAAGGTGATCCAAGCGGCCAGGAGGCTCTCAACCACCAGAATTTATGATTCGATTTGGGCCACGTTCATTCCCAAAATTAACACTTGGTTTCACAGGTCGCAGGAGGTTATTCTACTGGACTTTTGCCTGCAACCCAGACATCCCAGGGAACATACCTCACATACACTGGATGTGCGATGAGCTGTACGTAGCTACGTGAAGAGAACATGGAGTTCCGTAGGTCTGAGCCATTTTTCATATCTTTCCAACCAGGCTCAATGGGGCACAAGGTGACATCATCCACTATAGGCTGATGGCTGAGGGCATGCATCGCCCTGGCATATGAACATCAGTCCAGAGCAGTTCCACACAACATCACCCTCCACTCCACGAGGAATGCTTCCATGACACGGCCTGGGCGACACAGGCAACAACAGAGGACATTTGCAGAGCAGTGACGTGGTTGTCCCCCCTCTTCATTTGTCCGGAACTATAAATTGGATACAGCTGAGGCTTCATTTGGCAGATGGGTGCTGCAGCAAGTGCATTCTGTAGCCGAACTGTTGGCCTCTTCTTCTACCCGCCCTGGGGACAATTAACTTGGGTATGTCCCATGCTTGGACTCTCCAAGCAGCGCAGAGGAGAATGACCATTGGCTTATCTGAAGGGTCGTTCTCTGTGTGCTGCGGAAGAGTCCAACCCCACCCAAATATCGTGTGGGTCCAAGGTTTGGGAACACCAGACGATCTCCACACCATCTCATCGCACCTTCTGATTCCAGGAATCGTTAAAAAACTGGCCTTAAGGAGGAACAGGAGGTGTGGCTAAAGAATTTGAACTCAGTCCTTGGGCAACCAGACTAATCAATGCTTGGACTCTCCTGCAGCGCATAGAGAATGACCCTTCAGGTAAGCCAATGGTCATTTCCTTTATACTATGCTTAGTACCTATGTTCTCCTTGAATTTGTGAAGATGACCATCAAAGATACAGACTTTGAGGGACATTCTGCATCCCATTTTCGCTTAATTCTTTATAACTGGTTACAACTTATAGTTTTCAGCTTTGTGATTGCCCAGAAAATTATGAACTACTGCAACAAAACTATTCCAAACCACTTTCTCCATCCTGTTCAGCTTCTTGGCAAATTCATCACACTCCATGACTTTCTTTATCTGTGGTCTGATAAAGATACCAGCTTTACCTTTGTCTCTGACAGCTATGGAAAGAGATCTTGGAGGTACTTGAAAGGTGCCGACTCTGTTTTTAGAAACATGACAAATTATTTGATGAGACCTAATTTGATATGCAATTGTGGCATCAGCACCTTCCAAGGGTTTATCAGTGGCTCCCACTTTATGCTGTTCTTCCCTATGGAGAACTTGGTTCACTGTGGCCAGTTCCTTCTGTGATAATGCACTTTAGTGACCTGGCTGTCCCAGAGGCAAAGAAACCCAAGAAAACTTATTGAAACTGCCTTGCAGGCTCATCAGGAATGACACCATTTTGAAGTCTCCAATGACCTCCCAGCCATAGTCACCATACTTCAAATCACTCAGTAACATCTTGACACTGGTATAGTCTTCTTTTTTTATATTATTAAATTTTTTTTAAATTTTAATTTAAAACAAGTACATCTTTCTTTACATGCTATAGAAAGTGTATCAGTCGGTCACAAATAAACTTTCGTACATCTCCTCCACAGTCAACAAACATAACTCATGTTAACTCAAGCATTTTAACTCAGATATTCATACATATCACCATCGTCATATATCCATTTTCATTTGACTGTAATTATTATTTTAAAATATTAATAATAATAATACTCTTAAACAATACATGCCCACACCAGTGGGAAAAGAAAAAAAAACCAACAAAAAAAACCAAAAAAGACAAAAAGAACAAAAGACAAGGCAGGGAAGAAAAAAAAAACCACAGGTATATATTATATTTTAAAAAAGTATATCAGCTGGTTACAACATGTTTTGGTGCATCTCTTCCATTAATTCATATTAATTCAAATATCTTAACTCAAATGTTTACCATATTGACATCATTATACCTCCACTTTTAGTTAACTACAATTATTCAAACATCCTTCAACCTTAACTATGCCAAAGGTTTAGTCCATAACCACATGCTGACATTTCATTTACTTATTTGTAAAATCCTCTATTAACATCAAATCCTCATATTCTATTTTAGCTGAGCATCCATAATATTTAATACCAAAAAGTCCATTTTCCATGCAGTATAGTTTATTATCATTCTCCCTTTTTTATGTAGTTATATCATATATCATAACATTTTCCCCATATTAATTAATATTTGACTGTATATATTTTATTTTATTTTTTAATAGTGGTAATTATTGTAATTAATAACCTTTATATATAGTCCAAAAGTATTTCTAACCTTCCTTTCTCATATCCAATTATTATTTATCATATCAACTCCACATTATATACATTACTATCAATATCAGTTATTATTCAGCTATATCTATTACAAATAAGAGTAATTAGATTTAGCTAATTTTAAGTTGTATTCTTCCATCTGTCAGCCTATGTCTCTCCAATAACAAAACCTTCTCAGTCCTATTGCCATTCGTTGAATAGATTTACCAAATGTTTTTATAAGCAAGTCCAAACAGGGATATCTTCACACCTTTTTGCTCAGAATGTCTCTGATGAGATAATAATGTTGTCCCAGGCTTGTTAAACTTTTCAAATTGACTTTAATTCTCGAAGGTGGAATTATGGAATCTGCCAATGATGTTTCATAAAGTGTAGTTTCTTTAGCTCCCCTCCTTTCCAGCATAGCATTTCTTCCTTTCTCCGAGATAGAACAGACGTCATTTCTCACATTTTTCATTTGTATTTCAGGAACATTCAAACATTCAGCATTCTCACCTTTTCCTTCAAGTTTTAATGTCAAATAATCCATTTTTTTTTTCAAATCTTTGATAAGAATCAAACAGTTTTCGAAATGCAGAAAAAAGTGTATGAAGCGAGCCCTTGGTTTATGAGCCCATGTTGTGTCGTAGTTAGAGACTCTAATATATTTGCAAGTAAAAACACGCTGGGAGCTGTGCGATCTTATCTGATCTTAGACCAACACAGCCAAGCAATAAAAGTGTCAGATCGTTAGTTTTACAACCCACTTAGAAAGAGTCAGGGGGAAATGTTGAAGAATTCCTTAAAGCGTTTAAGAAATAGGGTAACCACCAGCCATAAATCCATTAAAAAAAAAAACAATTCGCCGCTAGATTCTTCTGTTCTTTGGTTCCAATTAGCTTAAATTTTAGTGCGGACCATCTCTCTTTGAGTAATAAAATCAGCTTACCAGTTGAATCCACTCATACCATTCTTAGGGGCAACCTGCAGTTTCGGTTAGCATACAGCTAATCCAGAAAGGAGTTGGCAGGAGGGGTTAATTCCACGCCCCCCCAGAGACTTTGCGATCGTCTCTGAGGTCACTGGATCTCCCCTCACCTTTCACTGTCTCTATGGGACAGCTAGGGTCTTCGACCCGTCCAAAAATTCCTTCGAAATAGGGGAATTTCAGGAATAGCCTGAAACTCTGTCTTCTCACTGCTAAGCCCCGCCTTCTTCCGACACTGGTATAGTCCTCTTTGAGGTATACAGACTGAGCCATGGGTAGAGATGGGTACTTGTTTCCAGTATGAAGCCAAATAGTTTTGAGGTTCCTGAATTCTATGAATAGCACCATTCACTCGGGTTACAGGCAATTCCTATAGCTTCGAATAGGCCAGTGTTGCAAAAGAATAGCTCATCTTGCCAACTGAAGATGTTGGGAAAACATTGGTGATGCTTTCTCTGTGACTTGCATACTTTCATCCAATAACTTCCACTCCTTGAGCGTAGATGTCAGAAGCTAATCAAATTGTGGAGGCCTTTCTGGTTGGGGAAGTATGACTTGCTTTCCTCAGCTGCATCTGTGAAATTATAATCTGTATCTGCCATATTTTTCTTGCTATCTGAGTTGCTTCTTTCTCCTGAGTATGACTGATCCCTCTCTAGAGGGATGGTACTGGGAAGCTCAGGACAGTGTGGTACTGGGGCAATGGATGGATACATGATAGGAACTTGCCAGTTCAATGATTGGAAGGGTTCACCATATAGAAGTATTAGTTGCTTGAGTGATTAGTTGGTTCCCATCTAATTCTTCAAATAACAAACTTCATGCTCCTTTTTTTCCCCTGTAGAAGCCTGTAAACATGGCAGAATTATATCAATTTTTTAAAATTGATATTTTACACATTACCTAATGTGCAAGATATTACCATAGGGTAAAAAACATGTATCACAGTCTGTATTTTCCTAGAACATTGAAAATAGGGGAAATTGTCTTAATTGCAACTTTTAAAAATAGTAATGAAGCACTGAAATTTAATCTAGAGAACAGCAATTCTTCACCTTCAAAAAATTTTTTTGCAGTGTTTGCATGTGAAATGAGGTGCCTCATTCCCTGGCAGGCACACCAAAATGTACTTTGTAGGCCTCACACATCTTGCCAGATGTTTTCAAAGAGTCTTGATAAATTGTCCACATACATAGCAAAATCCAAAATCCAAAATGCTGGATGCAAGCAACTTCTTGATGCCATCTAAATCAAATGTTACTATTAAGTATTCTGTTACTCAGCAATTAGACAAATAAAAATGTTGGTGTAACACTTGTACTTATATATTTCTATGACTACTCCTAGAAAGTATTCAAAACTTCTAGAAAATTCCAAACATTCTAGAACCATGATGGTGAATTTATGGCACGTGTACCACAGGTGACACGCGGAGCCATTTGTCATGGCACACAATGCATTGCCTTGTCAGCTTCGGCTTTCTTTTGAAGCCATTTTTTGCCCTCCAGAGGCTTTCCTGAAGCCTCTGGAGCGCGAAAAACTGGACCTACGGGCAAACCGGAAGTTCAGAAACAGACTTACGGTTTCAGAGGCCTTCAGCAGGCTTCTTTGAAGGCTCTGGAGGGTAAAAAAAAGACCCTAACAAACCGGGAGTCACTCCGGTTTGCTCGTAAGGTCATTTTTTGCCCTCCGGAGCCTTATGAAAGCCCTTGAAGGCTCCGAAGGACTAAAACCAGTTCTACAAGCAAACGGAAGTCCATTCCCAAACTTCTGGCTTGCCCATAGGGCCAGTTTTTCACTCTCTGGAGGCTTCAGGGAAGTTCCTGAAGCCTCTGGAGGGCCTCTGTGGGGGCAGGGGAAACTCTTTTCACCCTCCGCAGGTGCCTATAAAGCCTCTGGAGCCTGGGGAGGGTGAAAAAAGCACGCCAAAAATGAGGGGGAATGCTGGTCTTGTGTGCATGCGCGCTGGGGTCGTGTGCCTAGCATTATGGGTGCGCTTCCCCCGCTTTTGGCACAAAAGCGAGCCAAAAAGTTCGCCATCACAGTTCTAGAACATTCTAGCCAATTCTAGAACATTCTGGACAGTCCTCACAGTTCAAAAATATTCTAGAAGTCTAATCAGCATTGAATGTGAATCAAAAATGTTCTTGAAAAGAGATAAATTTCAAAATATCAGTGCCCTGATCACATAAGCAAAAGTTTTGTGGAACAATGGTTATTTTCTATTTATTTTAGGCACAAAGGGTTAGGAAAACATTCTTTGTACCCAGGAACAAAAACTAAATTGAAATTTGTCATGTAGTGATCAAGTAGCAGGTATGTGAGTAAGCAGATTTATAACTAGAAGCCAACATGAGTTTGTCCAAAATAGATCATGTCAAACAAATCTTACTTCATTCTTTGACAAAGTGACTAAATTAGTGGACCAGTGAAATGCAATGGACATAGTATAGTTGGATTTCAATAAGCATCACCACCAGATGTATTTGCAACTGGCTGACAAACGACACTCAACATGTAGTACTTAATGGAACAACTTCTACATGGAGGAAAGTAAGCAGTGAATACTCCAGTGTTCTGTTTTAGGGCTAGTACCCTTCAATAACTTCACAAAAGATTTAATGAACTTCCATCTATTACTTCTTGTCCTCCCCTCAGATGTTTTGGAAAATAAGTTGACCCTTCTCTTCTCTCTGTCAGGCCCTGAAGTACTGGACAGGACTATGTGTTATGATATAACTCATAGTCCTTCCCTTTTTAGGCTAGAGGAATCTATTTCTCTCAATTGTTGATCATATGGTTTAACTTCCAGACCACTTATGATATGTGTTGTTCTTCTCTGCACTCTTTCTATGGTCTCAATTTTTTTTATTCTGGTGACCAGAATTTAATTCTGTCAAGATCAAAATAAATGATCTGTGAAAAAGGTACTATCTTATATGATACAGTTGATTCTAATAAAGGTCAGATATACCACTAGCTAGTCTTGTACAAACTCAAATGGCTACCTGTGTAAAATGATTTGGAGAAAAATAAAAACTGGAAATTCATAAACAAACTCATAATCTTTCTCATGTTTCTTTTCCTTTATAGTTTCCAATTATTCCATGTGTGGTATTTGTGTGTTTGTAACTCTAGTTCTTTTTTTTTTTACTCTTGCATTAGATTTTGAAGACCACCATCAACTTTTAATTGACGAGAATGCTAGTATGAAGAAACATCTCCAAAATTTTAACAAGATGCGAGAAATGACAGAGATGTTACAGGAAAACCATAGGTAAAGAATCCCAAATTTTGCTCTTACATGCTAATATTTAACAGTAATTTTACATCCCAGAAATCTTCAGTTCCATCTAGCCAAAATTTACTTTATTCAACTTAACTGTCAGTCATTTCCAATTGACTTTGAACTTTTCATAGCTTAAAAGGAAAGCATCACAATGCAGTCAAATGGATAAATATATAATATAACAATAAAGAAGCTGAAAAATCCACTCTTTCTATTCTTACCTGTTCCTATTCCATTCAGTTAGGAGTACCTCTATATTCAAACATCAGCTTTGAAGACAAGCACTGCCAAAAATGGAGTGGCATCACAGAATCCTTGGAGCAAAAAATGAAAGATGTAATTGAGTACCTTATTGAAACAATAAACCCCATGGATTACTGCCCCTTTCTTCTACACGTGAGGACCAATGACCCAACAATGAATTTAAAAACAATAACAAGAGATTATGAACAGCTGGGGAAGAAAGTTAAATAACTAGAAGCACAAGTGGCGTTTTCATCTATACTTCCAACAAAAGGCCAACATACAATGAGGGAGCAAAGGGTTTTAGAAACAAACCACTGACTTAAAAAGTGTATTGTCAATAGAATTTCAGCTTCCTAGACCATGGTCTACACAAAGGACTACCGTCAAGGGATGGAGTGAATCTCACAAGAACTGGAAAGAATATATTTGGAAAACAATTGGCTCATCTTATCAAAAGGGCTTTAAACTAAAATGAGGGAAGGGGCCAGTCTTCATGACCTTGAGAACCTAATTCCAAGCAAAAACCACTAGCTTACCAATCACATAAGGAGGAAGGGAGTAAAGAGAAAAAAGAAGTAAAAAAAGAAAAACATAATGAAGTAGAGAGTGATGGAAAGAATGGAAATTCCAGTTACAGAGAAATATAAGAAACATACCCAAGACCCATAAATAATTCAAATGCCCATATACTTACACTCAAAGTTTAGGGAACAAACAGGGTTAACTTGAAGTATTAGTACATGAAAGCAGATATGATATAGTAATCATTACTGAAACTTGGTGGGATAAAACACATGACTGGAATGTACTGATGGAAGGATACAAACTATTCAAAACAAACAGACTTAACAAAAGAGAAGGTGGAGTTGCAGTATATATAAAAGATCGCTATATCTCTACAGAAATATACAAAATCAAGGATGAAAACCACCTAGAATCCATATGGTCAATATAAAAGGGAGGAAAATGACATTGCTATAGGCATATGCTACCAACCAAGCAGAAGAAATAGAGGAATCAATTAACAAATGTATGCAGGAAACATACCAAGTAGTAATGGGAGACTTTAACTACTCTGATATTAACTGGGAGACAAACTCTGCAGCAAGTGCGAGATCGAACAGATTCATAACCAACTGAGCTGACAACTTTGTCATTCAAAAGATAGAGGAGGGAACTAGAGGAAAAAGTACAATGGCTCTAATTCTTACTAATAGAGAAGAAGTGATAGAAGTTGCCAGAATCTTGAACAACAGTGACCAGGTCATACTGGAATTCAATATAATGTAAACACAAGAAGCAGAATATAATCCAACCAGTACCTTAAACTTTAAAATAGCTTATTTTAACAAACTCAGAGTCTAAGCAAAATTTCATGCATAAAAATCCTAAAGGGGAAAACAAGCATAAAAATCCTAAAGGGGAAAACAAGTCAAAAGTGTGGGAAACACTGAAAAATATGATCATAAAAACCCAGTCCAACACAATACTGCTGAAAAAGAAAAACAAGAAATCCAAGAAGAACCAGGATCTGATAAACTGAAAGACAAAAAGGATAAGTGACAAAAATGGAAAGAGGGACACATAACTATGGCAGAGTATCAACAGCCGGAATCTGCAAAGATGAAGTCAGGAAAGCAAAGATTCAGAATGAACAAAGACTTGCAACAAAAGGAAAAGATAATAAAAACAAATTTTATTTCAACATATAAATAACAAGAAAAAAGTCAAGGAAACAGTTGGTACACTAAAGAGAGAAGATGGCAAGGAAGTAACAGACACTAGAGAGAAAGCAGAGTTGCTTAACTCATTCTTTGCATCAGTCTTCACACAAAAAGCCCAATCTACCAAAAACATAACTATGAAAGACAGACTATAAATAAAAATTAAAATAAACAAAATGGCAAGAGAACACCTGTCTGACTTTGATTAATATAAATCACTGGGACCTGATGAATTACATGTCAGAGTTCTAAAGGAGCTGGCAGATGTCATCTCATCAGTGGTGGGATTTAGCTGGTTTGGGCTGGTTCGGGCGAACTGGTTTTTAAATTGCTGGCTGGCCCTTCCCCTAACTGCCCTGCCCCTTCCAGGAGTCCCCAGGTGCCCCGTTTTGGCTCCCAGGTAAGTACAGGGAGGCCTACTAGGCCCAAAATGGTGTGCGGGAGCGGGTGCAGCATGGATCCCCCAGGCCCTGTTTTTTCTCTCAGGGCGGCAGAAGGCTAAGTGCTGCCTGTCACACCCCCTGGCCATGGCCACCATGGGCACATCCTCCCAGCTGATCATTAGGGCAGAGAGTCAGTTGTTAACTTATTTGAATCCTACCCACCACTGGAACCATTGTATCGTATCTTTAAAAAATATTGGAACATCGATTCAAAATGCTTGTTGATGGTGCTATCAAAAGTACAAATAACAGAGGTGACAAGGAGTTGCCTTGGAAGATTCCTCATTTGATTACAACTTCACCAAGTTCTTCTCCACAGGCCATCAACTTAGTTTGCTGTAGCTTCATAGAAATCTTCAGCAATTTCTGGATTTGCTGCTAATTCCAAAAATGTCTAAGCATTTCTCAACCCAGCTGTGTGGAACAGAATCAAATGCTTTCTTATAATCTATCCAAGAAGTGAACAAATTTATTTATCTTTTCTTTTAATTCTTCAAAACCAGTTTATCAATCATCAGTTGATCTTTAGTTCCTCTTGAATTTCTGCAGCAAACTTTCTGTACAGGTAGTAAATCGCTGTTTTGTAGATATCCATAAATTTGGTTTGCAAAATGCCTGTAATTAATTTGTATGTTGTTGGCATAATTTTCTATATCCTTCCTAATCAAAAAGGTTGTTAGCCATTTTTCACTTTCTGGTGCTTTTAGAACCTGATTCATTTGGTTTGCTAATGTTGTATGCAAACTTGTTAGTGATTTCAATCAGAATCCATGCAGCTCATGTCAATGGAGATCTCAGTCATTCAAGTCATGTGCCAAAGGCTTGCAAACTTGCATAAGAAGGAAAATGTCTTCAAGGAAAAACAAAGAAAGTCCAGTTGCCTTTTGAAAAAGCACCTTGGGATAATTCAAACAGTTTGTGTCCTGGAGTTGTAGATGCTCCATTGCTGGAGGCTTTCAAGAAAAGAGCGGACAACCATTTGTCTGAGGTGGTATAAGGATTTCTGCCTTGGGCAGGGGGTTGGACTTGAAGACTGTCAAGGTTTCTTCCAGCCCTATGATTCTTTGATTCTATGTCTAAGAATGAAAGCTTAGTAGTAGCGTTCCAATACTTGCAGGACCATCACATAGGAATGGTGTGGATTTGTTCTCTATAATGCCAGAAGATAGAACAAGAACCAATGAGTAGAAATTTTAAACTTGAACTTCCTAATAGTAGAACTATGAAACTGTGGAACAATTTGGTTCCTGAAGCAGTGATGCACCCTCACTGGAGGTTTTTGAAAATAATTGAACAGCCATTTGTGTAAGAAAATTTGAGGATTTCTGTCCGGCACAGGTGGTTAGACTGAAATATCTTCACAGGCCCTTATATCACTACAATTCTATGATCTACAGTAAGTTTATTGCAAAATTTTAATTGCAAAGACTTGTTCTTCCCAGTGGGTTTCATGCCTTGAATTTATTTTCTAATGGAATATGTCAGTTGAAGCAAACTTGTTGTTTTTATTTTTTGCAGAATATTGATTTCTACCAATGAGCATCTCTTAAAACAATTAAATGAAATGCATTTAAAACATAAAGCTGAGGTGGAGCAGCTACATTGCAACTACGATCAGTTAAAGAAAACAATGAATAATCTGTCTCCTAAGTCAAACAATGATAATTAATAATAATAAAAGAACATTTGTGTAAAAAATGTCTAAATGATAAATGTTATTGCAATTAGTGATATGAAAAAGATTAATTGTGAAGGGTATGTTCATTATGTTATTAAATATTTTTATATTAATAGATTATTGAAAATATTGCATTATTTTAATGCAGATTTCAATAACACATTTTCTCTTCTTATGTGAATATCAAAAGGTGAATACCAAAAGATGAATTTCAAATATGGATCATGATTTTTACACATATTATTGATACAGAGCTACAATTTCTCATATGCTAGAGATACAATAGATTCAGTATTGAAATTATTATACAATATTTCATAAAACAATGCCTACCTATGTTTAATTTGAAATCTTATTGTGCATTCTTGGATGGGATTTTTTTTTACTTTTTCGTCATCTTTAAAATATTTTTAAAAATCTGTTCAAATATATTTATGAATGTGTTTGAAGTAAAGGTAGTCCTCAACTTACAACAGTTCACTTAGTGACCATTCAAAGTTACAACAGCACTGAAAAAATGACTTATGACCATTTTTCACACTTGTGATTGTTGCAGCATCCCAATGGTCACAAATTTCATTTGTATGCTTGACAACTGACTCACATTTATGATGGTTGCAGTGTCTTACTAATTTAATAACTGACGTACTAATTTAATAACTGACGTGGCAAGAAAAGTCATAAATCAGGCAAATTTCTCACTTAGCAATATACATTTTGGGTTCAACTGTGGTTGTAAGTTGAGGACTACTTGTAGAATCAAGTGTAATTTTTAATATACATATAATATTTTCCAAAAGTTTTAAAAGCAATAACAGCTGATAAACATTAAATTAGGTAGAGAAAATGAAAATGAAAGCGAATAACCGAAAAAGCTAAAAGCACAATAAAATAAGAGGAAAAAAGAGAATATATATAAAGCAATATATAAATGTATAAAGAAGTAGCTTCCAATAATCTTCACAGCAATTACAATATATATACAATTATATTTTAACTTCTCTCTTTGAATTTACATCATGACTCTCTTATTGACTCATGACTCATCCTTTCTAATCCTCAAAACCAGCAGGCCCAACCTTTCTGGTTCCATGGACTGGTGTTGATGGAGGGGAGGAGATAGTTTTGCAAGTGCTATGTGTGCAAATGAAATTTCGTGCACTTGCTTGCAGCTTGCATGGCTTGGTACTCAATGGGTTGTGGGCCAGTACCAGTGCATAGACCAAGGGCGGGAACACCTGCTCAAAACAATGTCATTTTTTTTTCATTTTTAAGAGAAAAAAAACTCCACAGAGTTTTCAGGCTCCAATAAATGCAGATATCCCTTTTCTGATCAAAGAAGTTAGTTTGTCCAACTCAGCAAGTTGTGTCAATTTCACCAGCCCTTTCTCCATAGTGAGTAGTGCTGAATCTTTCCATATTTGTGCATATAATAATCTCATTGCAGTAATCAATTAATATTTCAATTAATTGATTATAGCCTTCCATAGCTTTTTTCTGATCATCCAACAATAATGCTTTCAATACCATTGACCATGATATTCTTCTGGAGCGGCTTTAGGAGATGAGTAAGAAGCCTTGTGCTATCCTGGTGCACTTCCTTCCTCTTCGGCCATTCTCAGTCAGTATTGATAGGAGATGAGAGATCCAATGGGTAAGGGCTGGATCTATCGCCTCCTATCAATACTGACTGAGAGTGGCTGCAGAGGAAGGAAGTGCACCAGGATAGCACAAGGCTCGGTACTCTCTCCGCTCCTGTTCAACATTTATATGAAGCTGCTGGGTGAGATCATTTGTCACCATGGACAGAGGTGGTATAATATGCTGCTGATACTGAGCTATATGTCTTGGCTCATGGTAAGTTAAGCAATGCCATGTCCTCCCTCTCACAGTGCCTGGGGGCTGTTCGGAGCTGGATGGGGAGCAATGGGTTGAAACTAAACCCTGGCAAGACCAAGTGGCTTTGGGTTTGGGGTTTGTTGCCTCAGAGAGAATTGCCACCTTTGGTCTTGGATGGGGTGGCACTACCCCAAACAAACCCTGTACGTAATCTGGAAGTTACCCTGCACTTGCAACTCCTGCTCAAAGAGCATGTTTGTGGTCATGGCCAGCAGGATCTTTGTGCAACTGTGGATTGTGAGCCAGATAGGCCCTTTCCTGGACCAACAATCCCTATTTACAGTCACTCATACCCTAGTCTCATGACGGACAACCTATGCCACAGGTGGCACATGGAGCCATATCTGCCGGCATGCAAGCTGTCAGCTCCAGCAGGCATGCGTGCCAGCCAGCTGATTTTCAGCTTTCCAGAGGGCCAGGGGAGACTGTTTTCACCCTCTCCTGGCTTCAGGAAAGCCTCCATAGCCTGGGGAGGGTGAAAACAGGCCCAATGGGACTACTGGAAGTTCAGAAATTATCATTTCTGGAGGACCTCCGGGGGGCTGCGGGAGGCCATTTTTGCCCTCCCCAGGCTCTGGTAGGTCTGTTGGGCCTGTTTTTTACCCTCCTCAGGCTCCAGACCCCCAGAGGAAATACCAAGCCCAGCTTGGAGGTGAGCAGTGTGATGCATGTGGGGGGAGCGTTTGTACACACATGCGCATGTGGGGGCGCACTTTGTATTATGGGTGCAGGCACGTACATACACCATCACACACATGCTCACATTTTTGGCCCCAACAACAAAAAGGTTAGCCATAACTGCCTTAAGTCACTTCCCACTTTAACTACTGCAATGTGCTATACATGGGTCTGCCCTTGAAGAGCATCTGGAAACTCCAGTTGCTGCAAAATGCAGTGACCCACGTGGTTTTGTGCAGACCATGATGTCCACATGCATCACCTCCTGCGGGAGCTACATTGGCTGCCTATTTGCTTCCGGGTGCAATTCAAGGTGCTGGTTGTCACCTTTAAAGACCCAGAAGAAGGGCCTTCTCCATGGTGGCCCCCTGTCTCTGGAACATCATCCCCACAGAGATTAGAATGACCCCCACTCTAGCACTCTTCCAGAAGGCGCTGAAGACCTGGTCCGGCCAGTGGGCCTGGTGAACCCAGAGCGGGATGGAGCCTATTAAATGGCTAGTATGAGGTGCTGTCGCCGGGGCAGGAGCTGGGGGGTGATTTTATTTTATTATATATAATTCTTTTATTAGTTTTATTGTTTTTATATGATGTTTTTATATTTTTGTAAGCCACTTTGAGTTGCCATAGGCTGCAACATAAATCTAAATAAATAAACGCTCTTCAGTAGGATCTGGTGCAGGCCTTGGTTCACTTAGAACAGAAGCCTAAAGTACTGTAGTGCAAGATCACAAACATCTTGGCTAAGACCCAAGTGGAAGGAACTTTGCAGATTTTGCATTGTGGCTCCTCTGCAGGGCCAAGATTCTTTGGCTGGCTGTGACATACATTTTACTCACCTTCCATGCCAAACCCTTCTTCAACAAGTCATCTTTATGTCTCTGGAACCATTCATCCATTTCCAAAGCATCTTTTAGCAGTTTCATCACTATGACCCCAGCCAGCTGCGTGGAGACTGTTCTCTGCTGCCTTGTGAGCCCTGGCGCTGCAAGTTGCATGGATGGGATGATGTAGTTAAAAACCTACTCTCAGGTACTTCTGTACTGGGGCATAAGAGAAAGGACATCAGCTAAGAAATTCTTACCACCTGGCCAGTAGCAAAGGTAAAATTGAAGCGGTTAAAAGATTAAACCCATTGGACCTGCTTAGGCGATAGCTTCCTCAGGGCCTTTAATGTCTTCAGGTTCTTGTGGTCCATCTATGCTTCAAATGAACTCTTACTTCCCTCTGAGAACTGCCTCCAGAAGAGAAGACCTTATTGGACTGAGTAAGCTTCCAGATGGTCTACTACTTCTCAGTATCAGACAACTTTGAAACATGTAGCACATGGTGGGAACTTTTCCTTTTTGTTTCTCTGGAATAAAACTACCCCTACTGCCACATCACTGGAAATAAGAGCCAGTGGGCTAACCATGTGGGGAAGAAGGCAGAAGTAGAGGATCAACTGATCTCCCTGGAGTCATGGTGACCCAGAGGAGCAAGTGGAAAGCTAGATGAGCAGCCAAATGGGATGTCCCAACTGAGTGGATATTCCCAGTCGCAGTTTGCAGTCTGTGGCTGGAGCAACTAAGGGAAAAGTTCAGTTGCCTGGAGGTACCAATCCCACCCAGGCAAGTGGGAGTCCCCCCCCTACCAAGGGATAGGAGGTCCCATCCCAGCTGCCACCCCATTTGGCGGCAGGTACCAGCACACATAGCCCCAGGGACAACCAGTATTCTTATTCAAACATCCCAGGTTGTAGTGGGGTTGCTGCCTGGATATGTCTTAGTGCGAGAAGACTGCCATCTGCCTTAGCAATCCAGTTCAATGGGCAACCCAATAACTTGGCTTACTTCCTGATCCAAGTCTGGAACTACATGGAACACCATGGAGCAATGCATCCAGATGAGTATGCCTGAGTCAATACTTGTACATCAAACCTGGATGGGGATGCAGAAGAATGGCTGGTATTTCTTCATGATGAGGGGACTCCAAAGCTGCAAAACCTGGATGCTTTCATGCAGATGTTGCGAGACAGATTTGAAGACCCCACAGCATCCTGGCATGCAGAAACCTGTATCTGCTTCATGCAGCAGGGCAAGCACATGGTGACAGAGTACATCCAAGATTTTCATAGCCTGGTGGCTCACCTGAGAGATTGGCCCAAGTGTGTGGTGGTCTACCTGCTAGTCTTTTATTCAGGAGGGCCTGAACAAAAAGTTGTATCACAACTGCCTGTCCCGGGAGGCGCCCCATGACCTTCGAGTGTAGTACCAGTTAGCCACAAATGTGGAGCTCAACCTGATGGAGTACTGGGAGCATGTTGTACATAAGAACAGGGGTTAAATGCTACCGGTTCTGACTGGTTCACTGGAATCGATAGTAACAAATGCTTCCATTTCCCTGAACTGGTAGTAAAAACTGCTTTTAAAAAGTAAAAAAAAAAAGGTTCCCACGATTGCATGGCACAGTTGATGGTCACAGCTGATGAACCTTTTTTAAAAACCTTTTTAAAAGCATTTTTTACTACCTATTAGCCCAACTGGTAGTTAAAAATGCTTTAAAATGTAAAAAAAAAAAAAGTTGCGACTATCAGCTGTTTAACAATCAGCTGTGCTGGGGGATGTCAGAACCTTTTTCTTTTTTTAAAGCATTTACTGCCTATTAGCCCTAACTGTGACTCTGTGAGGTTCCTGCTTGTTGCAGAGTCTTTTTCTGCAAAGTCCAACTGCTTCTGCATTGTATGTGAGTTAGTTGTGTGGTTTTTGTGTTGTTTGTGTGTGAAGTGTGAAAGTTGGTTTTTGAGCTCTTTATGGTTCCTGCTTGTTGTTGCAGAGGCGATTTTGTGTACTTTTGCATTGTGTGTGAGTTAGTTGTGTGGCTTTTATGTTGTTTGTGTGTGAAGTGTAAAAGTTGGTTTTTGAGCTCACCCAGTCACATGACCATGACCACCAAGCCAAACCCACTAAGCCACACCCACAAAACCAGTAGGGAAAATTTTTAGATTTCACCACTGCATAAGAACTAACCCCACCAAATGCATGAGTGATGCCAGTGCTTCATTTAGAAGAGGTGCAACCACTACCATGGGGGAGAAGCCCCACTGTAGCCCAGGAACATGTTTCTAATGTTTCAACCTCCCTGCCCATTTTTTCAGTGATAGACCTGTAAGGATGAGGGGATAAATTGATGGTAGAGGTTGGCAAAACTCAAGAAATTCTGTAGTTGCCTTCTGGTCTGGGGGGGGGGGGGGCTTCCTTCTGTAGTATGGCTTTCACCTTTTCAGAGTCCATCTCCATCCCCTCACTGGATATGTGCTACCCCAAGTAATCCAAACTGGCTTTGTGGAAGTCACATTTGGATAGACAACCAATAATGATACCACCACCCCATGTCATTAATCACATTGGCCAATTAGATTAATTGGTGGGCTTCTCCTGCATTTGTCTCCTTCGTCCGTTGCCCAGATGATGACCTTGCTTCTTGTGAAAAAGCTCGGTTTGTGTCTAGCAATATATTCCAACTTCCTCCCCCTTTCCGTAATATGTAAATGTTGATCCAGAGAATGACTTCTGCCAGGTTAAGTTCAGTGTTGACAACCAGTTTACAGAATCAGCATATTGCCCCTAACAATTTGACTCCTCATTTTATCAACCTCAGAAGAATGAAAGGCTGAGTGAACCTTGAGTCGCTCAGAACTGAACTTCTGGAGTGAACAGTGAGTTAGCCTGTAGTACTGCATTCTAACCACCATTGTTCTTAATTTAGTATAGAGTTTGGCTTTCAATAGTTTCATTAGCACTTCCCGCACTAACATTATCTCAGAATAAACAAGGATGTCGACCAGGTACACCAGCACCCCCTTATACAGGTTGTCATGCAGTACTTCATTTATTGATTGTATGAATATCACAGGTACTCTCTGCAGCCTGAAAGGCATCACCCAGAATTGATAACACCTTAAGGGACAATTGAAAGCTGTTTTCCACTCATCGTCTCTTCAGTTCTCACTCTGTAGTATGCTTCCCTTAAGTCCAGCTTGGTGAACACCCTTTCCTTGACCAGGTATCCTAGGAAGGGAAGGGGTACGTGTTTTCTATACAGATCCCATTAATCCCCCCTAAATCCATGCATTATCTCAAAAACCCATCTTTCTTTTCTTTGAAGAGCACTGGAGTTGCCATCCTAGATTTTGCCGGTTAAATTTCCCACTGTTGGTGCAATCTAGAACTATGATGGCCTTTTGGCAGCTGCAGCACACTGCTGACTCAAATTTAAATGATGATGCACTATCAATGATGCATCAGGATATAACTGTGAACCATCTCAGAGTCACTACTCTTGAGCCAAGTGCCCCCTATTTTATACCTATGCATTTGGTTTTTCCTGTCTTAAGTGCAATATCTTATTTTTCTCATCACTGAACTGCATCTTGTTAGATAGGGCTCAATGCTTAAGTCTGTCAAGATCCTTCTGAAACTTGAGGCTACAGTATGTTCCAAATTGTTGACAATATTCCCAGCTTGATGTTGTCTGCAAATTTGATGAGACCCCTTATATCCTCTAATCTAGATAATTTATGAAAATGTTTTTCCCAATGATGGAATTATTTTTATTGTTTTTTGAAGTCATTTAACTTCTCTGGTCTGTGACAGTAAAAAGCAGCCAATATTATTCTATTTCTATTAGATCTGTTACAAAATAGTAATCCTTCACAGATATATCAGAAAAAAATAGTGTATGAAACTGTATTTGCATAGAACTTAAAAACATTTCAAATTAACACTATTTTTGGCACAGGGACATTGATTCTCCAAACAGTAATTTAACTAGGATTGTATACATTTCTTGAAAAATGAATTATATAAGATGAAGGAAATTAACCCAAACGTATAAGGCATTGTAAAATATAATCAAGTCACTTTGTCACATTAATAAAGATCAAATGTTTCAGTTCAAAGGAGCCAGCATAAGTTTGCCTTAAACTAATCTTTTCAGATTAAAGGCAGACCCACACTTGGCCCATCACTAATTTGCGCCACTCACTGCTTCTTGTGTATTGGAACAGAAGATGTTTTATCCCATGACTTTTATTGTCTTATCAATGTATAAAATACAATGAAAACTAAACATAGGAAATTAAGGGAAGAAAAAAGAGAGCGGAAAGAAAATGCGAGGTATAAGGGAAGAAAGAAAAAAGTGTTGACTTCCAACTCTTTTTAACACAGTACAAGATAACATTACAAACTCAATTTTTTTACATTTACACATTAGTATATATAACTAGCCATTTCTATAACAACAAATCTATTTAATCAGCAAAACCAAAGTCAAAGTTTCATTTCTTTCATCACAAGCATAAAATCTAGAAGTGACATTCAAATAAAAAACATAATTAAATATATTCTCTTTGAATAAAACAATCAATTTAATCATTTCTGGTTTATCTTCCTTGCTGTGGAAATAGTATGTGTTTGCACTTAATGAGTATGAGTATGAGTAGTTTATTTATATGCCGCCCTTTTCCCTGGGGGGACTCAGGGTGGCTTACAATTCGAAAGGAGGGGAAAACAAACAAATTAACACATAAGACAGTACATCATTAAAAGCACAACATTCATACAATTCGGGTGGGTTACGGTCTTTAACCCCAGGCCTGACGGGATAGCCAGATTTTAAGGGCTGTGCAGAAGGTCTGGAGGGTGGTGAGGGTACGAATCTCCACGGGGAGATCGTTCCATAGGGTCGGAGCTGCCACCGAGAAGGCTCTCCGCCACGTGGTTGCCAGTCGACATTGACCGGCAGATGGAACTCGGAGGAGGCCTAATCTATGGGATCTAATTGGTCGAGTGGAGGTAATTGGCAGTAGGCGGTCTCTCAAGTACCCAGATCCACTACCATGAAGGGCTTTGTAGGTGACAAGTAGCACCTTGAAGCGTACCTGGAGATCGACAGGTAGCCAGTGCAGCTCACGGAGGATAGGTGTTATGTGGGTGAAACGAGGTGCACCCACAATCGCTCGCGCGGCCGCATTCTGGACTAGCTGAAGTCGCCGAATACTCTTCAAGGGCAGCCCCATGTAGAGCACATTGCAGTACTCCAGCCTAGAGATCACAAGGGCACGAGTATAATAATTTTTATAAACTACCACTATTTATATTAACATAATTCACTGTATTCTTTCAGATTTTTTAACTTTAAAGGAAAAAGTACTTTTTTTCATCCATTTTAAAGCACCAAACTTTTCTTTAAAAACATTTCTAAAATCAAAACATTCTAATACATTTTTAGCTTCTTAATATATAAACAGTACTTTATAGTTAACTTTCAATAAAATTCCAACTAACTCCAATTAACTCATTACATTTATATCACTCCCTCCAAGTTACCCTCATAGAATATTTTTTCCTTCTTGTATACATCCTTTTTAAAACTCTAAACTTTTCTTTAACTAATACATCTTTTTCTTTAACTTTCTTTTAACATACTTTCAAATACACTTTCAATAATATTTTACAACTTTAGGAATTAGTTAAGCATTATATATAAAGGAAAAAATGCATTTTCAAACTTTAGATTAAGACTTTCGTTCAATTACAAATATCAGACCGAAAAAAAATTGATCCCAATTCCAATTGACTCCATTAAGTTTAAGTCATTCTTTCCAGCTTGTCTTCATGGAATAAAATCTTTTTTTTTCTCTGGATTGTTTATCAAGCAGTTATAAGCTTCTCTTTTTCTCAAGGATTTCTTAACTTTGATAATGTCCTTGAGGAAAAAAAGTTCCAAACTTGTCCTTTTAAGAGTTGCAGATTTTCTTAGGCTCTTCTTTCAATTGTGTTGGGAGGTTTAAGATATATTTAAACCATAATAATAAAAAATGGTATCAGGTTTATATTCTAAAATTGCAATTGATTCCTCTGCTTTTGTTAGGTACTTATGAAATTAGCTCCATGATTTTGTAACTTTCTACCCATATCTGCATCTCTGAAGTACCGTAGTTTGAGAAGATTTTTTTAGCATCCTTGCAGCATAGCTGATCTATGAACTGATGGATTTTATTTAAAGATTTTTAAAATACATCTCTAATAATTTGCTCCTCAATCTTCTTAACTTTATCTTCAGTCAAAGAGTAGCTTTTTTGTAAGTCACTTAAGAATTGCTGGCCAATCAGGATTCATAAAAATCGAAAAGTATAGTCAGCTACAGCAAAGCAGACCAAATTACAAAAGTAATAAACTAGAGCCATAACTTTCTGTCTTATATTTCTCCATCGAACTGTTGGAAGAAATGTCCTTCTGGGTTCAGTTCCAAATGGGGAAGAAGACACAGGAAACATGGAGGCTGCTTAGAAAGGTGGTTTAATGGTGGACAGGATCACATGGCTTGAGGTCCTGGGGAAAAAGGTGATCACATGCTTCCAGATGTTGGGTGAAGAAAGAAGAGAGCGAGAGGAGAGGCTCCTTGGTTTTTAATACTCTGTTCGCCCCCACCTTTATTTCTTGTTCCTGTGTAAGAAATGTATTCTGATTGGTTGTCAGACTCCCTTGGGGCCATGCAGGGGCAACTCTCTAGGCTGTATCCAGGTTTGGTTGAGTTCTCAGATGCCATGTGGTGAGTTGGGCAAAGGGCTAATGCCTTGATTCCATTCCTGGAGCTGAAGGGGAGGGCTCTTTGTTATGTAAATAGATTGGCTTGGACATATCAATGGCCCATTGACAAAAGTGGGGTGGGCAGGAAACTGCAGGAATTTACTTTGTGTTTAAAACATGTTTCACCATTTTCACATCCAGGAAAATATAATATTCTGCCTTTTCAATATTTGCTAGGATATTTCATTTTTCTAGGAGAGAAGTGGGTTTTAACTTCCTACAGAACTTTAAAAAAAGATACTCCACACTTCCTTATTTTAGCTTGCCTTCAGCATCTTTCTTCCTTGTGGTTTAACAATGAAGAAATCCCCAAAATGGCACAGATCTTCAAAAAGAAATAACAGGCTGTGACTAAAAAACAGGCTTTTAGCTTAATAAAGATAAATGTGCCTTAAAAATGACTAAGAAATGAAAGGCATAATTTATTGTCCATTTGAAAAATAAATTTCAAAATAGCTGCTTCTTCAACAATGAACTGATTGTAGCCCTGCCCCCCCCCCCCAGCTGTCTGCACATCTGCTGCTTTGAAGCACAGCTCCAGAAGGGCCTGGGACAATTCTTCACGGCTACATGACTCTGCCTATTTTATCCTAATTTTCCAGTACAGCTGATCCACCATGGCCCTTTGTCCACAGCTCATCCTCCACCCGTCATATACTACTGCCACTTCTCTGCTACTTCTCTGAAGCTGCCTAATCGTGGCCGATGCATCACAATTTAAGTCTTCACAGCCAATTTCCCCCACTGATAATTAAACTCACCTCTGGTGTTTATAGAGCACTTTTGACACATGCCTCAAGGGGAGAGGCACAGGGGGCATTGGCAGGAGTGCTGGAAAACACTGGTGGTTTAGGGGGTACTAGGAGTGCTGTGGTGTCCCTTTCAGCAGCACTATTTGGATGGTGGAGGAAGTGGGTGACAGAGAGGCTTTGCCAATAATGTTTGGAAAGCATGGGGAGCAGCTTTATATGCAACATTTGGATAGCACAGGGTGGGAGATGAAGAGAATGTCTGAAATGTATTATTATTATTACCAGGATCTATAACCTACTTTTCCAGTGAGAGACATGAACCAACATGCACAGTCCTTCCATGGGTTTAAATCAAACACCAATGTTTAATTGCATTTCATTGATTTGGCTGGGATAAACTTTGGGGTTGACCATGGAAGGGTGCAAAAAGTGCAAAGAAGAGCAACTAAGATTATTATAGACCTGGAGACTAAAACATATGAAGAACGGTTGCAGGATTTGGGTTTGGCTAGTCTAGAGAAAAGAAGGACTAGGGCGGGCATGATAGCAGTATTCCAGTATTTGAGAAGTTGCCACAAAGAAGAAGGGGTCAAGTTATTTTCCAAAGCACCAGAAGGCAGGGCAAGAAACCATGGATGGAAGCTAACCAAGGAGAGAAACAATCTGGAATTAAAGGGAAACTTCCTAACAGTGAGGACAATTAACCAGTGGAACAGTTTGCCCTCAGAAGTTGCGGATGCTTCATCACTAGGGTTTTAAGAAAAGATTGGACAGTCACTTGTCTGAAATGGTATACGGTCTCCTGCTTGAGCAGGGGGACGGACTAGAAGACCTTCAAGCTCCCTTCCAGCTCTATTCTGATTGATTGGGTGTTTGTTTTGGGATGTGTCTCTTGCTGGAAAGGTTTCAGGTTGCTCCTGGCTTATTTTAAAATGATTCCTTAGTGTGGCTTCCTGAGGTCTGTGGATCTCTATCATTTGGATCCTTTGCTTGTCTTTACATAATGATGTGTTTAATTTTGCATGCTTGTTGGCCTTGGGAACTTTTGCTGGTTGGGGGCAACTGTTTGCTTGGGTGTTTGGAGAAAGTAATTGCTGGGGTGGTGATCCAACACCTCACCCTTCACCCTGCTTTCAAGGCAGCTGACAGATTCCTCCACCCCTAGTGCAAAGAACTTCACAGTGCAAGGAAAAGCAAGTGCAACTGATGTTTCGGATGTGGAAAATAAAAGGAGGGGCAGTTCCTGAATGAAGAGAATATTGGGTCAGGGGGAAGAGGTATATGGGGAAGGCATGTTCAGGCAGTATGGAATCATGGTCATAGTGGAACCGTATGGAGGCTAAACCCTCATCCTTCAAACTGAGATGATGGTGGCATGCAGGAGGCTACTCATTGCACCTGACAACTGTAAACACACATATTTTGAACTTCCCTCCCTGCTCCCCAACTAATGGGTTTTTCCACAAATTGTGTACATTTAATGCACAAAATGTGGTGATACCACTGCTGGCAAAATCTGTCACCTCTTACCCATGCTATCCAAACACTGTTAACAAAGCCCCCCCCCACCTACATGCTGCCTGTCACCCCCCTTCCCTCACCACCCAAACCCTGCTGGTGAACGTGACAGTGTAGCTCCCCCTAGTCCACCAACAGCACCACTGTTTTCCAGCACTACTTCTGCCAATGTTCCCTGTGCCTCTCCCCATCAAGTGTTATGTCAAAATTATGCTAGAAGTTAGAAGCACCAAAGGCATCTTTAATTATCTTTGGGTGGTGGTAGTGGTGGAACAGCCGTGGACAAAAGGCGGCGGTGGCGGGCAGCCATGCTGGAAAACCTGTGGTGAAATGGGCAGGTTATGTGGCCATGGAGAATTGTCCCATTCTGGCTCCTGAAGCTACTTGCAGACTTTTGCTGTATCGGAGGATCTTGTGGGATAATTCTAGGACTTTTCCCAGGAGAATCATATAAAGCAGTGGTCCCCAACCTTTTTATCGCCGCGGACCAGTCAGCCTGTGATAATTTTACCGTGGCCCGCTGAGCGCGCGCAGGGGTGGGGGGGGGGTGTAAAAAAACTCCCAGCCCGGAGTACCCCTTTAAGTAATCCATATTTCAGTAAACTGATCTACCGTCAGGCTGTTGCTTGTAAACTGGACTAACTATTTCTAGTTAATTTCTAACTATTTGAATGGAAGATTATATGCTTATAGTTTCTATTCTTTTGTTAACACACAACCACATTTTTATTCTTCTACAGACATCATTTTTAATTACCAGGATAGTACACCAATGACAGCACCATGATCAGAAAATGTTAGATGTTGCATTATTTTCAATATGTATTTGTAAATATATGCCAAATAGATTGCAATCGCTTTCTGGACTTCCTTTAAATTTGCAGGTAAATGCTGCAATAGATATATAGCTCCCATCAGATTGATGATCACCCAAAAATGTTATTCATTGAATTCACTGTGAATCCTTTCTTAGTAAGTGCATTCAAGCCAGCCTACTACTAGCTGGTAGCCTCTCTGTCCATTCACCAAATTATCTGGGACAGGGGTGTCAGAGTGACATCGAAAATGTCAAGGTAATAGCCATGACTATGAAATTAAAAGCCTATTTATTCTTTTATTTGCATCACATAAAAACCAAGATGGTTCCCATCTTGAATTTTTCTAAATACATCCTACATACAACCATGATGCAGGAGTTTTCATTCAGCAAGAAAAAGGAACCGGTGACTTGAGCCAAGTCAACATCTGGAAATCTTATCCCAGTCATATCCAACCTAGCTTATTTTTTGAGATCACCTCAAGGCGAGCTGGAGCGGGACGCGCTGCGCCACGAGTTGGAGAGCTTGGAGAGGCTGAGCGCGCAACTTGGAGAGCTGCGTCTCCGCCGCCTGGAGCCCGAGCTGGCCCGGCGGCGGCAGCAGCTGGAGGGGCTGTGGGCCGACTGCGCCGCTCTGGAGGCGCTGCTGGAGCAGCTCCTGGCTGAGCACGAAGGGCTGCAGGAAGGGCGCAAGCAGCGGCCAGCCGCGCTGCTGTCTGCCCCGCGCGTCCTCCGGGCCGGGCGCTCCGAGAAGCGGCAGCTGGCCTCCGACTACGCGCTGGTGGTGAGCTGGAGCTGCGCGCAGAGCCTGGAGCGATACGAGGCCGAGTTGCGGGCGATGCAGGAGCTGGAAGGGGGCCGCCCGGGCCAAGAGGACCTGCGCAAGCTGCGCGCGCAGAACCAGGAGAGCCGCCGGCGCCTCGAGGAGCTGTGGCGCCGCTGCCGGGAGCTTTGCGCGCTGGGCGAGCGGCTGGAAGAGGAGCGGCTGGCGCAGCAGGAGAGCCACGGCGCCCAGCTGCAGGGATCATGGCCCCCGGCCGCTGCGCGGCCCGGTGCCAGGTACTCCGCGGCCCGGCACCGGTCCACGGACCGGGGGTTGGGGACCACTGATATAAAGGAATGCCAGTTCCTTCTGTTGGCATATTGAAAAAACTACAGTCCAGGGGAAAAGCCTTCAGGGATCCTTTTCTGGGTGTGTTGTCAGTTAGCTATCTTTTTACCAAAAGTGATTTATGAAAATGTTGAAAAGCACCAGACTTAAGAAAGTTTCTGGAGGCAATCCACTGCATGCTTCCGTCCACATAGATATAGATCTAAGGACTACATGCTGAGAGCAGTTGGTCAGCCAATAGCGAATCCATCTGCTGTTGGTACTATGTCTTATTATACTATATCTACAGCATTTCGCTGACCTATTAGACACTTTATCAAAGAAAGCAATAGCATTTTTCTGGCATGACCTATTTTTAACAAACCCGTGCTGCTTCCAGTAATCACCTTGTTCATTTCTATGTTCACAAATCCACTGCTTGATTAACTTTTCCAGGATTTTCTCATGTATTGATGTCAAGGTGATTGACTTATAATTTCCTACATTCACTTTTTTTACCTTTTCTGAAGATTGGAACTATATCACCTCTTTTCCAGTTCTCTGACAGTTCCTTGGTGCTTCAGGAGTTCGCAAAGATTTCATTAAATAGTTTTGAGATCCTACCTGCCAATTTCTTCAATTCCCTGGGAGGTAAATCATTTGTTCCTAGAGATTTGAACTTCTCCTAAACAAATAGATGTTCTCTTATTAATTCCTTGCCTATTTTTACCTGCATTCCTATTCTGTCTCTTATTGTGCTGCTTTTGATAGGTAGGACTATTTTCTTTTTCTTTTGGGTGAAGACAGATGCAAAGAAGGCATTACGCAGTTTGCCTTTCTCCATGCTGCCTGTAACCTATATGCTATCATTTCCCATTAGTAGATTGATCTTTTCCTTGACTTTTTTCTTGTTCCTTACATATTGAAATAAACTTTGTTGTTGTTGTTGTTATTTTGGCATTTGTTGCAAGTCTTAGTTCATTCTGAGTTTTAACCATTCCGACTTGGTCATTGAACATTTGGGCTTTTTTCTGGTAGCCTGCTCTAGTTACATGCCCCTTATTCCACTTGTCCTTTTTGTCTCTATGCAACAGAATAACAGAATTGGAAGGGACCTTGGAGGTCTTCTCATCTGGAATCTTTTACTGTTCTCTCTCCCTCTGTGGTATTGTTATTGTGTGGCTCTTTATCATTTTATTTTTCAGAAATCCTAAGCATCATGCACTGTTTTTCCTTCTTAAAATTCTCATCCATGGAACCCTTTCTATCTTAGTTTGTTGAAGCTGGCTCTCTTAAAGTTTAAAAGACTAATCTGACTTTGTTCAGCTATCTTTCCCTGTATTATGCATTATGACACATTGAAGCGTATCCGGAGACCAATTGGCAGCCAGTGCAGCTCGCGGAGGATAGGTGTTATGTGGGTGTACCGAGGTGCACCCACGATCGCTTGCGCGGCTGCATTCTGGACAAGCTCGAGTCACCGAATGCTCTTCAAGGGCTGCCCCATGTAGAGCACGTTGCAGTAGTCCAGTCTAGAGGTCACTAGGGCGCGAGTGACTGTTGTGAGAGCCTCCCGGTTCAGGTAGGGACGCAACTGGTGCACCAGGCGAACCTGGGCAAATGCCCCCCTGGTCACAGCCGACAAGTGGTGTTCAAAAGTCAGCTCTGGGTCCAGGAGGACTCCCAAATTGCGAACCCTGTCTGAGGGGCGTACTGTTTGACCCCCCAGCCTGAGAGATAGAACACTTGGCCAAAGTACAGAAGGCAAGACAAGAAATAATGGATGGAAACTAATAAACAAGAAAAGCAACTTGGGATTAAGGAGAAACAGTGAGGATAATTAACCAATGGAATACCTTGCCATCAGAAGTTGTAGATGGTTATTTGAAATGGTATAGGGTCTCCTGTTTGAGCAGAAGGTTGGATTTGAAGATCTCCAAGGTCCCTTCCAGTTCTATTCTGATTGATTGAACAAAGAGTCATTGGGGAAGTCAGAAGAAAGTTGCAAATAGCAATGATTTGACCAGGGAATGCAGTGATGATTGCATTTGAATTTGCTTAGCACAGTTACATGATATTGTGTTTATGCCAGTGTTGATTAGCAAACAGAATCTCTGCCGTAATTAATGTCAATAAGAAAGCATTATCTGTATTCTGTATCTGTAATCTCAAACAAAATCAATATTAGTATCTTACATAAAATGCACTGAGTTTAGACCACATATTTAAAAAGAAAAAAAGACAACAAATATTAAAATACATTATTAAATAACAAATGAAATATATTAGTAATTATTAAAATTAAATTAAAATATTACTCATCTTTACAAAGCAGAAATTTGCTACTTATTGTAAAGCAGTAAAATATTGTTTAGTTATGAGTTCTTGTAGCAAGAAAAAATGAAGGAGATGCCGAGGTGGCGCAGTGGTTAAATGCAGCACTGCAGGCTACTTCAGCTGACTGCAGTTCGGCTGTTCAAATCTCACCGGCTCAGGGTTGACTCAGCCTTCCATCCTTCCGAGGTGGGTAAAATGAGGACCCGGATTTTTGTTGGGGGCAATATGCTGACTCTGTAAACTGCTTAGAGAGGGCTGAAAGCCCTATGAAGTGGTATATAAGTCTAAACTGCTATTGCTATTGCTATTTTGATCTTCTCCATTTAACCGGCATATTGTTGCATACCTCAGCCACTATGTTGTTCTGTGTACAAACATACTGCATTGACATGCACTCTCTGGCTCTTCATGGTTACCCTAACCAATATTTAGAATCATCATTAGTGCCATCATAGCTGCACATAAGAATTAGTCTTACAAAAATGCTGCCCCAACCCGCAGAAAGAAATCCTGCAAAGCCAGACAATGGTAGAAAGCTGGGGCCTTCCAGGACAAAAAAAAGAAGAGGAGAAGCAAACAATACTTCATGATGAGTTAATGTAGGCTATACAAAAGAATTCAGCAGCCTGCATGCAGCTCTTGGGTCATGTTTGCAATCCCTGCTATAGGAATCTTAAAACTACAATATTAAAGTGATGCATATATAGCACATCATAATTAACTCAAGATGACAAATTATGAACTAGCTGACAAATTATCAACTGGAAACTTCAGAACACAAGTACACATTTATTAATATTTGGAATATTGTTAATATTGAATGTATTATTCTAGTTTCCACATAATGTTTAAAAATCATTCAATATCAAATTTCAAACACTTAATTTTAAAAATTCCCAATGAAGAGTCAATACCTTTCTTTTCATCAGGCCATCTTGACAATGAAAAACTGATAGGAGGGCAAATATGAAAACTATCCTATGTCTAAAACTTATATTACAAATAAAATAAATTTATCCTAACAAAATTTTACATAGACACACTTGTACACCAAGTATGCGTAACAATCAAAAAGCATGATAAACAGCTAGTTAGCCATTTTTTTATAAAATTAAACAAGTTTTTCTTTTCAAAGTACATAATTTGTAACTCCTTCAGCAATGTCCATTGCACATACTGCTAAAATATAGTTTCTGGTGGTACCAATACCATGACGTTTTTTATCCAAGTAAAATGTATACATGTTACTAAACATTAATTCTTTTTTGAAGGTTGGGGTTGAAATGTGTACTGTTTCATGGGATTCTGTTAACTGTTATACAGTTAATATGTACAGAATATCTGAGATTAATTATTGGTATTTGTAGATTCTGGAGACTGAAGAAATTCATAGGGGTCATGGACCATATCTTGCTGCTCTCCTATACTTAGATGAGATGGGCTTCCTGTGTAAAACATGGACAGAAAATAATCAAATTAATATTAATTATGAGACATTTTGAAAGTTTCACTTTTTAAATGTCTTATCACAATTTTTAAATGAATATGATCCAGACTATAATGTCAATTTTATTAATTGTCAAAAAAGTTGCCAAATTTAACAGTGCAGAAAAGGCTGGAACATTTTTTATTGTTTACTCTTTGGAATGCCAAGAAAGTTCTTTTTTTAAAGCTGTGTAAAACTTACTATTCATATTACATTCTAGTTTTTCTATATTTCAGATTCCAAAATAGTGGTTTTTGTTGGCCTTACTATTGAAAGTTAAAGAAAGCTCAGAGAGCTACAAAAATTATCACAGATCGTTAAAGAATATCTTAAGTACTTCTGTGTTAAGTACTAGATTTTGTGAGACTATAATCATCCCAATTGGTTTAGAGTTGAACACTTACTGGACAGATCCTGTGGAATTGACTGTGGAGGGGGGTTTGCCCTATTTATCTAGAAGAGTTTAAGCGTGTGAATCTTGAGAAAGTGGACAAGGTCCTTGGTAATATTAGTGGTACTACTTCTTCATATTTCTTTCCCAAGGAATCCCAGGAGTTAGCTACTGGCTGGATGCAAATGGTGAATTCATACTCGAGTTAGACAGCTATCCCACAGCAATGGTACTGTATGTCTCCTGTTCATTATTGCATCATATTCTTTTGGGATAAAGTGATGGTATGGCAATGTTTGCACTCAATCCGGATAAGACCGAGTGGCTGGTGTGTTTCCCTCCCATCAATTGGCCAAGTATTCCATCTCTCAGGCTGGGGGGGTCAAACAGTATGCCCCTCAGACAGGGTTCGCAATTTGGGAGTCCTCCTGGACCCACAGCTGACTTTTGAACACCATTTGTCGGCTGTGACCAGGGGGGCATTTGCCCAGGTTCGCCTGGTGCACCAATTGCGTCCCTACCTGAACCAGGAGGCCCTCACAACAGTCACTCGTGCCCTAGTGACCTCAAGACTGGACTACTGCAATGTGCTCTACATGGGGCAGCCCTTGAAGAGCATTCGGAGACTTCAGCTTGTCCAGAATGCAGCCGCGCGAGCGGTTGTGGGTGCACCTCGGTACACCCATGTTACACCTATCCTCCGCGAGCTGCACTGGCTGCCTATTGGTCTTCGGATACGCTTCAAGGTGCTAGTCGTCACTTATAAAGCCCTTCATGGTATTGGACCTGGGTACTTGAGAGACCGCCTGCTGCCAATTACCTCCAACAGACCGATTAGATCCCACAGATTAGGCCTCCTCCGAATTCCATCCACTGGCCAATGCCGACTGGCAACCACCTGGAGGAGGGCCTTCTCTGTGGCTGCTCTGGCTCTCTGGAACGAGCTCCCCGTGGAGATTCGAACCTTCACCACCCTCCAGGCTTTCCGCAAAGCCCTTAAAACCTGGCTGTTCCGGCAGGCCTGGGAATGATGAGTTCTTGTCCCCGCTCGAATGGTGTGGTTGTTGATTGTTTTTAAATTGTGGTATTGTTTTTGTCCATGTCTTTTTTCCCTATTTGTATCCCCTCCCTCCCCTGACTTGATTTGTGAGCTGCCCTGAGTCCCTTCTGGGAATAGGGCGGCATAGAAATATAATAAATTCAATTCAATTCAATTCAATGTTAGGGGGTTCTGAAGGAAGTGACTTATCAGGATCCTTTTCAAACTGATCTGGGTTCAGCATAGAGACTATGCTTGTGCATAGTGAGAACAGGATGGGCCATTATGACCCTATTGGTTCTGCCTGACTTCAATGGCATTCAATAAAATCAGTCATAGCATCCCTTCTGAACAATATGATAATCTCAAAGGGTTGGGAATGATAGCTATTATCTATGTTTCTCAACTTTCTCTAAAGCTTATTTCACTTGCTATTGATAGGTGAAGAGACATCTAATCCAAGACCCTTACTATATAGAACCCCACCTAGTTTCATCCCCCCCCCCATTCCTATTTAACATCAACATGAGGCCGGTAGATAAAGCTTTCCATACGCCTGGGATCAGAAATCATCGGTATACAAATAATATCCATCTTTATATTGAACCCTTTAGTTCTTGGCAGAATCACATTTCTCCAAGTAGAACTGATACATTTTGGGAATCCTCCTTAGATTCAACAAGTAGGTGGCAGCCATGGCCCAGAAGGGCTTTTGTATAAATCTGTCCAGAGTAACCTTGAATTGTGAAATGGGAAGCATAGAAACTTAATAAATAAATACATCCCTCTGAGATGCTAGTTGCATTATTATTTTTTTGAATGGGAGAGTATTCTTACAGTTACTTATGCTGTGCTGTATCTTCTCTTTGAATTATTGCAATGTGCTCTATATAAGGTCAATTACAGGGATAGTCAACTATCAACTATGTGGAAGCTGTGATTGGTCCAGAATGCAGCCAAGTGAATGTTTCTGGGTATTTCCTCTTTTTCCCAAGTAACACCTCTGCTCTGCAAATTGCACTGGTTATGTTATAATCTGGTACAATTCAAGGTGCTGGTTATCACTTATGGAACTCCATATTGCTTAGGATTTAATAACCTGTATCTTTTACTATCTTTTACTGTATCAATTATTATATTTCTTCTGCTGTCTCTGCCCAACCAGAGTTGATGAATGCCAAGTCAGGCTGTCAAGCACTACAATCCTGTTGGATTTAGGAAGTGCAACTTTTCCATTAATCTGTATAATACAGTATTCCTGAGGCTTTTTCCAAGGCATTCATAAAGCTGTGAAAAGTTGTTCCAGAAGACTTTGCAATAAGATGCATGACCTACTCTCTACTAATTAAATCCTGATTGTTATAATTGTTTAATGTTGGTTATCCTCCATAATGCATGACTATGCATTACTTTTGTTTTCTGTTTTAGAATTTTATAATTATTTTAATCTTAATATGTAATCCACTTAGAGTTACTCTGATAATTAAAGTGACTTGCATCTAGAATTATTGGATTTAAACAAGGTTAAATATTAGATAGGTAGTTTTAATATAATAAACCATAAGTATTTATTAAGTTATTGCAGTCTAGACTATATAGTAAACTGTTCAGTTGAGGAAGAAGTAAATTAGATGTATGTAGCATTAGAGAACTAATTCACAATGCAGTTTTATCAAGACATGATTTCTGGGATGCATTCATAATTGACTGAATTTTGGCTCAGCAAATGTAATTTTAAGGACATGTCTACATACTACAGCTTTCCTCTCATCTGCAGAATATAATGAGATAAACTAACTATGGGTTTTTCTGATCTGGTATTTTCTCCTGAGATAATCTTTCAGTGGCAATGGTGATAATGTAATAGCAGTGTTAAAATCTAGCCAATTTCTACTGACAGGTTTTAGCTCCTCTGCCTGTAAGTATGCCCCTTATTTCAACTTTGTTCATGGCCATTTTGATTTGTGCTGCTGGTCTGATAGGACATGATTGCTATAAAAAATGGCAGACCAGGATTTCTCCAGTCAGACATATAACAATAGATGCCTTGACTGGCAGATGACTATGCTGTGTCTACATGCGTCTGATTGAAAGGTGACTTGAGAAGTCCTGGTCTATCAATTCAATTTTATACAAATAAATGCTCACAGAGATTTAGCAGACAGGTTACATTAAGATCACTATAGCATTTATTCTGTTGAAAGGTTCTGCCTCATAATTAAATTTACCACTCCATTCATCTAACGTATGTTTACTTTCTCCTATTAAGAGTGAGCCAATAATCATTAGAAGCAGAAACTTTTCAGTAGCATTCTGGAATGATGGAATAAATTCCAAGATTAATAAATTATTTTACTGTAAAATATAACTTTTATAACATATTTTATGTTTCTTTATATTACCAATAATTTTGTTTGAATGTTTATAAATGTTTATTTGGAACTATGAGAGGCCCATCTCAATTAATTTGGTGAAATAATATTAAATCCATATTTTAAATAAAAATCCATAAAAATTTAGAAAAACTAAATTTTGGTCAAATTTATCAATCTGCATTTATTTAGAATTCAGTATTTATATTCTGTCATTTGAAATATTTCTAATGTACCATATTTTTCAAAGTATAAGACTCATCTTTTTCCCTGAAAAAAGAGGCTGAAAATTTGGGTGCATCTTATACACTGAATACAGCATTTTTTGCCTCCCGAAATCCCGCCCCCTTCACCAAAATAGCTGTTCATAGCTTTTAGGAAGCTTTCAGAGTGCTCCTGGGGGCTGGGGAGGGCAGAAATTCCCCCCCCCCAGCAGGAGCACTCTATAAGCCTCCTAAAGGCTATTCATGTCCTTTTTTTTTTAAGGCCAATTTTGTGAGGTTTGCAGAGTGCAAAAACTTTTTTTTTTAAATGCCTCTTGGTGCATCTTATGCTCCGAAAAATACGGTACCTTTATGATCAAAACAATCTATGAGATAAGGAAGTTGGGAATGAGAAGAAAAAAATAGTCTACTAGATGCTAGACGAAGAAACCAGCTTTACTTATATAACATGAATATACTTCATACCCTCATAATCTTACAAACATCTTTTAATGAAAATAAAGAGTTTGGTAATTATACTGTTAAACACATTTACCTAGGTGATGTTGTTCCCTTTCAGAAGCATTAGAGAGGGAACTGAGGTTGGAGGAAGGCCTGGATCCTATTCTGTCAGTCTGTACCTCATGGAGGTCCTGTAATAATTTAGTTGTTTCATCCAAGTGTAAATGATTGTCATCATGATCAACTTCTTTCTTTACTTTACCTGTTAGCAACATTAGATTATTGAGTACAAAAAGAATTTGAGATGGTTTAAGAAGTTAAAATCAAAAAGATTTGTTATTCCATCAGTCTTATATAATGGTAGATAAACCTGATATATGCTGAATAAAATGTAAGAATAAGGCTAATATGGACTAAGTTGTATAGACACTTCCCTGGCTACTGACCAGGGGATGGGTTCCGGATCCCATTCCAACCCGTACGATTGGAACGGGCCCGGCGCCGCCCACATGGATATGAGCGGGACTTGCACACATGCATGCAGCGCACACATGCGTTGTACCTGCCAGCGTTGCTCCACAAGCATCTGCAATGCTCCAGCTGCTCAGCGGAGCATCGCACATGCGCTGTATGCGCGTAAGCGCCAAAGGCTTAAAGGACAGATAAAAAGCTTGGGCGGGCGGGCCCTCTGGAGCACCATACCAGAACGGTACCCAGTGCTCCAGGCAGGCTCCAGTACGAACGTACCGGGGCATACCGCCTGCAACCCACCACCAGTACTGATCCAGCTTTTTATCCTTCCTGATTTTTAAGAGGCTCCACAAGCCTCTGCAACGCTCCAGCTGCTCAGCGGAGCATCGTACACGCGCTGTATGTGCGTAAGCGCCAAAGGCTTAAAGGACAGATAAGGAGCGCGGGCGGGCGGGCCCTCTGGAGTACCATACCGGAACAGTACCCAGTGCTCCAGGCAGGCTCCAGTACGAACGTACCGGAGCATACCGCCTGCAACCCACCACCGGTACTGATCCAGCTTTTTATCCTTCCTGATTTTTAAGAAACAATTGTTTTAAACAAAGCATTTCTGATTTCCTTATATATAAACAATTTCAATGCAATTTTCCAGATAGTTATGATCCACTTAATTATCTACCTTTTTAACTAAACTTCTGGACAGACTATAAGAAAGTATTTATCAAATGTCTAAATGAGATCAAGATATATTATATTCCACATTCTATTAATGAAATTATCCAACCAAAAATTCAAAAAGGTATGCTGATTTCTAGTGATCACTTTATAATTGTCAATGTATCAATTACTCCATGATGCCTTTAAGTTATCAGTTCCCAAGCTCCTCCTTACATGAACGAGTACATCGCCATCTGAATCTTTTAAGGACTACATAAAATTGGGAATCAGCAACTTGGTACCTGTGATCACCATAATATAATATATGTGATGACCCATTGATGGTCTTAATAGATCCCCAAATTAAACAATTATGAAAGCCTATCAGATACTATGTTATGTAGCTGCTAAAAATGCAAAATTCTTCTTAATATGTTTTTCTATCTTATGATTTGATTTACATATTCTTTTCTGAAAAAAGGAGCTGTTACAGCTGAGCATTCTTCCCAGCAGTTTGGATACAATAAATTGCGTAAGCATATATTAGCAGTGGGAGCAGTCATAGGCTGCTCGAATTAGCAATTTAAACAAAATAGATGACTATTGGTTTAAATAACTGACAACCGACCTGAAGCTATGAGCATCTGTAGAAGATGCTGTTTTTCTCAGAATGCTCCATCCCTTTCATTAATTCACCCCCACCCCCACAAGTTATTAAATTATAACCACAAAGAGCATATGCAATTATTACATAGTTTTTACAATTCTATCTCCCTCCAAGTACTGCCATCTAGAGTAGAAACCATGATTTTCATAGCAAAGCATTAAAAGGAGTATTGTATATATTATAAGGTTTATGTCAAAACCCAGCAATTCCCAAACATTTTAATGGACTAATGGAACAGATAATGTATAGCACTGTATTTTTACCTTCAGTGCTAAACTACTGCATATGAACACCTACCTAATGAACTCAGCATGGATATATCAAGTGACATATCTGAATAGGTTTTCATAGATAAAAAGTCCAAAACAGAACTATTATTATCTCCAATGGCTTCTCCAATCTGGAAAAAAAACAAAGAAAATTATATCTATGCAATGGATTAATTAGCTATAATAAGTATTACTGTGCTGAAAGCTGTTATCAATTCAGTATTTAGTAAAATGTAAATAAAGTTTCAACAACATAAAATGTTTAATTCTTTCTACATAGCAGCCAAATGAGAAAAAATATTTACTATGCAAATATGCAATTATTTTTTATTTGCATATCTAGGGCTAAAAATTCAGTAAAGTGCTATTTGCAACAACTTTTTTATTCAGGAACAAATTTTATGTTTGCAGAATCGTTTTGAAACGTATGTTTGTTCAACACAACTCCTAACCAAAAGCTGTACGGATCACCCTACTTTCATATATACAACCTACATTACACCAATGAAGTTACAATTTACACTTTCTGACATACATTTTTACCTTTTTGTTCCTTAACCATAACTTCTAGCATTGAGTCATCAACTTGACAAGATCAAACAACTTTCATTCAGATCTACATTTTCTCTTACATTCACCTTAGAAATCAGGGATAACACTGATAGGCGATACGTTGATTACAGCTGCCCATCCTTGCTTTGGTCAATCAAGGTGTCCACAAAATTTTAATAGACACAGATATAATTATCTTTTCTGGGCCTTGTCACATGTAACATCCCTTGTACATATACTGTGAATCATATGAAACTAATTAGTTTGAGCTTGCGGATAGTATACTTAAGTGCAAAAAAGCTCAGTTTTACTCCAAGTCTATTTGAACTATTGTGTGCAAGTTAACTTATGTTGCTAAGTGAGACATTTGTTAAGTGAGTTTTGTCCTACTTTACAACTTTTCTTGCCACATTTGCTAAGTGAATCACTGCAGTTGTTAAATTAGTAACACGATTATTAAATGAAACTGGCTTCCCCATTGACTTTGCTTGTCAGAACATTGCAAAAGGTGATTACACCCAGGGTCACTGCAACCATCATAAATATGAACCAGTTGTCAAGCATCCAAATATAAATGACATGACCATGGGGATGCTGCAATGGTCATATGTGAAAAATGGTCTTAAGTCACTTTTTTCAGTCCCATTGTAACTTCGAATGGTAACTAAAAGTTGTAAGTCAAGGACTACCTGTATTCCTGACCTGGATCATCTGCTGTCCTATGACCTGCATGTGTTTTGTGTGTGCACGCGCTCACGTGTGTGCATGTATATGTGTGAGGGGGGGAGGGGGGAACAGAGGAAGAGTGATAAAGAATAAGGTCTGTAATCTTAAAAGAAAAAAGGAAAGGAAAATTAAAAAAGAGGTAGAAAATGCTAAGAACCAACTATTTGAAATAATAAGTTAAGAAAGAATTAAACTTAAAAAGAAATATTACCATATTTTGCTTGGAGTCATCTGGGCAAGTATTACATAACTTATGTTCTTCTTTTATGAGGACTGACGGAACCTAAAAACATCACGTTTAAAGCTAATTTATACCTCATAATCATTTTCCTTATGGAACCATCATTTTTGCATCACTAGAGTTACAGCAAGAAAATAGTATGACTTTTATTTAAGGGACTTCAAATAATTTAATAGGAAAAATCATGGCAAAATTACATACATTTTTTTCACCCCAAACAAGCATAAAATTTAAAAGTGTTATAAAGATCAGGAATACTGGTAAGCAATTTTACTATAATACAACTATTATCTTCATTTATTATATAAATGAAATATTTGTTCCATTAAAGAAACAGTATTTTTTTTACAAGGTGAGGTTTAGAGATGCAATGTTACTTACTTTGAGATCATCTGGTGGCTTCATTGGAATGTTTCTCCTCTGAAAATTATAATAGTAAAAATAAATTTAAAAATAATATTGCTGTTTTTCTGGTACAGTTAGTCTTTACTGAACAACTAATTGGATTTGGAGTTTTCATCACTAAGCAAAACATTTATTAGGGGAAATATAATGCTCCACTTAGTGACAGTAGTTCTGGTCATTTTGGTTGCAGTAGTTAGGCAAAGTTGTCGGGCTTCTCTTGCCCTGTGTGAACAGTTGGTTTGGACCTGTTACCTCCTCTCCAAGCTCCATTCAGCAAACAAGGCTGTACAGTACTACCGGTATAATGCTTTCTTCCACTTCCACTTCCCTTCATTTCTTCCCATTTCCACCCTTTTGTTCACCCAGCACACCTACTCCTGCCATCCTCTTTTAACCTCCACTGTCTTATCCCTCCTCTGCTGGCCCAGGATCCAGGTGCTATCAATATCTTGTGATTATAGTGATCAGAACTGGATGCAGTATTCCAAGTGTGGTCTTACTAAGGCTTTGTAAAGCAGTACTAGAACTTCACGTGATCTTGATTCTATCCCACTATTAGTACAGTGTAAGATTGCATTGGCTGCTTTGACTACTGCTGCATACTGTTGGCACATATTTAAGTGATTGTCCATTAGGACAATTCCAAGATTCCTTTCACAATTACTGGCATTAGCCTGTACCTATACCATTGGTTTTTCTTGGCTAAATGTAAAACCTACTTTTAGGTGGCACAGTGGTTAAATGCAGCACTGCAGGCTACTGCTAGATCAGCAGGTCAGCGGTTCAAATCTCACCGGCTCAGGGTTGACTCAGCCTTCCATCCTTCCGAGGTGGGTAAAATGAGGACCCAGATTGTTGGGGGCAATATGCTGACTCTCTGTAAACCGCTTAGAGAGGCCTGAAAGGCCTATGAAGCGGTATATAAGTCTACTGCTATTGCTATCTACATTGAATTCCATTTTGTTAGACAAGCCCCATTGTTCAAGTCTGTCAAGGCCTTTTTGGATTTTGAGCTGTCTTCTGAGGTGTTGGCTATTCCTGCCAACTTAGTGTCATCTATATTTGATGAGTTCCCCATCTATTCTTTCATGTAGATCATTTATGAAGATATTGAAGAGTACTGGGTCCAAAATTGAACCTTGCTTACTTCCCTCCACGAGATGTAGCTCTGCTGAGGACTACACACTAAGTATGATTTGTCAGCCAAGTTACAGACCCATCTGGTCGTGGTACTGTCTATCCCATATTTTTCTAGTTTGCCAAGAAGTAGATTGTGCTCAACTTTATCAAATGCTTTCCTGAAATATAAGTTACTATGTCCTAGTATTTCACTGGTGCATTAATTTAGTCACTTTGACAAAGAATGAAATAAGATTTGTTTGGCACGATCTGTTTTTGATGAACTCATGTTGGACACTGGTTATAACTTTGTTTGCTTGTAGGCATTCAGAGATTTGTTGTTTGATTATCTTTTTCAAGATCTTCCCATGGTATTGATGTCAGGCTGGATTGATTTGTAATTCCCTGGACCTGTTTTCCCCTTCCCCTTTTTAAAGGAATCAGAATAGTACTAAGTAATTAATGTTCTGTTCTTTATTGTTCCTTTTACTTAAATTTATGAACAATTTTATCCCCCTCTTCAATGGAAAATATTTCTACTTAAACAAAAGATATAAAGAGTATCAAGTTATCCCTTAGTCAGTGAGACAATTCTGAATATCATGGACCAGAAATACGTTATTTTCTCAAAGGGATTAGTTTTATGGGAATATTGGTAAAAATTAAGTTACTGAATTATGGATCTAAGCAAATAGTTTATGGATCTAAAAATTCTGCATAGCCCTGTTAAAATGCCAGGCTTCTGATATGGAAATATATTTTTAAATGTAACATAAACTGGACAATTCCATTGAAAAACAAACAGAAATCTTTTGGGGGAAAAACAATAAAAATGTTTATTACCGTGGCTGCACACTCTCTTATAAACAGAGATATGGCTCTCTTTAGCATTAACCAATCACATTCAATCTAATATTAAATAGTCAGTATACACCTGTCATCAAGTAACGTGACTCTGAACAAGCCTATGTAATGTTCAGCTGCTCTACTGGGAATTTTCTTACATTAACTCAGTTGTCTCTTATAGCAAAAACCATGGACTGCAAAGACTTTAGAAAGCATCAGTGGGATCTCATTGTTGGAGGATATTAATCAGGAGAAGGGTACAAAAACATTTGCAAGGCATTACATATAGCATGGAACCCAAACAAAACAGTCATTGAAAAGAAAATATAGCACTAAAATGACACTATCAAGAACTGGATGTCCTTCCAAACTTTTTGGCTATAATCTCAAAAAAATATGTTTGGCTCAAAAACAACACGCACATCACCAAATGTACACCATAACCACAGTGAAGCACAATAGTGGCAGCATTATGCTTTGGGGCTGCTTTTCTTCAGGAGCTTTAGTCAAGATGAGGGAATTATGAATAGTTCTGAATATCAGTCAATTTTGGCCCAAACCTTTCAGGCCTCTGATAATGCTGAAGACGTAAATAATTTCACCTTTCAATATTAAAATAACCAAAGCACACCTCCAAATTGACCGAAGAATGGCTTCACCAGATCAAAGTTTTGGAATGACCCAGTCAAAGCCTGGAATTGAATCCAATTGAAAATCTGTGGGGTGAATTGAAGATGACTGTGCACAGGAGGTGTCCTTACAATATGACAGATTTGGAGCACTTTTGCAAGGAAGAGGGGGCAAAGATTCCGAAGGCAAGATGTACCATGCATAGACGTTCCTACCCCAAGTACTGTCATAAAATAAAAGAAGTATTAGTTTAAGGTTATGCACACTTATTCAATCACATCATTGTAGGTTTTTTATTGTTTCCCCCCCACTGAAAATTTCAGTTTGTTTTTCAAACAAAATGTTCAATTTATATGTTATATTTATATGTTATTGTTATAAATATATTAATATGTGATTAATATACATTATATTATTGGGTTTGGCTAGTGTAGTAAAAAGAAGGATCAGGGGAGATATGATAGCAGTGTCCCAATATTTGAGGGGCTATCACAAAGAAGAGGAGGTCAACCTATTTACCAAAGCACGGGAAGGCAAGACAAGAAATAATGGATGAAAACTAATCAAGGAGAAAAGCAACCAGAACTAAGGAGAATTTTTTTAACAGTGAGAACAGTTAACCTTTCAGAAGTTGTGGGTGCTCCATTACTGGAGGCTTTTAAGAAAAGACTGGGCAGCCACTTATCTGGAATGGTATAAAGTCTCCTGCTTACCAGAGTGTTGGACTAGAAGACCTTTACTCTTTACTCTGTTCTAGTCTATTAAAAATGGGAAACATATCCTGGTCTGATTATTTTTTTACATCTCAAAAAATCTGACATTTTAACATGGATGCTTTTATATCCACTGTATATACCTTCTATGTCTGGCATAGTACACTCTAAAAACTTATCTATGCACGTTATTTTTTTTAAAGGAAGAAGTACCTTTTAACTATCTTTGTGATGAAAAGAATATTTTTAATGACTATGTCAAATATAATATTTCTGAGGTTAAAAAATATCTTTACACAGGTTTTAGTTATAATTTAGCTATAGTCCATTTAGATGAGATAGATAATTTGTTTCAATAAAAAGAATTTAAGAATAATTTCAGCTACAAACTCTGTATTATAAAGTAGGTTTTGATAGGAAAGTCTGGTGAACACACTTACCTGTTTTAGTTGATAAATAGACTTGGAATGATCTCCACCAGTGATCTGATCCAGCAAATCATCTACTATTTTTTTACTATAGCTTCCAGAGTCTTTCACAAATTCTTGAAGACTAAAAGAAATTTCAGTGTAAAATAAATATCAGATGCATTCATATTTTGCTTTTGATTATGTTTCTTGGATATTTTTTAAATTGTTCTCTTTGTTATTTATACTAGCTTCAAAATAAATTGGTCTTCTTCATATGCCAAGGCCATGTATATTGCCAACAGTGTTATAAGATCAGGGATTCAATAATGCAGTTTAACAATCTTACCTTAAAGCACACTGAATCCCAGTCTCATCTCCATATGCTGAATATAGCAGCTCCATTTCATCCATTTTCAAATCATGAAAGATAGAGTGGTTTTGCATTGAAACCACTGTATTAGCACTTGAAAGAAATGTAACTGAAAATATAAAAAATGTGTTTGAAATATTATGCAAAAAATTGAGCTGTAACTCTTGGGTTTTACATATTTTACAGTAAACAATTGGTTATACCTTGGGTTCACTGTGGTAATGTGACTCCTAAAATTATTTGTGCAATCTTTACAAATAATAAAGAGTATGGTAAAAGAATAAGACAGAAGACATATGAGTCTTTTGAAGTTATTATCTAAGCATTGTTCATAAACCATCCTACAAAGTGCTTTCTCTTGTTTTAATGCCAAACTCTTTTGTTTTACCCCATATCTTTGCCATGTTTTCGGTGGAATCTTCTTGGAACAAGACTTTGGTCTTTGATATCCTGCAATGCTCAGGCAATCTAAAGACCCTCATTATACATCAAAGTCAAGGCAATAAACAGCAGCCAGCCTGGAGAAGCAGGAAAGTGGTGAATTCTCAACCAGGTTTAACGTTTCTGCTTCCTATCCAACTGTTTATATTGAGAATCCTGATCAGACCAGGGTATTTTATATCCCCTGACCACATCTGGCCCTTTGGCTATCTCTGTTCAGCCTGTGTGAGGTCAATCATAAATTAAAAATCAAATGTAAGTAAAGGTATGCCTACAATTTGTATAACTGCAATTTACACAAAATTGTTCTTCATTTTGTAAAAGATTCAGGATGCAGCTGAGATTCCACAGATTTATTTCTACCATCTGTAAAAATAAAACAGGTGGTAAAAATATTAATTTCCTCTTTTCCTCTTTTTTCCACACTATAGCTTGCAAACTTCTTCTTGGACAGCTAGAAAAACTAATAACACAAATTAATAAATAATCAGCACACAACCATTACAGATTCAGCCAATTTTCATTTTCTGTTTTTTCACATTTGATAAAGTTTTAAATTATTTAATTCCACTATGATGCATGTTTTAATGGTATTTGAACTTTTCTTGTTGATTTTTTTAATAAATATTGTTGTTTGGTATTCTTATTACATATGAAAAATGACATAAAACATATTTTAAAATGGCTGAAATATATATACTTTTAAAATTGAAATGTTCTGAGCCAATAACAGAATCCTGACTATGCCACCAAAATATGTCTCTAGTTCAGCGAGTTACAGATAAGCCTTCCTTGGTTTTTAAGACAGCTTTGTGGACACCACAAAGAACTTGTATGCTTGAGAAAAGCTTGCATTATGGTACCTCATCCAAATGAAATTAGTCATTTACATTGCAATTAGACCTACAGGACCAAACTGCCTAAGTCACTGGATATCTAGTAATTACATTTTAAAAATATTCAAAAGTGAATGAAAACATTTTATAAATATGAAGACAAATGTTTAATTTTGTAAATATAAACATTATTTGCATCACAGAACTTACCTTTGTGCCTTCTTTCATCTTTGAAACCTAATGCTGTAAAACCTGGTAATAATTTGCTAGATAGAGAGCTCAGATCCACTGGATGGCTTTCCTCCTCTATTTTAAAAAATAAACATAAATAAATGTTTATTGAGTTTTCAAAAATAATAGACAAGAGGATATTTTTATAAAACTATCATGGATTTTTAGAACTGCATGAAATTACAAAAAGGCTATTCAGAAACTGTTAATGTTTTAAACAGTATCAGTAAAAAACAAATGAACTTCAGAAAAGGTAAGTTAAATAATGAACAAAAATTAAAAATGTTATTATTTATATATTTAAATAAGCAAAAATAATTCTTTTTTCAGTTATTTTTTTTAAAATTATAACAGAGCTGTATTTTTAAAACTAATAGACAGGAGGATACTCTTGTAACTCTATCACAGATTTTAGGAACTTTTGCTTGAAATTATTAAAAAGGTTATTCAGAAATTATTAATATTTTTTAAAAAGTAACTTTTTCAAAAAGTAAGGAACAAATGAGCTACACAAATTAGTAAAAGGGGCAAAAGATTTATAGATAATAAACAAAATAAAAGAAAATAATATTAGGTTATATAAATGAGTTAGATCTTATGTTTTTTAAAATTATAACAGAGGTGTATTTTCAAAAAAGATATATAAATGGACCGATAATGACTGAAATTTTACAGTTAATGCTCGATAAAACATTACTTATATAAGCAGTATACATTGAATTGAAAAGGAAGCATACATTTTAGTTTATAATCTTCACTATACTATTAGTTATAAATGTAAAAAAGAAAACACTCCTAAAATAATATAGATAAGTATTTGATTTTTGACTTCCTACTTCTTTGTAGAACTGACTGACATAAACTTTAGAAACTGTTTTTCTAAAGAATTCATTTCTTTTACTAAAAGGAAGAGACAATACGTTGCATTAACTGTGAGAAATTGATGCAAGAAAATTAATTAACAAGTTAATTTTGACATAATTGAATAAATGAATAGGGAAACCGAGCATGTAAAACACAAATTTTCATTTAAAATAATTATTAAAACATAATTAGCAATATAAACATGAAAGAGCTTGACATATAATAAGTGAAATTGTTGGGTTAACTAATAAATGTTGAAATATAAGCCCTAATTTAGGATTATCCAAGAAAATGAAAAATAAAATTAAAGATTTATGTAAGAACTTCAAATGATAGTTCCAATCAATTTTAGACATGTGCTTTATTTAAAGAGGTGACGCCAACTGACTTTTGCCTTCTTTTTGCTCCCCCTACTGAGAAAGCATGTATGTATCCTGACTGCTAGGGTGGGTTGGGGCTGGGTTTTGTGCTGTGACACAGGGACTGTCTTTTGAAGAGATGCCAAACTTCCCCTTTTCAATAGTTCTCCTTGGCCAGGCTGGGGCTGACTTTGCGCAAGAAAAATGGGGGGAAAGCCTAAAACAATCCATTTGAAAAGAAAGAAAGAAAGAAAGAAAGAAAGAAAGAAAGAAAGAAAGAAAGAAAGAAAGAAAGCAAGAAAGCAAGAAAGCAAGAAAGAAAGAAAGAAAGAGAAAAATCCTCCTGGGGAGGGCTTTACTTCCAAAATGGGGGAGGGGGGAGCAAGGAGGAAAAAGAAAAAAGGCAGAAACAGTTCCTTTGCAAAGAGTTCCCAGACAAGAGTTGGTTTTTGTGTGATGGTCCTTTCTGGAGTTTTTGCAAAGCGGAATTTTAGGAGTGTTTTACAAAGGAGTATTTTGGAGCAATGTGACTCTGAGGCCATTTTTTTGGGGGGCAGCCAAACCCAGCTCAGCAGCCAGGCCAGGCACACCTTGTCAACAGAAGGAGCAAGAAGATGTTGAAGATCATTTGAAGCAGTGGAGTAGCAGATGTCGAGGGTAACTGTAGCTGGGACTGATTTAGTTGATTAATGTAGTTTCTTGGGGCATAGCAAACAGTACCAGAGATGCAAGTTCGGGGGTTGTTTGCTGTTCCAAAAATAAATGAGGAAAGAATAGGCAGATGGGAAGACTTGGAGACAGTCCTTTATCTTACTGAAACTTGGGGCTAGGAGGGACGAAATCTGGAAAGGCTTGGATTTGGGTGGATACTCACTTAACAACCCACAATATTTGGTTAGTGACAGCAATTGATAGTCCCAGAATTGTAATATATTAATGTGACATCTTACTTTATGACTGCATTGTTTAGCAATGGAAATACTTGTCTCAACTGTAGGACAAGTTGAACTAGTAGTATATTGCTTTGCATGGCTGTGCATTTTTGCTTTAAAATATAGCATTTTTATTCATGATGCTGAGATGATGCTAACATCAGTACAATAACATGATTTAAAGGTGATGCAGAAGAAAAATGGATTGGAGACTAATTATCTATGTCAGAATGAATCTAATACAGATTTAATTCTATTGCCAGGTTTAATAATCTTCTACACAAGTTCAGCTTAATAGAATAAAATAACAGAGTTGGAAGGGATCTTGGAGGTCTTCTAGTGCAGTGTTTTTCAACCTTTTTTGTGCAAAGGCACACTTTTTTCATGAAAAAAAATCACGAGGCACACCACCATTAGAAAATGTTTAAAAAAATTAACTCTTGCCTATATTGACTATATATAAAGTGTTTTTCCCACGGCACACCTTACACTATGTCACAGCACACTAGTGTGCCACGGCACAGTGGTTGAAAAACACTGTTCTAGTGCAACCATCTGCCTAGGCAGGAAACCCTACACCACTTCAGACAAATAGTTATCCAATATCTTCTTAAGAACTTCCAGTGTTGGAGCATTCGCAACTTCTTAAGGCAAGTTGTTCACCTCTAGTCCTTTAAAAAAAATTAAACTAGACATTCCCAATTACAGCAATCCTTCTTTATATGTTTTATCCTTCAGTCATATTTGTTGCTCTTATCTGCGCTCTTTTTAGAGTCTCCACATCTTTTTTACATCGTGGCGACCAAAACTGAATGCAGTATTCCAAGTGTGGCCTTACCATTATAAAGTGGCATTAACACTTCACGTGATCTTGATTCTATCCCTCTGTTTATGCAGCCTAGAACTATGCTGGCTTTTTTAGCAGCTTCTGCACACTGCTGGCTCTTATTTAAATGGTTGTCCACTAGGATTCCAAGATCCCTCTCAGAGTTACTACTATTGAGCAAGGTACCACATATTCTGTACCTGAGCATTTTGTTTTTCCTGCCTAAATATAGAACCTTACTTTTTTCACCATTGAATTTCATTTTGTTAGATAGCATCCAATGTTCAAGTTTGTCAAGATCCTTCTGTATTTTAAGCCTATCATCTGGAATGTTGGCTATTCCTGCCAGGTTGGTATGGTCTGCAATTTAGATGAGTTCCCCATTTATCCCCTCGTCCAAATAATTGAGAAGATGCTGAAGAGTACTGGGCCTAAAACAGAGCCTTGGGGTACTCCATTGCATACTTCTCTCCATGTAGATGCAGTTCCATTGAGGACTACATGTTGAGTGTGGTTGGTCAGCCAGTTATGAATCCATCTGGTAGTTATGCTGTCTAACCCACATTTTTATATTTTATCTAGTAGTAAGTAATCGTCTACTTTATACTTTATGATCTACTTTTTAAGGAGCAACTGAACAGTTTTTAATTAATTAGGTAAAATGGTTGCATAATAAGCAACATCAGAGAGAGCTAGGCAGTGCAAAAACATAAAAAAAGAATGAATAAATAAATAAATAATGAATAAATATTAATGGTATTTGAGTTAGAGCTCACAGTCTTTATTCATATAGTTACTTGTAGATTTATATTTTATCACAAATTAAACTTAATTCTGACCTTACTAGAATATTAGCCAAAAGCCTTCAAATATTAGCTCACCAAATATATTTCAGTTTGCAAATCTTTTTGTTGCCATTTCTAACACATCAGCATATTTAATATTCAAATGGAATAACCTATGTCTATTAAATAAAGATGAAAATATTATACATTTTCTTTGGATAATTAAATGTACAAACACAAACTTAGTTATGTATAATTAAAAACATGTTTAAAAATATAAACTATTAAAATTATCTGAAAAGTACCTTCTGTTTCAGGATCTGATGGATTGAGTACATTGAAGATCAAAGATCCATCAGTATTCTTTTTCAGGTAACCTATCTGTACTTAAGTATAACAAAAGGACAATCAGAATTTCTTTTAATGTTTCCTGTTTAATCAGTAAATACTAACAGATACTAACAGATCTGGTAGCACAAGGGTCCCCGTCTCCCAGGCCGTGGACCAGGGGTAAAATTCAGCAGGTTCTGGAGAACCGGTAGCAGAAATTGAGTAGTTCGGAGAACCGACAAATACCACCTCTGACTGGCCCCAGAGTGGGGTGGGAATGGAGATTTGGCAATATCCTTCCCCAGGAGTGGGGAGGGAATGAGGATTTTTCAGTATACTTCCCCCTGCCACGCCCACCTAGCTACGCCCACAGAACCAGTAGTAAAAAAAATTGAATTTCACCACTGCCGTGGCCCACTCCTGGGCCCTGGTCTATTCGGAACTGGGCTGCACAATAGGTAGGCCAATGCACACACGAGCATGCAGTTCCAATTGTGCGAGCAGTCAATTGGGGCAAATGCACATGCAGCTCCACACACACACAAGTGGCTGGCTGGTGCGCATGGACAGCTCAACTTCTAATGAAACTGTGCATGCATGTGCAAGTGCCTGCACACTATTTGTCGAATTAAGCTGCTTGAACGCATGTGCACTGGCCCGCCACTCACATGGCCTGGCTGGTTCTCTTCTCCCCTCCATTGGCAAAGTTTGGGGACCACTATGTTAGCAGATACTAAAAATATCTGATGTTGAATGTGTCAATGGAAGAAGAACTGTGTCTATGCAATCTAATAAATAATCTTTTAATAGCATATGACTATTTCCATTCTTAAATATAATATACAATGAAACTGGATTCAAACATTGTACTGAAACAAAAATTTTCCATGTTGTTCTAAAAAATAGAGCATTTGTATTCATAAACGCTCTAAATAAAAGAAGAAAAAAATGGAATTATCCAATATATTCATTTAGATTAACACAATCAGCTGATATTGTTCATCAACTTTTAACTTCAACTCTTCTAGTTTGGTTATACTCTTAAATATAATCTTTTTAATGTAGAGTATGGTCTTAAGCAACATTAACATGTAGGTTAAACGATTGAATTTTTAAGAATTTTTAAGAACATGTCATTTAATTTCCACTTATATTCAAACTAAAGTCTAAAACATGTAATTTTTAATCTGTATTGTAAAAATTTAATATAAAAACTCCTCATTAAAATATTCAGGTATTAAATACTATGTAAAAATTATTGTCCAGCTGAGCAAAAACTCTTGTGAAAATTAGCTAAACAAAATGTCAATTAATTGAACAAGACCTTGCTGTTTGGGAGACACTGGTTGATTCGATCCCGTGCTTCATCTGCTGCGTGCTCTACCAAGGCCAGGACATGTTCTTCAGCTGTGCTGTCTGTCAGACTGCATGCATTTCCTTCTGGTTCAAATATACAGCTATAACAAAGCATATGTTATTAAATAAATAACAAATCAAATACCCTCCCTCTCCACAAATAGATTCTAAGCCATTGAGTTTTATGACCACTAGGTAAATATAATGAATTTCCTGGGTAAATCAAATTCTTTTCATCTTACTATATTTTTTAATTTTAATATCCCACCTGAACAGCAACAGCAAAGCTGTCTTTGAGAATAAAACCAAGCATCCTCTCACCATATATCATTCCCACCAAGAGTCTACTTCTTAACTAAATCCAAACCCTAGCAGAAGATCCAGCTTTAAAGTTTGTGGAAGATTTAAGGAGATGGAAGTTCAGACATCCAGGCTTTATGATACAAAATTTTTATTGCTGATAATTAGCACCCTGAATTATACCCAAAAGCCTAGTGGGTAACCATGAAGCAAAGGAATTACATAATAATATTGTGGTATGCTCATAACTATCCATGCTGCTGTGTTCTGGATTATCTGATCTAACTCATTCTGAACCATAGACCTACATTTTACTGATAGTGAATTATAAGCTTTTTCAACAATTTTTGCTGAGTTTAAATAGTCATTTATTTATTAAATTTATATGACACTTGTCTCGCTACCCAAAGTGACTCTAGGTGGTTTTTAGCTGAAATGATACATTTTGACTAGACAGATTTGCCTCAAAGAAATATATCTGGAATAATATTATATATAATTTAAATATTATCAATAACACATACCAGAAAAATTAAAAGTAGGCCATGATATTTGTTGCTGCTAAACAAAACTCTGACAATATGACATGGGCTTTTATGTTTGCAGTTTTGAAAAAAAAATAGGTTGGGGATAATTCTCTTATATTCATACATTTATAAAAAAAAATAAGCATCAAAATTGAAGTAAATGTTTTTATTTCAAAGCAATATATTATATCAAAGGGGACAAGGATAATCCCCTATCTTTATTGGCATGAGAACCATAGCCTACTAGCTATACTAAAAGAGCAAAATTTCAATATAAAAGAATATAAATGAAAATTACCATTTGCTAATGATATTGTATTTAAATTGCTCACCCTAAACACTCTTTAAAATTAGTGATGGAGCAGGTAAAACAATATGGTTCAGAGTCAAGTTACCAGATTAATAAAGAGAAAACTCAAATGTTGATAAGGAATTTGACAGTGGAAAAAATAACAAAATGACGGAGTTGGAAGTGAGGTCTTCTAATCCAACTCTGCTCAGACAGGAAATCCTATACCATTTCAGACAAATGGTTGTCCAATGCCTTCTTTAAAATGCCCAGTGTTGGAGCATTCACAACTTTTAGAGACAAGTTGTTTTATTGATTAATTGTTGTAATTGTCAGGAAATTTCTTCTTAGTTCTAGTTTGTTTCTCTCCTTGATCAGTTTCCATCATTTGCTTCTTGTTCTGTCCTCAGGTACTTTGGAAAATGACTGCCTCTACTTTGTGGCAACCTCTGAGATATTGGAACTCCTTGGAACACTGCTGTCATGTCATCCCTAGTCCTACTTTTCATTAAACTAAACATACCCAATTCCACCAACCAGTCTTTATATGTTTTAGCCTCCAGTCTCCTAATTATCTTTGTTGCTCTTCTCTGCACTCTTCCTAAAATATCAACATCTTTATTACATCGTGTTGACCAAAACTGGATGCAGTATTCCAGGTGTGGCCTTACCAAGGTATTATAAAGTGATATCAACGCTTTAAGTGATCTTAATTCTATCCCTCTGTTAATGCAGCCTAGAACTGTGTTGGCATTTTTGGCAGCTCTAGCATACAAGAAGGCCTGGAGGAACGTTGTCCATGGGGTTATGAGGAGTCGGACATGACTTTGCAACTAACAACAAGAATACTGCTGGCTCATATTTATTGTCCACTAGGACTCCAAAATCCCTGTCACTGTTACTACTATTGACCATAGTAGTAATATACCTGTGCATTTTGTTTTTCTTGCCCAATGTATACCCTTACTTTTTTCACCATTGCATTCCATTTTGTTAGATAGTACCCAATTTTCAAGTTTGTCAAGATCCTAATGTATCTTAAACCTATCTTCTGGAGTGTTGGCTATTCCTGCCAGGTTGGTGTGGTCTGCAAATTTGATGAATTCCCTATCTATTCTCTCATCCAAACTGATGAAGATGTTGCAGAGCCTTGAGCCTAAAACAGAGCCTTGGGGTACCCTACTGCATACTTCCCTTCATGTAAATACAATTCCATTGAGGACTACACTTTGAATGCGGTTAGTCAGCTAGTTATGAATCCATCTGATGGTGATACTGTCTACAGTCTAACCCACATTTTAGCCATAGCATTCCTCTAATTAACTAATTTTGTCACTTTGTCAAAGAATTCAATAAGATTGGTCTGGCATGATCTGTTTTTGACAAACCCGTTAGTTTTTGGTTATGATTTTGTTTGCCTCTAGGTGTTCGTTGATTCGTTATCTTTTCCAGAATCTTCCCAAGTATTGAGGTCAAGCCAATAGGTCGGTAGTTTCCTGCATCTATTTTTGTTTTCCTTTTTTGAAGATGGGAATTACATCAGTTCTTTTCCAGTCCTCTGGAAATTCGCTGGTGCTCCATATCTTTGAAAGTATGTAATGCATATATCAAGCAACAGGTTTTAACATTGAAGTTATGGATGATATCCAATAGAATTAGACAGGATACCTCAATGATTTTTTTTCATTTTTAAATTTTTCTTAATCATTTATCTCCTTCAAAGAGAGGCTCTGAGCAATGTACAAGAAAATATTAAAATATAAAGTAATATGTATAAGAGTTAAAAATGTTAAGAGGAGAAATTGCCAAAGGAGCCAACAGCCAACAGCCCAACCAAAGAATCTCTAAGACTATCCTCAGCAACAGTGACAAGCAAACCACTTGAATATAAACTGACAGCAAACAGCAGTCCTTACTAGCACTGATGACATTATCTAGTTTGAGTAATGAAATGTCTTCAAAAAAACAAGAAAGCTCAGGTGGCACCAAGACCTCTAATTTTAAAAATAATTTTGAAGAACTGTTTTAATTCTTGCATAAGAATGAATACATGTCATGCTGCTATTCATTAAAACAATATCTCTCTTTTCACTTCTATTCCATTCTCCAAAAAGTTGTGGCAGATTTATTAAGTGAGCTGATTAAAATTAAAGCACCCCTTACAAGTGTATCTTTTTTCTGGCTCATGTGGAAAACTTACAATGAATGGAAGGAATATTGTGTGCTCATCTCTTTCAATTATTTCAGCTCATTTTCAAAATATTTATCAAGTGCTACTTATACTGACTGTAAACTCTAGAAAGAACTGCAGGGATGCATAATGATTCTGCTTAAGATCCCCAAGATGCTTAAAGTCCTTGAAAAACAATTATATATTGTGCCTAGTATTTCAATGTTATAAACTGATGATTTAATTAATTCATTCCAAAAATAGGGATGTTAACCTGCAAATAAAGGCACAAAAGAGCAAAACACTTCCTCCAACATTTACCTAATAACTTCTTTACTTGGCTTTTTGGATTTCTTGGTAGTCTCTACATGCACAGGAACAACTTCGGGCACTGGATCTTCAACAGCTGGATCTTCATCGCCCAAAAGAGCTGCCTGCTGAGAAAAATCCATGTCCTGCATAAACGACATGCTGCGCTTCAAAGCTAACAGCCGTTCCTAGAATTAGAAAGGACAGAGCAGCAGGGACTTTACACCTTTCCCTCATAGCGAAGATGCTATGATGATGGGATGGGATGGGAATGGCCATGGCTTTGCACCTAAGAACTACATCTTCAATGAGGATGCAAGGTGATTCAATCATGAGCAGCATGACACCGGAACACCTGCAACCTATTTCAGAAGGGAAACCATACATACAAATGGCCACCTACCTGTACACAATCTTCATAAAAGATAATCAATTGTTCAGTTTGAAGTAAGTTTTTATTATTTTGAAATATAGTATTACAGGTGAAACTCAAAAAATTAGAATATTGCGCAAAAGTTCATTTATTTCAGTAATGCAACTTAAAATGTGAAACGAATATATGGGATAGACTCATTACATGCAAAGCAAGATAGTTCAAGCTGTGATTTGTCATAATTGTGATGATTATGGCGTACAGCTCATGAAAACCCCAAATCCACAATCTTATAAAATTATAATATTACATGCAATCAATAATCTTTGCAATCTTTCTCTTGCAATGCCCCATAGATTCTCTATGGGGTTCAGGTCAGGCGAGTTTGCTGGTCAATCAAACACAGTAATCCCACAGTCATTGAACCAGGTTTTGATGCTTTTGGCAGTGTGGGTAGCTGGAAAATGAAGTTAGTATCCCCATAAAGCTCATCTGCGAAAGGAAGCATAAAGTGCTCCAAAATCTCCTGGTAGACGGCTGCGTTGACCCTGGTCTTAATGAAGCACAAAGTCCTCTTTTCTGATGAGAGCAACTTTTGCCAAAAGCACCAAAATCTGGTTCAATGACTGTTGGATTACTGTGCTTGATTGGCCAGCAAACACTATAGAAGCATCCTGGTCTTCCATAACACCTCAGCAGTGCCACAGGCTGATAGCTTCCATGCCACGCCACACTGAGGCAGTAATTGCTGCAAAAGGGGCCCAAACCAAGTAGTGAGTACATATGCATGCTTATACTTTTCAGAGGTCCAATATTGTTCTATGTGCAATCCTTGTTTTATTGATTGCATATAATATTCTAATTTTCTGAGATGATGGATTTGGGGTTTTCATGAGCTGTACGCCATAATCATCACAATTATGACAAATCACGGCTTGAACTATCTTGCTTTGCATGTAATGAATCTTATCTCATATATTAGTTTCACCTTTTAAGTTGCATTACTGAAATAAATTAACTTTTGCACGATATTCTAATTTTTCGAGTTTCACCTTTATAATAAATATGTGTTACACAGATCCACCTTTCACTCATTTTATATAAACATTTCCATTATACTATTCAGTAGGTGAAGAAATAGGTACTGTATTTAGGGATTCATTAAATATATAATCAAACAGCTTTAAAATAAAGAGTATGTATGCATTTCTTCCAATATTTTAGGGAAAGAAACATAAAAATAGCAAAATGCTTAACATTCTAGAATAATTCCAAATTTATTCTAATAGGACAATGTTTACTTCTTCAGTGAAAGCTTCAGTTTAACATTTTTATCTTAAGAATAAACCAATTCTTAAAAGAGTAGTATTCAGTTTAAAAGAAAAGAGATGTATAATGGAAATGTCAATGAGACCTTTAGTAAATCCAGCAGTCTGAAAAGCCAACACTAAGAGCAAATCCAAATTCCTTTAATTTCCAATTTTATTTTATAAAGACAGTCTAGCCTCTAGGGTGATAAATAATCAACCTACAGTAGAATACTTTATTTAAAGTAAAGTTAAATGTTTAAGAGCACGTGGAAGTATGAATGCAGTATATCAGCAATTGTTGTACTAAACATTCACATACCCGTTTACCTGAATCTCCTTTTTGAAACTAAATCTAAATCAGAAGTATAAAACAATGTCATATTGTAATCATCTACAAATGTTAATCTATATTTTTGGTCCCAATATGTTCTCTGTTGTAGTTGTCTTACTTTGCTCATCATCTTAAAGCCAGCATGGAGAATCTTTTTAGCCAATTTGTAATACACGGTATCTGGTCTGTTGTAAGTCATTGCATTGTCACACATCAGTTTAAAATCTGCCTGGAAAACATAAACATAATTATTGCTATATTTTCAAAACTGTTTATATCCTAAGAAATTCAATTTCAGTAGAATCTTAAAATGTAAACAGGCAGGGAATACCCTGGCAGCCTCCACACAGGAGCTGAAAATCCTTCCTGTAAGGATGTCAGCAGGATTTTCAGCTCTTGAGAAACAGAGACACTCATGTGTTCCCAGGATCCCAACAACTCAATCCACCCATACTTTTTACTGTACTGCCTCCCTGCTCTTTACTTGGATTTCATCTCTGTCTCATCTCTAGTGGCTGACTGAAAGAGCTGCCTGCCAAAGGATTTCAGGTTCCATCCTCAGCAGGCAGCTCTTTCAGACAGAATGAGAGAGAGTTCTCTCAGCAGGTGTAACCAGCATGCAACTAACTTCCCCAATGATTTTCTGAGGAAGCTAGCAGAAAAGATTGCAAATAGTAATCACATATTTGCATGGTGCTTGACAATCCCATATAAGTGCAAATAGGCTGACAAGCACCAAGATTGCAATCACATGATCATGGGGACGCATGGGCAACATTTTATAATAGCCAGAAATGCTTAACAGGTTGTAAAGCACCATTTTATGAGGCAATTGTAATTCAAACATATTAAATGACCAGCTATAACTTTAGGACTACAGGTAGTCCATGACTTATGACTATAATTGAGCCAAAAAAAATGTGTTACTAAGTAAGACATTTAAGTGAGGTTTTCCCCATTTTACAACCTTTCTTGCTACAGTCGTTAAGTGAATCATTGCAACTGTTAACTTAGTAACATGATTGTTAAGTGAATCTGGCTTCCTGATTGACTTTGCTTGTCAGAAGGTTGAAAAAGGTGGTCACATGACTCTGGGACACTGTAATAATCATAAATATGAGTCAGCTACCAAGTGCCCGAATGTTGATCCCTTAACCATGGGGGTGATGCAATGGTGATAAATGTGAAAAATTTATCATTTTTTTCAGTGCCATTGCAAGTTTGAATGGTCACTAAATGAACTGTTTTAAGTCTAGGACTAATTGTACCTGTACAAAAAATTCCAATAAGAAGAGAAAAATGGAGATTTAAGAAACAATGTGGTTTAATTTTAAAAAATAATGAAAATTTGAAACATATACAAATATACAAAAAATGGAAAGAAGAGAGGTCACAAATATACAAGTATATAGCCTGGGACAATATAGGGGATGTCATGAAAACAAAGCTCAAAATGAACTGATGTTAGTTAGATGCTAAGAAATCAAATCAAATCAAAAAGATTTCTTTAAAAATATTGAAGAGAAAGCAGCCAAGATACTAGTTATTCAGAGAAAAGGGCAAAATGCTAATGGTTAAGAAAAGAAGATAGTTACTTAATTACTATTTTTATGTCTGTTCAAAATTTCATTCCATCAAGAAACTGAAAGGCAAGACTGCAGCTTGAGATTTACAGAAATATGCAGTAGAAAGGGCATGCATATATAATAGTATTATATAATACGAATAATAACAATATAATGTAACATAATATACATTCTTATGAAGGTTAAAACATATGAAGGAGGCTAAAACATGAACAATTGCAGAAATAGGTATGTCTAGTCTAATGAAAAGAAGGACTAGGGCTGACATGAGAGTGTTCCAATAATTGAGGGGCTGTCACAAAGAAGAAGGAGTCAATATATTTTCCAAAGCACCAGAAAGCAAGACAAGAAACAATGGACAGAAACTAATCAAGGACAGGAACAATCTACAACTAAGGAGAAATTTCCTTACAGTGAGAACAATTAACCAAAGGAATAGTTTGCTTCAAATATTGTGGGTGCTTCATCACTGAAGGCTTTTAAAAAGAGACTGTTCAGTCATTTGTCTGGAATAATATAAAGTCTCCTGCTTGAACAGAGGGTTGGACTAGAACACCTGCAAGGTCCCTTCCAAATCTGAAATTCTATTCTATTAATGTGATTGATGACCTGTCACACCTTTAGTATTTGAGAAATCCTGAAATAACAGATACTTAGATGACAACAACTGTTGTTCCTATAGTTAAAAGGGTTATGCATTCATTCTTTTAACTTATATGTATTCTATTTTCTATTTTAGCACTTTTTCAATCTCTTGTTTTTAATTTTTTATGCCATCATCATGTTTTTTTAAAATTATATATGTAATATTTGAATATTAAATTGAGACTGTCTGTAAGCAACACTAGAAAATATGCTAAATATTTAAAAATAAAAAGGTAATTATTAGATACTTATTAAGTGCTCATCAAGTGAATTGGTATCAGGAGAATATTGGTAAGTGGATGAAAATAAAATTTATGAAGTTAATCTTAATGTAAAAAATTGTGATATTATATACACAACTTATATACACTTATAATATATAAACTTATATATTATCATATATAAAATAATTAAGAATAGATATTACTTATCTACAGAAGACTCATTTAATAGAAATTGATAAATTTATATTAATAAAGGATTGAGTAACAAGTTTACTTCAGATACTTCGCTAAAGATGTAGTATTTGAGTTTGAAAGAGATTTTGAATTGATGTACAACAGTTAATTACTGATGTACAGAAATTTATTACTGATGTAAATGGGCTTATTTAATTTTATATGTTAGTATAACTATACTTAATGTTTATGGATCTAATAAACCTAATTTAGATTCCCTTATTATGTTATTTGATTGTTCTCAACATTTGAATATGTGTGTTAATGATAAGTGAAAAGAGAGAGAGATTTTAGTGAAATATTGGTTCCTGAACTTGATAGAAATATGCCAGCATGAAAAACAATTATTAATGAGGAAAACAATATTTATTCAGAATAGTATATACTTAATTGAACCCAAATTTTACTTGCAGATTATATTATTTTATTTACTTCTAAACTTTATATAATATTCTAATGTTGATGCAAAAGATAGATTAAAACAGAATATTCTATTAACTAGTCTAGATCAGAACTATCAGTGAAAATTTAATTACTCATCCATTCAAGGAATATCAATGTTATTTCTTGAGTATAGAGTTCTTGATTACTTTTTCTCTGGAATAAGAAGGAGAGGAGGAGGAGGAGAAAGAAGAAGACGACGTCTATGAGGCAAGTTTGTTTAGAGAATAATTTGACTGAAAAGGGAAGAAAAGTATGAAATATAGACATTATTTTGGCAAAAGCAGAAAAAGAGGTAGAAAGAAGATGCTTCCAAGAACCAAACAAGAATTTCATTTTACTATTTACTTTTGTCCTATTTTTTAATACATTTAAGGGGGGGGATTAAACAATTTGCCAACAAAGTTATAGGGGAAATCTGAAAAATAATAAAAAATGAAGGTGCCAAGTTATTAGAAGACTGCTATAACCTTAAAATAATTTTTATAGTTTATAAAATGCATATATGTAGGACAAGTAGAAATATAATACATTGAACTCACTGAATGGCTTTGATTTTTTTAGGTTGAAGCACATTCCTGTAGAATACAAAGATTTCTATGTCTATCCCTGGAATCTTATCTTTGTTACAGAGAAAACAAAGATTCATATGAACATTAATATTGGGTTAATAAATCTCCATTAATTTACCTTGAATTCTGTTACTGATTTGTACTCATTTGCTGCAATTTTTTCTTTCATGGTAGCAAAATCCATAGGATGTTTTATTATCATGGAATAGCCAGGAGCAATAGCATCCGTGACTGGAAAAGCAAAGAAACCATGAGGATCCTTCCTAAAAAAAAAACAGCACAGAATATTATATTTAGGTATAATATTGTCATACTATGTTAATGATATCAATTAACAACTTTCTGCAATATGCAATATCCGAAGGCAAAGCCAAGGAATGGAAAACATAAAGAACTGAAATACAATTTCTAACCCATCAAAGTGCCAAAAATCTTAGAGCATGTACTACAAATAAATATTTGAGAATAACAAATATTCAGCGTATGCCATTATTTCCAGCTGAGGGGTTCGAACTTGGGACAAAAAGCCTCCTTCTATGTTTGTTCCTAATGAAAGTAGAATAAAACAAAAAGCAGAACTTTGCATAGTATTTCTACAATCCTCTCTATCCAGATTAAGGGCTTACATTCACTGACTGGAAATCCCTTTCAGGCAGCTAAGATGGAGTCTATTATATTCAACTACATAAATCCTCCTTCCTAGGACCACCTGCACCAAAAAGACATGCTTTCAGATCCCATCTTCCTTTTCTGATGATTTTTGAATCATATACACTCTATTTTTATTCCATTCTCCTTTGGACTGCTTTAATGGTCTTGGGTTCCCCTGGAACAAACAAGTTGCAGTAGCCAATGCTGCCCAGAATCCATTTTTAGTTCAGCAGCAATCTCTTTCTTCCTTCAACCTCTCTTCAAAATTGTCAGATCTTTCTATTCCTTTGCCAGCAAATCAACTCCACTTTCCTGAGAGAAAGTTATGTGCGTGAAAAGTATCCTAGAATCATAAAAATGTAGAGTTGAAACCACAAGAATCATAAAGTCCAATATTTCCTAATGGATCAAAATCTTGAGAACTTTCCCATAAAATGGATAAGCTACTTAAAGAAATTGTTATATTGTTCTATTGATCTTACAGAAGATTGTCTTCATATTTAAATGAAATCTACATAGCTGCAACCTATTTCTGGATCTACTTTCTATGTTGTAGAGTTCCTGACCTTTGACATCCTTCTATATGTACATAAACTAGTGGTGGGACTCAAATTCTTTTACTACCGGTTCTGTGGGTGTGGCATGGCTTGCTGGGCGTACCTTGGTGGGTGTGGCAGGGGAAGGATACTGTAAAATCTCAATTTCCTTCCCACTCCAGGGAAAGGTTACTGCAAATCCACATTTCCTCCTGATCAGCTGGGACTTGGGAGGCAGAGAAGAGATGGGGGCAGGGCCAGTCAGAGGTGGTATTTACTGGTTCTCCGAACTACTCAAAATTTCCGTTACTGGTTTTTCAGAACTGGTCAGAACCTGCTGAATACCACCTCTAAACAATGTTATTATATTTTCTCTTTTCTCTAAACTGATATTTTTTGTTTTTTCTTGAGTATATTCTGAAGTCTCTGTATTGTATTTGTCACCCTCCTCTGAATTTATTCTAAATTACCAATATCTTTTGGCCATGTCCAGAATCATAACAGAATTCCAGATATGATTGTACTAGTTCGGAATAGAAGGAAATAAATATTTCACACATTTGTCATGCAATGACTTTAATGCAGCCCAGAATTGCATAAGTCCTTCTAAAAGCTGACTTACATTTCTTATTCAAATGCAAGTTGTTGGCAATGATCATAATCAATTTTTTTTCAAAGGAGTGTCTCTAAGCTAAAACTCCCCCAACTTTTATGTATGCAAATATTTTCCACTAAACTTTATAACTTAGATTTATCCCTACTGAAGGATACTTTGTTGTTCTTATCCATGTTTTTCAGCTTGTCCAGATTAGAATGCAATCTTGTTCTATTTTCCCAGGTTGGTCAGTCATTCCATTTTGTGACCAGTAGTCACCAATTACCAACTACCAATTCCATTATCTAAAATATTGAATAGTATTGGCCCAAGAGATATGCATGTTGACTCTGAGTATACTGGTAGTCAATTGTGATCGACTTTACTGTAGAACCCTCCAAATCATACTTTAGCTCTCTGTCAATGAAATGTGGAACCTTGTTAAAAGTTGCTAAAATCACCATAAATTGTATTTGTTGCAGTCCCCCAGGAAAAAAAAATAGTTGCCTCATTAAAGAAAATAACAATTGTCTCAAATGGCCTACTTTTGAAAAAGTCATGCTGACTCTTAGCAAATGACAACATTGTTTGTAAAAAACTTACAAATGATTGGCTTTATTATCTGCTCTAACATATCTTTCCAAGTATTGACGCTAGGATCACTGTTCAATAATCACTAGGATCTTCTATTTTTCCTTTCTTGAGCAGGGAGACATCTCCAATCCTCTGGCACCCCCAGCCAGTTCTCCAGGACTCCTCAAATGCTACACAAATCACTAGATCCTTTAGATGTAAAGACAAAGGCAAAATAGGAATTGAGTTCCTCTATTTTTTCTTGCTCATCTTAATTTTTTTTCTGGTTGAAATAGGCAGTAAGCCTCTGTTATCGTTTTCTTCTTACATATTTTTAAAATCTTTATTGATGAATTTTGTCTCTCTTGCTAGCTTAGCTTTCCTGACCTCATACCTACTGGGCTGAAACTTCATACAGTTACTGTAGATATAGTGGAGTATCAGTACAATTATGATGAAGAAATAGAAGGATTGATAAATGACAATTCAATCTTAAGAAAGAAAAAGGCATGAGAAATAAACTTAAATTAACCTGCCATGATTCTGTTTGGTATAAAAAGGGACAAAGGGATACTCTACCAAACTTTCAATAGCCTATTTTTACTACAACCTACAATAGTAAAGTAGAATTATTGAAACAGTTGTTCTGTTTCATGACCTGTCCTTACTTGAAGGGCTGAGTTTAGACTTCCTTGGCTGTTAGCCTTTCTTCCATTTTCTATAAGGAGTCTTATTTATATTTACTTCTTTGCAATCTGCATATTTAAACATATTGGCTTATTTAGATGTTTCCATCTATTTATGGCCAAGGGAGTCAGCATTGTCTGAAGAAATTTCCCCGTGGTCATATGACCAGCATGGCTATCTCCCTACACAGAATACTTTGCCTTTCCACAAAAGTAGTGTCTATTAAACTACTTACATTTGATTGCTTTCGTATTGTTAGATGGGCAGGAAGTGGGGCATTGCATGGCACTATGGATCTTGAACCAGGCTGTCAGTTTTCCAGCTGACAAGCTCAGCATCTTCAACTGCTGCACCAAGAAATTTCTAACAATTACAACTTATTTGGTTTTAGGATTTTATCCCCAGAATATTTTATTATTTCTCCAAGTTATTAAAATTGGCCTTCTGAAAATCCAAGTTCTAGTTTTTTAAAATCTATGTAATTGTAAAAATCAAGAATTCTAACAATAATCATTTTTCCTCCAAAGTTCCCACTACTTTGAGATTTTCAATCAACTATTAAGCAATGGGTGGAAACTAATCAAGGAGAGAAGCAACCTAGAACTAAGAAGAAATTTCATGACAGAACAATTAATCAGTGGAACAACTTGCCTCTGGAAGTTGTAAATGCTCCAACAATGGAAGTTTTTAAGAAGAGATTGGATAATCATTTGTCTGACATGGTATAGGGTTTCCTGCCTAAGCAGGGGGTTGGACTAGAAGACCTGCAAGGTCCCTTCCAATTCTGTTATTCTATAATTCCACTGTCTCTGGTAGTATAGATCAAAGCACAGAGTTGCTTGACAATATAATGGACATCATATAAATGTAACCAATAAATCAATTAATGAATCCAAGATTGCAAACTCTACCTTTTGAAAAGGGCAAGGAAAGAAAAAAGAAAAAGGCAAAGAGAAGTCAGAAATTATCTGGCATCTTGTTTATGGCACAATAAATTTTTCAAGAGATGTCCTCATAGATTTTTAACGTTTTATTTATCCTCCTAAAGTTGTTCTGAATCATTTGGGGGTCTGCAACAGGTCCCTAATACAATATTCCTCCTTCTAGTTTTTCTTTTTATGAGCTAGATGCCTTCAACACTTACATTACCAAACAATCCAGTGACTTTTAACAGGCTTTCAATATAGATAAAGTTAAAGCATAAAAAATTCCAGAAATGTTCTTCATTGTTGTAGGATACCATAATACAATCATTAAAGCTTCTCAGAGTTTCTATCTGTCCCATCTTATATCAAATAAATTGGTGAGGTTATTTGGAGTATTTATTTAATACATTCCACTTTCTCAGGACAGAATTGCAATTTCCTTCCTTTTAACATTTCATTGCTTTCTTTTCCCTTCTAAAAGCCAGATCTGTATTCTGTCACATTATCTGATCCATCAGAAGGAAAATTCTCATCTCATCCATCAGAAAGGCATACAATCTTTCCCCATCTTCCTTGCCTGAAGAGCTTGCCAAGTTTAATAGACAAGCATAGCACAGCAGAATTGGAAGGTTTCTCTCTCTTCTTTTATACATCAAACACAAATGGGAAATTGGACATGACCGAAAGTCAAGTTTCTTCATCCTGGGAGATAAACTCTAGTAATTTTGAAGGCAGTTCATAAGGATGGGGGAATTTCAGATGAAACTGACACACAAATTGTGATGATTAAACATTCTTTGTTCCCTCCCACTAATTCTTTGATTAAGTTATCCTTCCAGTGAATTTATTTGCTTGATAGTTTTCTTTCCCATCTGCTAGAATTAGTGTTTGGGGTAGGATGAGATAGATGAGGAAGACGTGAAGAATGAGCCCCCCTCAGAGAGCAACTGATGAGATATGGAAAGTCCTTGACCTATGCCAGAATTGGAACTAGAATTTCTTTTTTAGTTTGTTTTATTGTCATTGCACCTTGTACAATGAAATTAAATGACATCTTCAGTATACATTATGATTATAAAAATAAAACACAAACACACATCCTTCACATTCTATACAATTGAATTGAAAAGGGTGTTGGTACTTACCTGATACGCCTCTTCTCATAGTGGGGGGAGGAGTATCCAGAATGGGTTGACTTTGTCCTCTCATGATTGAACTTAGTCGTACAAACATAGTCAGGGAGGGACTGGATACTCCTCCCCCCACTATGAGAAGAGGCGTATCAGGTAAGTACCAACGCCCTTTCTCCATAGTGAGGGGGAAGGAGTATCAAGAATGGGACGTACCAAAGCCTGCACGTCCCTAGGGAGGAAGACCCATGAGGCCCCATGTCCCCCGCTCATGCCAGTTGAGGCGTGGGCCCTGCCCTGTGAACCGCCTGCAACGCCCTACCTCCAAAGAGGCTTCTGCTGAGGCAAAAAGAGTCCAGTTTATAGTTCCTAGCAAAGGGAGAGGGGAAAGCCCACGTAGCTGCCCTGCAGATTCCGGCCAGGGCTGTCTGCGTGGGCCAGGCCCTGGACGTGGCTGCGCTCCGCGTGGAGTGAGCTGTGATATGATTGGTGTCTGTAAGCCCTGTGATTGGTATGCAGTGGCAACGCAGGTTCGCAACCACCTACCTATTGTGGTGGAAGTCACCCTGTTACCCAGGCCCCTATTTGGAAGGAGACAAACAGAGCTTCGGATTTCCTGTCTGGCCTGGTTCTCCTGAGGTAATCCTCAGAGCCCTCCTTACACCCAGAGTGAGCCACTTCTTTCCCAACGGGTGGGAAGTGTCTGGACAGAAGTTGGGCAAATTGGTTCCTGGGTTTGATGGAAGCAGGGGCCCACCCTGGGGATGAAGGACGTAACCCCACTCTGTCTTGGTGGAAGAAGCAGAGATCTTCCCCGGTGGACAGAGCTTGCAGTTCGTATATCTGCCTGGTGGAGGAGATGGCCACCAGCAAGGCCACCGTGAGAATCAAGAACTTAAGGGAAACTGTTTGTAAAGGCTCAAATGGAGCGCCTATTGGAGCGTCCCCTACCCTGTGTAAGTCCCAGGAGTGGTACCTGAACGCTGTGTGCGGTTTGGGGTTGGAAGCCCCCTTGAGGAATTGCCTGACCATAGGATGGTGAGTCAAGCTCTGGTTCCTGCCACGCAGGAGAACTGGCGAGATGGCTGAAACCTGTCTCCTAATTGTGTTAGAAGCTAACCCTCTGTCCCGGCCTGCCTGGAGGAGGTCCAGAATCTGAGGCAGTGAGGCCTGGCTAGGATTGTGCCCCAGGGAATTACACCATGATGCAGAGGCCCGCCACATGGAGCCATAGATACGCTCTCTGGAGGGTGTGCGGGCAGTCTGGATAGTCTGCATCACCCTGGGGGGAAGAGGTCTTTCCCCAGGATGCTCCGCTCAAGGGCTAAGCGGTCAGCTGGAGCCATTGAAGGTCTGGGTGCTCCAGCGACCCCTGGTTAAGGGATATCCCCTCCTGGGGGATTCTCCATGGCCTCTCCACTGAAAGCAACTGGAGATCTGCAACCACAGTCTCTGGGGCCAGTGAGGCGCCAACAGAACCTCTTCCGCCCCCTCCCGAAGGGTTTCCCATATGACCCTGGGGATCAGTGGTAAGGGCAGAAGGCATACCGACAACCCCTGGGCCAGGGGCTTCGCAGATCGTCCGCCCCTTCTGCCCCCCCCATGTCTGGTACCTGGAGAAGACCCTCAGGAGCTGAGCGTTGAGGGGCGTGGCGAATAAGTCAACCTCCGGGCGTCCGAAGCACTCTGCCAGCTACTTGAAGATTGCTGGCTGCAGCTTCCGCTCCAAATTGTCCCCTTGGTCCGGCTGAGCCAGTCGGCTCTGATGTTCCCCACCCGTGCTATATGTTCTGCCCTCAGCGAATGTTGTCTAAATTCATAGGCTATCTGAGGTGCTTCTGCGATCTCTCATAGTCGGGCATCCCATTCTGAGTTTGTGGTGGGTTCTGGCATGGGGACCAGCCTGTCTGACCCTTTTTTCCCCCGGCCATAAGGGTGCTATGATTCTATGGCTAGGATTAGCACAGAGATATTCTGAATGTAAACACAGACGGAGTTTAATGGGCGGCCATTAGAGTACGTGTAAAGATGAAGTGAGGGAAGCTAAGGCTCACAATAAAGGCCTGCCACAAAGGTAAAGTAATAATAATAACAACAAGAACCACAACAACGATAATAATAAAAAAATAAAATAAAATACAAAAGGGGGCATCTTCCCGCCTGATAAAATCAAGAAAGATTAAGGAAACGATTGGTCCCTTGCTGGGAGAAAGTGGCCCGAAGGTGACAAGAGCAGGGGTAAAGCCGAACTATTTAACTCGTGCTTGGCATCTGTCTTTACCCAAAGGGATAAACAATCCAACCTATCAAGAACAGCACCCCAAATTCAGATTAGGAACCCAAGATGAGATAGGGAAGAAATGGTAGACTGTCTATCTTAGGCAAACTCCAATTCCCAGGACCGGGTGGGTTACATCCCAGGGATCTGAAGGAGCTGGCGGACGAGATCTCCAAACAACTGAAACTATATCTATCAGAGATCCTGGAGTACCGGAGAACCACTATAGAATTGCTGATGTGATTCCCCCCTTCAGAAAGGGAGAAAAACCGGCTCAAGAGCCCAAAGCCAACATGGGTTTGTCAAAAACAGATCATACCAGACTAGCCATATTGCCTTCTTAGATACGGTGACAACCCTAGTGGACCATAGGAATGCCATTGATATAGTTAACTTGGACTTCAGCAAGTCCTGATAAGGCAGGCCATAACCTACTACTAGATAAAGTAGAAGAATGTGGGTTAGACATAGTCACACCAGATGGCTTGGTAACTGGTTGACCAACCGCACACACCTGTACTCCTCAATGGAACTGCCTCTTCATGGAGGGAAGAATGCAGTGAGTCCCCCAAGGCTCTGTGTTGAGCCCAGTACTCTTCGACATTTTCATCAGTGATTTGAATGAGGGTGTTAGGTGTGTAAGCTAACAGTTGGGTTAGCAAAATATATGCCATGATAGTAGTACTGTTTCTTTAAGAACTGCTGTTATCTCAAGCGGTCATAAGAAGGAGCCGGTATGACGGTTAGCTCTCTGTTTGTTAAATGCTGATCGGTGGGGGGGGGGGACGACTCATCAGGTTAGCAGATGACCCCCAAGCTGGCAGGAATAGCCAACACTTCAGAATACAGGCTAAAGATACAGAAGGATCTTGATACCCTTGAACATTGGGCACTGCCTAGGAAAATGAGATTCAATGAAGTAAGGTTCTACCTTTAGGCAACGAAGGTGAAGTGCACAGGTACAGAATACCTTGCTCCACAGTAGTAACTGTGAAGGGGATCTTGGAGTCCTAGTGGACAACCCTTTAATATGAGCCAGCAGTGTGCAATAGCTGCCAGAAAACCCAACACAGTTTTTGGCTGCATAAACAGAGGAATAGAATCAAGCTCCCGTGAAGTGTTCATCCCACTTTATAAGGCCTTGGAAAGGCCACAATTGGAATTCTGCATTCAGTTTGGTCACCATGATGTAGAAAGGATGTGGAGGCTCTAGGGAGAGTGCAGAGAAGAGCAACAGAGGGGATCAGGGGACTGGAGGCTAAAGCCTATGAAGAACGGTTGCAGGAATTGGGTAGGTCTAGTTTACTGAAAGGAAGGACTAGGGGAGACGTGATAGCAGTGTTCCAATATCTCAGGGGTTGCCACAGGGAAGAGGCAGCCTGGTTATCCTCCAAGGCACCTGAGTGCAGAACTAGAAGCAATGGGTGGAAACTAATCAAGGAGAGAAGCAACTTAGAACTGCGGAGAAATTTCCTGACAGTTAGAACAATTAATCAGTGGAACAAGCTGCCTCCAGACGTTGTGAATGCCCCAACAGTGAAAGTTTTTAAGCAGCTGTTGGATAGCTATTTGTCTGAAAAGGTATAGGATCTCCTGCCTAAGCAGGGGGGTTGGGCTAGAAGACCTGCAAGGTCCCTTCCCCCTCTGCTATTGTATTGCATAGTATTGTATTGCATTGCATTTGCTCTTTGCCTAGTCACTCCCACCCTTGGAAGGCCTTGGGGGAGGGGGGGAAATCTCTAACCTGATTGGAGATTCTTCTGTCTCTCCCTGGGGGCTGCAGCCTTTAGCAGCCGGGCTGATTACTCCTCCCCCCTCTGTGTTTTCCAGGCTGCCGGCTTGGGCCATGTGGGGCCACTCCTCCCCCTTCTTTCCAAATGGCTCTGCAGGGCAATTACCATAGCCCCGCCCTCAGAACTTAGCCACAAAAAAACAGCTTTTGCTAAGGGGCCAGCCTCCTTCTCAGGGACTTCTCGCCCCTCCCCCTCCTTCTCCTACTCAAAGGAGAATGCTCTTAAGGGGGAAGCAAGAATTAGCCACAAAAAACGCAGCTCTTGCTGGACAGCCTCTTCTGATGGCCTTCTTGCTCCCAACTCTCTTTCTCCTACTTAAAGGAGTGTCCTTAAGGGGGAAGCCTTCTCCTGTTACTAGGCAGTTACAAAGGGACAGAACGGGCTTTTAGGCAAGATTTCTGAAACACCGAAGCCGAAGGGGATCCTCCCCTGGGGGGGAGGAGTTCTCAGGTTGGGGGGGGAGGGTTCTTCCTGCAGTCTTGTGGCAGCTGCCTCTGTGATTCATCTAGGAGGTAGGCTTGGGGGGGGGATTGATCCACCGCCTGCCTCTTTAAGCTCCTTGATAAGCCTCCTTTTGGCCCCTTGCTGTCTCCCCCGCCCTTGGCTAATGCCTTTGCGATGGTTTCTCACCTTTTTAAGAGCCTCCGGTTGTGGTTGTTGCTGGAGGGCTGAGAGCTAGGCTCCTGCCTGCCTCCTCTGAGCCGCTGGGGGCCGCCATCTTGGACCATGTGGTTTCAAGATGCCCCCCGGCTCCAAATTCAAAAGGCTCCTCTTTGCCGGAGCACATGGAAATGGCTTTGCCTTTGCACACTTGCCATGCGGCTGCCGCTCCTCCCCCTGCCTCCCGCAGCTCTTTCCGAGCCTTTCCGGCTCTCACCTTGTCCACTGGTGATAGCTGCCAGCGCAGGCTTTCCAGGGCATTTTAACAACCCTCGTGGCTCAACCCCTGAGGGGAGCAGAGGAGCGCTTCTGCTCCTGATTAGCCTCTGCATCAAGGGCTGCCTCTAGGAAGCATATATGCCCTCTCGTCCTGCCTGCCCGGCAAGGGTCCTCCCTGAGTGACTCCGTCTCACTCAGTGGCCAGGGCAGTGTGCCGCCCCAGGGGGCTTGTGGCAGTCCAGTCCTTGCAGGAGGAGGCTGTGTGCAATGTAGGGAGGCAGGATTCGCCGGGTCCAAGTTTATTTTCCTTAATCCTTTGTAAATTACTGGAGGTCCAGAGTGGTGCATCCTTTCCCTGAGTAGGATGAGTCAAAATATGGGCAGTCCTGCTGGCCAGGGGGCGTTGCCCAAAGAGCTTAACTGACTCATCCAATCATGAGAGGACAAAGTCAACCCATTCTGGATACTCCTCCCCCCTCACTATGGAAAAACTGATATTCTGTAAATGAGTTGCACTCAACTTTATGACCTTTTTTGCCATGGTGGTTAAGTGAATTGTGGTTAAGTAAATCTTAGTCCTTAAGCAAAACTTGCTTTTCCCGTTCATTCTGCTTGTCAGAAGCCCTCTGGGAAGTGGGTTGGCACAAATGGCAATCACCTAATCCTAGAATACTACAACCATCAAAATATATGCTAGTTGCCTAGCACCTGAATTTTGATCACGTGACTCTGGGGATGCTGCAAAGATTGTTAAGTGTGAAGACTAACTGTAAGTCACATTTTTCAGCACCATTGTAACTTCTGTCACTAAATTAACTATTTAAACACTACCTGCATTGAATTAATCTTCTTGAAAGCAGCCAATTGCAGATATAAATCACTGGATTAATTTGATATGTAACTATAAAAGGACCTATAGACTTTATGTCTTGGATAGGTAGGAAGAAGGCAAAATGTTTGTGAGAAACTACTCTAAATCACCCATTACAATCTTAGTGCTGCTAGGTACACCTATTGCATGTTTCTACATGGCTTAAGCCAAATCTAACTAATCCTTTAAGAGGATCTAGGTAGCCGATATTCCTGGAGAAAGTCAAAAATTCGAGACAAGTGCTCTGAGGACAAGATGCTTGGTGATGGGTAGAGGGTTAATTATAGAAACCTATTAGTTGCTATATTGAATTACTGCAAAAAGCAATAATTCAATTTAGTTATCATATGAATAAGAGACATAGTTCAGTGCAAATATTGTTCAAAGTAGTCACCTATTCTTCTCCCATTAGATTCCATACAATAAATAACAATAGCAATCACCTAATAAATAACAATAGCACTTAGACTTCACAGTGCTTTACAGCCATTTCTAAGATGTTTACACAGTCGGCATATTTCTCCCAACAATCTGGGTTCTCAGGGGGAGGACAAATAGCAATAGCACTTAGACTTATATACCGCTTCAGTGCTTTTTATATCCATCTCTAAGCGGTTTACAGAGTCAGCATATTACCCTCAACAATATGGGTCCTTATTCTACCCACCTTGGAAGGATGTAAGTCTGAGTCAACTTTGAACCTGGTGAGATTCGATCTGCCAAATTGCAGGCAGATGGCAATCAGCAGAAGTAGCCTGCAGTACTGCATTCTAACCACTGCATCACCATGGCTCTTAACACAAATGTAATGTAAATATAAATGTAAATGTAACAAAAATGAACATAAATGTCCAGTAAATGGGAAAGGGTCTTCCCAACCTGGAGGTAAATTAAGAACCATGATTAAAGCTCATCTACCTGTACCAAGCAATATGATCCATAAATATTTCCAGAGTGTCCAAAGCCCTTTTCTTATTGCAAAGAATAAAGTAAATCAATCTGGTAAAGAAATTTTAAACTTTAAAACACCTCTTAATCAGAGATGACACCTTGTTAAGCATATAAATTTCAAAACAGAAGTTGTACATCTTATTATATTTATATATAATATATTCTTACCTTTGTAACTGACGAAGGAAATGTTCCAATAATTGCTGAATAGGAGTGCTCTCATTTTCTGCTATAATACAATATAAAAAATAGGTTTGAAAAGTAATTGTTATGTTTTCACAATTCTAATAATATAAGATATTTCTACAGAAGTCTTCTACTATTGAATGTATTTCTTCACAAGAAAGATAAGAAATTAATCATTCATTTAAGTAATGAATACTCTATCTTCCCTCCCAGAAAAAAGAACTAATCAAAAGAGCTTAAGAGACATGCAAATGTTAAAAATAGAATTCATTAAAATATATATAAAAAAGAAATACTTGTTTCTCCAAAAATAAGACAGAGTCTTACTTTCTTTTGACCCCTGAAATAAGTGCTTGGCCTGATTTCTGGGGAAGTCTTATTATTTTTGAGGTGCAGGAGGCGGCAAGCATGGTCACCTCATGGCTGCTGCTGTGTTGCAATATTTTCAGGGAGGGCTTATTTTCGGGGAGGGCTTATTTTAGTGCATGTGCTCAAAAGTCTGATTGGGCTTATTATCCGGGGAAGTCTTATTTTCAGGGAAACAGGTAGCAAACCCAAAATGCACCACCTAAAGCTGCAATAAATAGAATTAAATAAGATAAATCAAATATCTTCCAAAAAATACTAAAGAGATACCAGTGAAGAGGAAGAAAACTTTCAGTGTGTGGAATTTTATATATGGGTACTGCAATAAGAAGACCCTTATGCAGGCAATCTTCAACAAACCTTAAACATATCAGTACACATAAGAGGTTAAGCAGATCCAGACTTATGCTGAAGGAATAAATATTTCAAGCATCTGGATCCAAATCTGTTTTGAATAGATCTGTAAATGAGATCTTTCTTTCAAAAGTTTCTTGTAGAAAATATGAGGACAAAATTGTTTCAATACAGGTAGTCCTCGACTTACAACCATTTGCTCAGTGACCAAAACAGACTTACAACCACTGCCCAGTGCAGCACCCCAGTATCTGTGTCATCACAATTTGGGTGCTTGCCAATGTGTTTGCCCTGATAACTCCCACTATACCATGACCTGAGAGACCTCAGTCAACTAGGCCACTGGTGTGCAGAAACTTGCCACAGGCTAATTTCAGGGGGGATAATCAAAGATGAACAAGCCGGTTTTAGAGAAGGAAGATCCACAGTGGATCATATCTTGGTACTCCACCATTTAGTGCAAAAATACACATTAAAAAAAATCCTCTCTTTTTGTGGCCTTCCTTGATTTTAAACAGGCCTTTGATTCAATATCCAGGATCACCCTCTGGGAGAAATTAAAATGCACTACTATCGATAAACACTCCTCTTCCTCATGCAAAAATTGTATGACAATTCCACCCTGAAAGTGAGGTGCAATCCCCAAGGGAGTTTAACCGGCTCAGTAAGGGTACAAAAAGGGGTATGGCAGGGTTGCATCCTGTCCCCCTCCCTCTTTAACTTCTATATTAATCCCTTGATTGATCTCCTACAGAACCCTGATTTCCATCCTCCTAACCTAGCAAACGCAAAGTGCCAATTCTCTTATATGCTGATGATGCCGCTATCATTTCACAAACCTATAGAGCCAAGGTGGCGCAGTGGTTAAATGCAGCACTGCAGGCTACTGCTAGATCAGCAGGTCAGCGGTTCAAATCTCACCGGCTCAGGGTTGACTCAGCCTTCCATCCTTCCAAGGTGGGTAAAATGAGGACCCAGATTGTTGGGGGCAATATGCTGACTCTCTGTAAACCGCTTAGAGAGGCCTGAAAGGCCTATGAAGCGGTATATAAGTCTACTGCTATTGCTATTGCTAAACCTCTGTAGGACTGAAGAAAACAATTAGGGCAATACCCGGTTATTGCAGGCAAAACAAGCTGGTCCTTAACTTTGATAAATCAAAAATTTTAGTTTTTGCTAAAAGACCAAGCCAATACTCCTGGAAAATAGAAGGACATAGTTTGGAACAGGTTAGAACATTTAGATACCTTGGGTGGTTTTCCACTCGCTGGGGACATGGAAGGCACACCTGGATCACACATTGCAAGTAGCCATTAGGTCCTCAAATGCAATCAAACATTTCTTTTATACAGGTGGAGGTCAGTTAGTATCTGCTGCCTTAAAACCTTTTGAGGCACAAATTCTTTACGGGGCACAATCAGGAATCCTTGCAAAGAGAGACTTGCTAGAAACCATACAAACTAAATTCCTGCGAGCCATCTTAGCTGCACCCAATGTAACTCCAAATGCCCAGTTAAGAATTGAGACAGGCATGCCTCAAATTCAGGTAAGAGCCTGGAAGATGATGATCATTTATTGGCTTAAAATGCATTTCTTCCCAGAGGGACTGTCCCCACTAGTGTTGACTGACACTTTCCCATCCCCCTGGAAACAGGCAATTGATCACAAGCTGGGCTCTTATGGGCTCTCACCATTATTCTTAATGTCCCTAGGCTTTGAGCAAGCAAAGCAAGTAGTAATTAATAGAATGAGGGACATGGAGTTCCAAGAAGAACTGAATAGGTTGCCTCTCCACAGTAGGGACAGAATTAAACAGGGTGTGTGGGAATTGGCAAGATATCTAAATGACCTGATCTCCCCAAAACAAAGAATAGCTTTCTTCAGAGCCAGATTTAACATTCTTCCTTCAGCATTCCTCCAGGGCAGGTATAAGAGAACACCTATAGCAGAACACGTTTGCATATGTGGTAAAGGAGAAGTGGAAGATAATTCACATGTTCTATTACACTGCGAGCTATACAGAGCTTATAGGTCTGCACTTATTCTCCCCTTATTAGAGAGATTGCCAGGGAGGGCAGCTAATTTTTATCTAGGCTTTCTCCTCCAGAACACTAACCCAGTTACCACGTATGCAGTGGCAAAGTTCTGTGCTGCTGCAATGTCCATAAGAAAAAAATTGGCTACAGAAGTAATCTTGTACCAATTATCTGGACATACCTTTAACAATCTTTGGACCATTATGTTATTATCCACTTTTAATGTCAATACTTTTTAATTATATTTTAATGTTAGTATTTTTTAATATAGTGTAAAAACTAATGTGTATTGTTGGTCTTCGACCATAATAAAAATTTTACCTACTTACTACCACGGGCTTGAAGTTCTCAGCCAGTTAGGTCCAGCAGTCCTGCTTCCCCACCATCACTCACAATAAGTCTGACTTTTTCCCTACTCATCTGCTCGCTACCTCCCCTATTTCCCACTATGCCCAGAAGGCCTCTGTCAGCTAGGTCCAGTAATGCATGGAAAGGTCTCAGAGAGCCAGAAGCAAAGTTCCTATTCCTGGCCAGGCTTGAGAAATATTACCTCTCTAATCTTGAGGTAAATTGCCTTAGTTAGCATTCTAGGTAAGACAATTGTCAACTCCTGCAGGGAAAGTGACAAGTAAGTGGACTGGGCATGGGAGGGGGAGGGGGGGACAGAGGAGGTCTGCAAGCTGCATGGCCATCCCTCAAAAAGGACATTTTGTACCATGCCCTAAGATTCCCACAGCATGCTCCCTAGCCAAACTTTTTGTGCAACATGTGTATAGACTCCATGGAGCCCTGGAGCTCATCATTTCAAATCACAGAGTTCAATTGATTTCACAATTTTGGCAGGAGCTTCTAAAACTGCTTGACACTACCCCCGGGATATCTTCCCATCATATCCAGATGAATGAGGTGTGTGTGAATGTACAAATGGCGTCCTGCCACATTTACTACCAACAGAACAACTGGGTTTAGTCCTCCCCTTTGCAAAAGTGGCCTTCAATAACGTAGTACATAGTATACGCTTCACCCCCTTTAAAGTCGCCACTGGCCAGGACTTTGTAGCAATGTCTGAATTACCCCAGGCCAAGCCACAAACTACACCATGAGCAAAATGGATTCCACAACTTCAAAGCACTTGGTCAATAGTGCGCAAAACGCTAGAAACAGCATGAGAAATCTATAAAAATAATGCCAACAAAAAATGCTCCAAACCAAAAGATTTTAACATCAAGTCTATCTCTTCACCAAATATCTTCATTCTAGGCAGCCATTGAAAAAACTGAGTCTTAAATACATTGACGCTTTCCCTGTCAGCAGATTCATCAATTCAGAAATAATTCAATTGGACCTACCAAAACCACTTAGGCATGTCTACCTTGTCTTCACTGTAGCCTATTGAAACCAGCAATTGAAACCCCTACACCCTGCAAAACCAACACCAACTCTCATTTTAATTGAAGGGGAACAGAATTTTGAAATTAAAGACATTTTGGACTCTCACAGACACTGAGGAAAATTCAGTATCTAATTGCGTGGAAGGATTTCCTTCCCTCACAGATAGAATGGGGAGATACCCAACATGTGCAAGCACCAAAATGTCTTCATAAATTCCACCACAAATATCCAAATAAGCCTAATTAAACTCCAACTATCTCTCCTTTTTGTCTCCTTTCCTACAGGGCTAATGTCTTTTCAAGGAGGGGTGGCAGAATGTCAGACCTCCCACCTACAGCATACCTCCCTTCATGGAATCCTACCATAAAATGCAAGGGAGGGGAAAGCCACGGGGACATAAGAATTGGCCTGGGAATGTGCAAGGATAGAAATCTAAGGATATGGCATAAAATGCGAGAGTGATAAGAAGTTATTGAGCTGGACTAAACTGGCTGATCAAGGATGAAGCCCGAGAATAGTATGCAAAACTTGAAGGCACCAACCTTCAAAGTCAATCCCAAATCATCAAAAAGAAATACTATTGGACATCAACGGACTGCTCTAGGGGAGAGGGCCAGAGGAAGAGGAAAATTGCAACTTTTGTGCAGGATTACTCAGATCCAGCTTTGCTTTCACTGTAACTACTTGACTTTAGTGAGAGTCTTTCACTTCAAAGAATGGAGTCTTTTTTCCTAAACATCTAAGTTGAAACAAACCTGGCAGTAGCACTGAGGTTGGACCTGAAGTAAAGGTCTGGGCTTCTAATTCAGCTCTAACATCACCACTGACATCAAAAAGGCTGCCTTGTTGTCTTAGGATCTACTACACACTGCTTGAGAGGCTCTAGCCTACCCAAGACTGCAACTAGTTGCATGAGGCCTTCGCTCTTGAAGTGGTTTTGGAGAATACCCTTCTGCAGTCTCTGAAGTTTCCAAAAGTGCATGAAAGCACACACCCCTCTCACGTGATTTCAGAGGCTCTGAATGCTATGAAAGAGCATAGCCCTCACACACAACTTCTGGAGAGTGCAGAGGCCTCCTGAGAGCACATTCCATTCTCACATAGTTACTAAAAATCATATGAGAATGGGGCATGCTTTTCAGAATATTTGTTGATATTGGTGAATGCTGGTGTCATCCAAAGTATCATGACAAGTTACTTTTAACATGCATATTATAGATTTGCCATGACTATTGTAAATGCATTATCATGGCTGACATTACTGATATACCAAATATAAATTACTCACTAGGTTGAGTTCTACAGGCCCGGACTGGACGATCAGAAGGTGGATCAACTTCCACTTTTTTTCCTGGATCAAAGTCATCCATTTCACCTTCAGTATCACAATGTTCCTTCTCTCTCTTTCTTTTCTTCTCTTCCTGATATTAAAAAATGTGGTCAATATTTTCATATATATATATATATGAAACATATATTACTGTAATATAAAGATTAGCAAGCACTTTAATTAAATTAAACTGAGAACAAAATAGCTGAGGATGACTGTAAGATTTCAAAAAGGAAAATGGCTCCTTCAACCTTGTAGCTTATAGCAATAGCATTTAGATTTATATACCGTTTACAGCCCTCTCTAAACAGTTTATAGGGTCAGCATACTGCTCCCAACAATCTGGGTTCTCATTTTATTGACGTCTAGGCAAACGAGCACTGAGACGTTGTTAGATATGCTTTCTCCAAGTACATTGTAGATATGGAAACTGCAGCAATGGGAACAATAGCCATTGCTATCTCCTCCTTTAGTTGAAGTGATCACATATGATGGTAACAGCTTTTGTAAAGAAGAAAACAAAATAACTCAGAAACAGTTCAATGGCTGTTTAGAACTCAAAGAAGATATAAAGTATGGGCAAAAATATTTTATCTTCTGTCATCAAGAGCAGTATATAATGAAAAATGTAAAAAGAATGGAATATAAAAATCAGTATATGTTCACTAATAATCTCATTTAGAAAGTCTATTCACATTCTTCCCATTTCAAACCAAAGATGAAAACGAATTAACTTAGTAACAGAGACCACCTATCTGAAAACCAAAATGTAGGCAAGATGTAACTTAAGAAAAATGATGGAAAGTAACAAGATAAAAGTTTGCCCTTCCAAAGAATTAACTATGAAATCCTTGCTGTTGAGTTTGAGACCACCTATCTGAAAACCAAAATGTAGGCAAGATGTAACTTAAGAAAAATGATGGAAAGTAACAAGATAAAAGTTTGCCCTTCCAAAGAATTAACTTTGAAATCCTTGCTGTTGAGTTTGATTGTTTGCTCACAAACATTTCATTACCCAAATGAGTAGTAAGTAGCATCATTAACGCTAGTGAATGTGGTGTTTACTTATATGCAACATTGCCTAAACAGTATTGGTGGAGATGTGGTTTTCTCCTAGAAAAGAAGAGGATATTGTTTTCTGCTTGAGTTATCTGGTGCTAATAATTTCATTTCATTTCATTTCATTTCATTCATTCATATTCTCCTTCCTTCCTTTGTTCTTTCCTCCCTCCCTCTTCTTTCTTCCTCTTTCTTTCTTGCCTTTATTATATTTGCAAACAATAACAATCATGGTGGGTTAACATATCCAATGCACCTTCCTCCCACTTCTCTCCCCCCACCCAAAACAATTCAACGATGTGGGTTGGACTGAAAGAATGATTGGACCAAAATCACCCATCAAGTTTTCATGGCTAAGCAAGACTTAAACTTACGATCTCTGCTTTTTGTGTTTTAAACCATTAGACCAAATTGGCTCTCCTTACTTACTATAATGTCTGCTTCTCTGTGTTTAGGTTGCTGGAGAGGATGTATTTTGGTCTTTTTGTTTCCTTTTAACTTTTTTACTGTCTCTTTTGAATGGTGTCTAAATGTGATTTGTCTTTTGATGGCTAATTTATCTGAATGTCAAGCTTCCAAACATTTTTGGATTTAGCTTAGTCTAGGATGCTCGCAGCTTCCCAGTTGAAACGATGATTGAGTCTGTCTACGTGTTGTGAAATTAAGGAGTTTCTGTGATGTTTTCTGATTGCTAGTTGGGATTTATGTCTATTCCACACAGTAGTAGTAAAGTGTTGTAGGAAGTTACAAATTATTCTTTTCTTCTTTTTGGTCTGCTGGGTCTTTGCTTTATTTTGGAAGGCTTATAAATTTGTTTGTTATGGTTGTAATAGTTTGCTGGTTATTTATGAGATGTTTTTGATATATGATTATGTTATTTGTTGTGGCCTGGCAGGAGCCATTAGAGCTGTCGCCAGACTCCGACAGCGAGGGGGCTTATGAGTCAGTCTTGGAGGAGGTGGAGGACCCTGGATAGGGTGTCGACTCCGAGCAGGGTGAGGAGAGACTGGTTGGCCACCAGGTGGCGGCAGAGCCTTGGATCAGAGGATCAGTGTTCAGGGAAACACTCGTGAGTTGTGTCGAAGAGTTACTGCGGTGGGGGATAGTGTTGTGGCCCGGCAGGAGCTGTTAGAGTTGTCGCCAGACTCTGACAGCGAGGGGGCTTATGAGTCGGTCTTGGAGGAGGTGGAGGACCCTGGACAGGGTGTTGACTCTGAGCAGGGCGAGGAGAGACTGGTTGGCCACCAGGTGGCGGCGGAGCCTTGGATTAGAGGGAGTGTTCAGGGAACACTTGTTGCAGGATGCACCCCGTCGAAGGGTTACTCGACGGAAGGAATAACTGAGTACTTACAGGACATGACTGCGAGCAGCTGTTGCTCATTGGGATCCTCTCCTGAGTATAAAGGGAACTGTTTGTACCACGCCCGGGTTGCAGGAGTCAACGTTCACGTTTATGATTCAGAAAAACCAACTTGGATAAGTGGTTTGCTGTGAGAAGCTTGTTTAATTGCTGCCAGAGAACTTATCTCTTTGTTTATTTTGGGCTTGCAGCCAACAAGAGTCTGAACTGATTAGAAGTATTCTGATTTACGTTTGCTTTTGGCTTTCGTTCCTGGACAGAGAAGGGGGGGGTCAGAACAGTTATCTGTTATCCTTTTCATAGCTTGTATTGGTTATGCTTTAACCGGTTGATTAGTCAGAGACTTTTTGATACAGTTGTATGAGTATCCATTTTATTACAAAATGTTGTATAGTTGTATATTTCTTTCTTCTGGTATTCCAGGGTGCTGCAGTCTGTTTGTACTCATGTGTATAAAGTTCCCACACAGTTACTCTTGGAGGAGTATACTTTGGAAATGGAGCACATGACTAGTGCAGGTTGTTTTTAATAGACTTGCATATGCACAAATTCTTTACTTTATTTGAATTATAATAAGAATCACTTTTGTCAGGCACAAGTAATCATTAATACTTTAGTTTAAAGCACAAAAAGGTTATTAAGGCAAAGGTTTCCTGTGTCCAGTTGTATTTGACTGTAGGAGGTGGTGCTCCATTTCCTAGCTGAGGGAGCCAGCATTGTCCAAAGATATTTCTTTGGTCATATGGTCAGCATGACTATATACTGAGCACATTGAACACTATATTACCTTCTCATCAAAATGGCACCTATTTATCTACTTGTATTTGCATCTTTCGAACTGCCAGGTGGGCAGGAGCTGGGGCAAAAAAGGGGAGCTCATCCTGTCATATGGCACTCTTGAACCTGGGCTGTTGAGTTTCCAGCTGACAAGCCCTGTGTCTTTAACCACGAGCCATTACCCTCCCTAAGAGTTTATGCAGCCTATACAGAATATGATCCACTAACAGTCTAACCAAATAGTCAATAGATAAGAATCCACAGTTCAAGGGGGTGTATGGACTTGTGGAGTATAGTGACTATCAACTGATGACCTGTTTGACCTCACCCTCAGGTTCAGTCTGCTCCTCTTACACCACTCCCCAACTTGGCTTTCTTCCTCCTTCATGGGCTCTTCAAAGATGCTCTCTCCCTCCTGCATACTCTCCCAATAGTCTGAGTTCCCATGGAAACTTGATAAGGCAGCAGTGAAATTATCTCAAAGGAAATCTTATCTGTTTCTGAAATAGACAGTGAGTCAGGTGGCAGTTGCTGGACACAGAAATAGCATTAGAAAGTCCCTCCCCTCCCATGCCTGGGAGTTGAAGGCCAAAAGTGGAAATCTTCTATGGGGGTAAGAGAAGCCATGGTGGGGCAGTGGTTAGAATATAGTATGGCAAGCTGACTCTGCTCACCGCCAGAAGTTCTATCTAACTGGCTTAAGGTTGACTCAGCTTTCCAACCTTCCAAGGTTAATAAAATGAGGACCGAAATTGTTCAGGGCAATATGCTGATGCTGTAAATTGCTTAGAAAGTGCTATAAAACACAATGAAGTGGTATATAAGTCTCAGTGCTATTGCTAATATTCTTGGGTATATTCCAGATGAGCTTGAAAGGGTATCATTGAAATCGATGTGTTAGAGAGAGATTTTATAAGAACATTCTGCCAATGGCAATAATGATGGCCAGTTGTCTTGGCTGTAGATACAATAGAATCTTATATATTGTTGGAGCAGCTGGATAAGTCTTCTCATTGTTCAAGGCTGTGTGGTGGACTGAAGAGACGTTAATTTAGACACTCCTGCACTGGGCTCCGTAGTCCAACCTGCCCCGGAACCAACTCCTGAGTGACAGAGGGATCACAAGACACCCACCATTAGCATAAAATTCAATGGAGACCCCAAGCAAATGTGGTTTTTCCTGGTGCACATCTGGACCTACATGCAGGAGTATGGTCTGGAAATAACTGGCCAAGGGGAGTGTATCACCATGGCATTGGAGGGACCCACAGCTTAGCTGATGATCACTCTCCACAATGACAAGGTCCCAGAGCTGAGAAACTTCAACTGCTTCATGACCACCTATAGAAAATGTGAAAATGCCAAAGATTGCATTAAAACCATCAGCCAGGGATAGAGAGGAGTGGGCAAGTACACCCAAGAGTTCCATGACCTGAACTACTGGTTAACTGATTAGCCAAAAGACATTTTGATTGGCTGCTTCCAAGACCGGCTGAGTCTACAATACCCCTGCACCCTCCATCATTGGCAGAAGAGGTAGAGATTTACCAATCTCTATCACAATCCAAATATTGGCCAAGCCATTGGTGGCAGAGATCCCTGCCCAAGAAAAAAGAGGTGCCAAAACCACAGCCACACAAGCAGAGTCCACACTGGCAGTCCACTGGCTGCTTTAGGTGTGGAAAAGAAGGCCACAGAACTGCTCTCTTCTGAGCCACACACTCAACCCAAAAGACAACCCTAGGAGCTACCAAAAAGCAGGTAAAGCTGCCTTAGAGAGCTCATGAAATAGCCCTAAAAGGAGTGGAGTGAAGGACATGTTGGCTCATTTGGCAAAAGGGAACATTTTCACCAAATTGGATTTGCAGGAGGCATACTATCAAGTGAGAATCAAGGAAGGGGATGAGTGGAAGATAGCTTTAAATTGCCACTTAGGCTGTTTCCAATTCAGGGTCCTGTCTTTTGGACGGCCCAGAAACAAGCTGCCCAGCTTTTAAGTCAAACTTTCCAAGTGTGAAGTTCACCGGAATAAGGTTGACTATCTGGACTATTGAATATTGCATGAGGGCATAGAAATTTACCCAGAGAAAGTACAGGCAGTGCTGAAGCGGGCTCCTCCTGATACTAGAAAGCAGCTGCAGAGTTTCCTGGGACTTGCCTGCTAAAGACAAAAGCGGAAAGAAAACCCAATCCATGCTGGGTGCTCCTAACTTGGAGGCATTTCCTAGAAATGGGGAAAACCCTATTTGAAGTTTGGACTGACCATAAGAACTTAGAAGCCTTGAGAACCTGGCTGGAGTTTATTGCTGAAACAGGCCTGGTGGGCTCAGTACTTTAACTGATTTCACTTCACATTATGATATCTCACAGGAGGAAAGATACTCTAGCCCAGGGGTCCTCAAACTTTTTAAACACGGGGCCAATTCAGGGTCCCTCAGACTGTTGGGAAGCCATACTTGCTGGGTGGGTGTGGCTAGGTAGTCATGTGACTGGGTGGGCATGGCTAGGTAATGTAACTAGGTGGGCATGGCCAATTTAACAATCCATTGAACAATGCATACAAACTAAACTTTAATTTGTATTGCTCCTGGGGGAACAAGTATTTGCTTTTGTTTGCATGTGCTTTTTTGGTTGCCTTTTCTTTTTACTAAATCGTTTTTTCGTTGTTTGGGAGTCTAGTGGTCCACTTCAGGAAACTCCGTTTTGCAGCAATTCTTCTCAGCCCCAAGGAGCTTGAGAAATATCTATCTGTCTCTCCTTCTCTTTCTGTCTCTCTCCCTCTCCCTCTGTCTATCTCTCTATCGATATCTCTCTATCAATCTCTCTTTATCTATCTTCTGGAGGAGGGGAAGATGAAAGATGGGCCAGTTTTGCCAATTTTCTGGCCTCCTGGGGCATCTCTGCACCGCATTTTTCACTCCCCCACCTAATTGTTGGCCTTACCTTTCAGTTCCAGCCAACAGGGCACACAAAGGTAAGTCCTGTGCTTGGTCGAAGGGTGGGCAGGGTGATGTGGGCAGGACAGTCTCGTGGTCCTGTGCGGGCCAGATTAATGACTTTGGCAGGCCGCATATAGCCTGCAGGCCATAGTTTGAGGACCCATGCTCTAGCCAGACTGCCACAATACAATAGTTCAAAGCCAGAGGTAATTAAGACAATCATCCCCTCCAGGCAAATGATCACCATCCAAGCACAGGCAAAAGTAAAAGCCCAACTAACTGATGATTTAAAGAACATCCTAAGAGCAGCTTCAGGAGAAGACAAATGCTAAGAGGTGCATAAGAATGAATGTACACCGCAGGATGATCTAGCTTGGGTGGCGGCCAAACTGTACATCCTAGAAAGCCATCATTTATTTTTCCTAAAAACAGAGCCATGATTCAAAAGTGGCAGAACATTTTGGGTTCGTAAAAACCCTGAACCTAGTCAAGTGGCAATTTTGGTGTCCATCCTTCAAAAAGGACATAGAAGGCTATGTAGCCAGCTGTCTTACCTGTGCTTCTACCAAACAGAGACAACAGAAGACACTCTTCTTCTCTACAGATTGAAGGGACCCTTCAATCCATAGAAGCTCCATGGAGAGAGATATCAATGAACTTTATAGTAGAATAGCCCAAAAGTTAATGGGACACAGCAATTTGGGTGACAACCAACATATTCTCCAAATACCGTATTTTTTGGATATAAGATGCACCGGAGTATAAGACGCACCAAGGTTTTGAAGAGCCAAATTTTAAAAAGGTAGGTAGGTAGATAGATAGAGGGATAGAGAGGGAGAAATAGAAAGAGATAGAGAGAAATACAGTAAGTAGGTAGGGAGAGAAAGAGAGGGTAGGTAGATAGGTAGGTAGAGGCATAGAGAGAGAGAAATACAGTAGATAGGTAGTGAGAGAGAGAGTAGTAAGGTAGGTAGTTAGGTAGATAAAGGGATAGAGAGAGAAGTAGAGAGAGATAGAGAGAAATGCAGTAGGTAGGTAGGGAGTGTGTAGGTAGGTAGGAAGGTAGAGGGATAGAGAGAAATAGAGAGTGAGAGAAATACAGTAGATAGGTAGATGTTTTTGCTGGCACAACACTTGATCAATGTAATTCTCATCAATCAGTTAAAGAGCTTTCCAAAAGAGGGGGAAAAGTTTTTTCACTCTGCAAACCTCCCAAAAATGGCCCGTTTTTCACAAAAATGGCTTCGTTTTTCATCCCCAAAAAGGCATAAATAGCCTGGGGGGGCCCTTGCAGTGTGCTCCGAGGGGGGAACGACAAGCAAAAAACAGCCTGTTTTTCGTGAAAACAGGCCCGTTTTTATCAAAAGAAATTGCATGCATAGCCTTATTGAGGCTTATAGAGTGCTGCTGGGGGCGGGGAAACGGCCCATTCTTTGCTCATTTCTGTCCTCTGCAACCCACTGGAGCTCTCTGAAAGCTTCCATAAGGGTATGCACAGACATTTTGGTGAAGGGGGCAGGGCTGTATTCGGTGTATAAGATGCACCCAGATTTTCAGCCTCTTTTTTGAGGAAAAAAGGTGTGTCTTATACTCCAAAAAATACGGTAGGTACATTTGTTCCCTGCCAAAAAATCCCCTCTGCTTCCACTTTAGCTAAACTATTCTTGCAGCATGTTTACCGATTACATGGCACTCCAAAGTGAATCATCTCAGATCACGAAGTCCGATTTGCAATTTTGGCAAGAGTTACTAAAACTTTTGAGACATTATCAGGAGCTCACTTCCATGAATCATCCAGCTACTAATGGTGACTGTGAACATATCAATGGGGTCTTGGAGTAGTACCTCAGATGCTATATTAATTATCAATCAATCAAAGAGAGTTGGAAGGGGTCTTATAGTCCAGCGCCCTGCTCAAGCAGGAGACCCTATACCCGGGATGGCGAACCTATCGCGTTGCTCTGTCAGCTGGCCAGTGTGCATGCACGCGCACACTGAATAGGAGCCTGGGAAGGACGAAAAGAGCCTCTCCCTCACCCATGGATGCCCTCCGAAGGCTTCAGAAGCTTCTCTGAAGCCGCCGAAGTGCAAAAAAAAACCCGGCCTTATGGGCAAACTGGAAGTTCAGGAATGGACTTCCAGATTGCTTATTGGGTCGATTTAAGCCCTCTGGAAACTTCAGAGAGGTCTCCTGAAGGTCTCTGAAGCCCCCGGAGGGCCTTGGGGGGGGGCTGCTTTTGCCCTCCCCAGACTCCTATAAAGCCTCTTAAGCCTGGGAAAGGCGAAAAAAGCATGCAAAAATTGGGAGGAACGTCTCTCATGCGCGCATGCTCCCTAGGAGGGGGTCGCGTGTTGCATTATGGGTGCAGCACGCCTGGCATGACCCCCCTGCGCTTCCCCCTTATGGCACAGGAGCCTAAAAAGGTTCGCCATTGCTGCCCTATACCATTTCAGACAAGTTACTGTCTAATCGCTTCTTAAAAAATCTCAGTGATGCAGCACCCACAACTTCTGAAGACAAGCTGTTCCATTGGTTAATTGTTCTCACTGTTAGAAAGTTTTTTCTTTCCAGGTTGTTTCTCTCCTTGATTACTTTCCATCCATTGTTCCTTGACCTGCCCTCTGGTGCTTTGAAAAATAAATTGATCTCTTCCTCTTTGTGGCAGCCTCTCAAATACTGGAATATTGCTAACATGTCCTTCCAGTCCCTCTTTTCTACAGACTAGCCAAACTCAAATCTTATAACTGTTCTTCATGTTTTAGTATCCAAGCCTTTAATCATCTTAGCTCTTCTTTGCACTTTTTCCCAAAGACTCAACATTTGTTTTGTAATGTGGTAACCAAAATTAGATGCAGTATTCCAGGTGTGGCCTTGCTAAGGCTTTATGGAGAGGTACTAATATTTCACACGATTTTGATTCTCTACCTCTGTTTATACAACCAAGGATTGTATTAGCTTTTTTGGCGGCTGCTGCACACTGCTGGTCCATGTTTAAGTAATTATCCAGTAGGACTCCAAGGTCCCTCTTACAGTTACTGTTTTTGAACCAAGATTCGCCTAATCTGTACTTGTACCTTTGTTTTTTCCTGCCCAGGTGTAAAATTTAGCTTTTCTCCACATTAAATGTCATGTTGTTGGATAGGGCTCATTGTTCAAGTCTGTCAAAATCTTTTTGGATCCCAAGCTTGTTTTCTGGAGTGTTGACTATTACTGCCAGTTTAATGTCATCTGTAAATTTGATAAGTTCCTCTTCCATTCCCTCATTTAAATCATTTATAAAAATATTGAAGAGTATTGGGCTTAAGATAGAATCATGTGGTACTCCACTGCTTATTTCCTTCCATGTAGATGCTGTACCGTTAAGGACTACTCTTTGAGTGTGAATTGTCAGCCAGTTACAAATCTATCTGGAGGTGAAGCTGTTTATCCCACATTTTTCTAGTTTATAAAGAAGCAGGTTATGGTCTAGATTGTCAAATGCCTTGCTGATGTCTAAATATACTATGTCCACAGCATTTTGCTGGTCTACTAATTTAGTCACTTTATCAGAGAATTAAACAACATTGGTTTGGCATGATCTGTTTTTAACAAACCCACGCTGGCTACTAATTATAACTTTATTTGTTTCTAGATGTCCATAGATCTGTTTTTTATGATCTTTTCCGGTATCTTCCCAGGTATTGATATCAGACTAATTGGTCTTTAGTTTCCTGGATCTATTTTTTCTTCCTTTTTTGGTGATGGGAACCACATCAGCTCTTTTCCAATCCTCAGGTAATTCCCCATTGTCCCAAGATTTTTGAAAGACATTTACCGTATGGTAATTACCCCATATGGAAATTACAGCAGGACAATTGGACAGACTTTCTCCTTTTGTAGCTATCTCTTACAATAACTTATAATAACTCAGTACACAGTAGTAGTGTGTTTACTCCATTTAAAATTGCCATGAGACAAGACTTTGTATCTATAGCTGAATTGCCTCAGGCCACCCAATCAATTTCATTGTTCCAGGAATGGGTGACCCAATTACAAACCACCTGGCCAGTGTAAAGAAAAGCTTTGGAGAAAGCCAAAAAAGCATACAAAAGGCAAGCCAATAAAAAGCGCACAAATACTTAGGACTTTAAACTGGCAGATAAGTTTATTTGACTACTAAATTCTCCAGTCTAGACAACCATCCAAAAAATTGTGTCCAAAATATGTTGGACATTTGTCCATAAAAAGAATTATTAACCCAGCACTATACAACTTGAACTACCAAAAATGCTCAAATGCATATACTCTTTATTTCATTGCAGTTTATTAAAATCAAACTACCTCTTCCCTGTATCCAAAGGTGCAACTACCTCTCAATTTACTATGATTGAGGGAAAACAACAGTTTGAAGTCAGAGAAATTCTGGTGGCATAGAAAGATTTTCCTTCATCAGAGACTAAATGGGTTGATTCAAAACATATTAAAGCCTCCAGATTGCTTAGAAAGTTCAATAAGTGTTACTCAGACAAACATTGAACCAATTATTAATGATGAAACATTCTGTGCCTCTCCTTTCCCTTCTCTTCCTTTGCAGTATTTAAGTCCCTGTCCAGGGGGGGAGGGAGAGAAGAATGTCAGGTCCTGCCACCCAAGTCTGGTACACAAATGGGCAATATGATTGTGCTCTGATTGGTGAAGCACAGACTGGTAACAGCAAGAAGGGGGAAAGGCAACCTTTTAAATATCTTTTTTTGTGGGAAAACCTTAAGAAAGCCTGACTTTACTGCAACCAACTTCCTTAGTAAAAGAATCTTTTGCTTCAACCTAATGAAGTCAAGAATCTTTGTTTCCTAAGGGACCCGACTGGAGCAGGTCTGACATACAGTTTATATCCCTTTAGAACAAAATGGATCCTTCCAATTGTATTATTTTATGACAGTGTTTAAATATATTTTAAAAATGCAACACAACATATATTACTTGAAATTGGTGTTTACCTTTCTCTTCCGCCTTTCCTCATCATCAAGATGCTTTTCTTTCTCCGATTTTTTTTTCTTTTTCTTTTTCTTTTCCTTATGTCGCTCTCTCTCATGATCTGATCGGTCATCATAATAACTGGAATCATGTCCTGATCCTGAAAGTTCAGTCACTTCACTACCTCCAACTTTCAGCACCAGTTTCAATGGCTTTTCCAAAGGTTTGTCCAGATAATCTGATCAAAACAAATAACAGTAAGAAAACAACATAAAATTTATGTATTTTTGCATGGCAACAAATCTGAATGAATTCTTCCTATCTGTTCTCTCCAAAAGATCTAGAGTAGATACTTCTGTCTGAACTAACCCTTGCAGAAAGATAATATATAGATATGAGGCAATATTCTATATTTCACTAATTAATCAAGCAGCAAGACATCATTAAGTTCAGGTGATATATTTGCAAACTATAATACAAATGGTTGAAAAAATGTTGCATATCAAGGAAACTGTGCATTGGGATCAACTATCTACAGTCAGAAATATACTTTTTTGGGGGTAAACTGTGTTTCAAGTTGCTTAACAATTTATTAGTTTTTGAAGAACACAATGAAACTTCCAAAACTCACAACACTATGTAATAGTTAAAATGTTGGACAAAGACTGGGGAGACCTGAATTCAAGTTTACTCTTAGCCATAGAAACCCATTGGATATTTTTGGCTAAATTGTAACTCAATCTCTTTCTCCAAAGTATAAAATATTTTTGTATTAAACATTTTCAGAAACAGATTTATATATGTAAACTAATATTGCCAATATCTATATACCATTTTCTTTTACAATTAATTTTTCTGCCACTTTCTAGTGTAAATGGGAATCAAACAAGGAACGTATTATTATAGCATGTCTCAATTTATAGTCCTTGATTGTTAGCTCTGCTGACATGATATTATCAGGAAACAGGAGCAGAATCCTTTCTGTGAAATTAGATGGGGTTTCTTGTTCTTTTGGTTCCATTGGAAAAGAGTCTTTTGTTTCTGTATTTTAACAGCTCAGTCTTCTTAGATGTGAAACAATGGTTTTCCATGCATACCACATTTACTCAAAGGACCATAGAGTAGTTGCCTCAAGCCTTCAAAAAAACAGACATTTTGAACAAAATATTTGGAATATGCTGGAGGATGTTTTGCAAGGCTTCCTCCAAAATGTATGTCTAATCATATTATTTTTGAACCTAATATGATCTCATTTGAATTTTTGCGTATGACTTAAATGTAATGTTCTCCTCACATCTTAAAACTAGATAAAGAGAACTCAATTAAATAGATGAGTCAAAACATTGTATTTGTTCACTTATTTGCTGAGGTAAATGATCCAATGGAGTTTAGCATGATCAGCATGCCAATGATATTCAATCATAATCACCATTTTTCAACCCCTAACCAGCCAAATAAAGCATCTTCAGCTCCATCTATGAAGACTAAGTGGCTGTGGTTGTTGGGCCTCATTAGAATCCAGGGAGATCTTTGATCTTAGATCTATAGTCTTCAACTCAAAAATAGTGTGCAATTTGAGAATCTTCTTGGACTCATAGCTTCTGTTTAATGAAGTAACAGCAGCTATGCCAAGGCAGCCTTGATACAGCTTGATACAGCTTCTTCTGCTGTGTCAATGGCATCCTTTTGTAGAGACTATTTTAACAGTCGCTAAAGCCTAGTCATCTCACAGCCATCTGTTCGGTGAGATTTTTCTTCAAGAGCACTTAGAAGCTTCAATTGATCCAGAATGTAGTGAGACAAGCAGAAATGTTGTTGCCTCTGTATGCTCATGTAACACCTCTGTTCCATGAACTGCACTACCAGTCTGCTTTCAAATGCAATTTAAGCTGTTGGTTATGACCTACGTATAAATGCCTACATGGCATTGGGTCTTGTTATTTGAATGACTATGCTTGATAAGTTAGTCTGAGTGAGAAATAGAAATAATAGGAATAGAACACTCTTATCTGGAATTTCATTTATACCGTTTCCCCCAAAATATAATCTACCCCCAAAATAAGCTCCACCCTGGTTTTTTTTTACACATGCGCCTAATACAAGCTCTACCCCAAAAATAAACCCTAGTGAATGTGGGTGGGCATGGCCGCCATAGGAGGTAGCCAACACACACAGGCTGATGGTGTCTGGCAGCAGTTGCAGCTTGTGTAGCAGTTGAGTTGAGTACCTGTACAAGCAGCAGGCGGAAGCAGACAGAGGGAAGTAGGCAATCTGGTTGTGCCATGCAGGTTGTGGGAAAGCTGAGTGGTGCTGGGCTGGAGTGACCATGGGAGCTCATCTTCGCATCTCTTGGGTTACTTGCAGCCCGCACGGTGCATTGGGATCATCTATCTTCTGTGTGTCAGCATTACCTTCCTTCTGCTCTGCACAGCCACAGAGTGCGTTGAGCAAGGGACCGGCAGGCTGCAGCTGCTGCTGGATACCATCGGTCCCTGCGTGCTTGCTGATTCTTTTGTATGTGCCAGGGGGAGGAATGTCCAGCAGAACTGATCAGCCTGAAATTGTGTTTCCCCAAAAATGAGCCCTAGTGCTTATTTTGAAGGCCAAAAGAAAACAAGACTGGGTTTTATTTTGGGGGAAACACGGTAGATGCTAGCTTGATCACTGAAGAAGATAAGAGACTTGTAATTGACCACAATAAAGTCAAGAGAGCCCAGGAAATAATTATGAAGCCTAGATCAAAAATCTGATGAAGGGGAATTAGAATGCATTTTCATCTGAAGTTGTATTTATCGTCATTTAAGAACTGCTAAGGACCAAATAAATTTTATTATGTCCTGATATGTAAAATCAGAGCTCAAAGAGGATGTACGTCATTCTTTTTCACATGACTGTGGATGGATTTCTAAATGAAGCTGGACTTTAAAAAAAATAGAGCAAATGATGATCCCCTGCCGGCAGAGGTGCAGGTTCTGAAAAGATAAGTCACCAATGGAGTAAAATGAAAGATGATTCTGACTGGTCACGACTTAGAGTTGATGTTAATGCCTCATAGTAATAAGAGTGGAGAAGCAGCATTATTTCTCCACCCTTATTGCATTCACAGAATCTTGCCTGGCATCCCTGTTCTGGAACACTCGTCACTCCTGGGATAGGAGGACTCAGGTGATCTTCTTCACAGTCATGCACAAAAATTTGTACAACATCTGATCGACAAAGTTGCTCAGATTCATTCCCAAGTTCATGTAAGATTCCTGCCTGGTGAACAGTTTGGGAACTGTTGGGAACACTTTGATCCACTTTGTTAGACCTGATGGTGTCATTGAGGTTATCAGTTGCCAGTCAGCTGGCTGGCAGGGTCCAGCAAAACCTTTTCTCCTGTGACTCCAGAACTTTGGAATATTTCATTTGTCTGAAATGGTAAGTGGTCTCTTGTTGAGAAGAGGGATGGCCCAGAATATATCCAAGGTCCCTTCCAAGTCTATTATTCTGTTATCCCATCTGCTCCCATCCCACTGATCTTCTTGCAACGGCCTGAAGATCTGGATCTGGCATTTGGCTTGAGGCCCCAATGGGGGAGCATTATAGGTGGACTAAGAGAAGTATCTTACCTCCCCAGCTCCAGCTCCCACTCCCTCCCATCTTTTAATAATATTTTTTCTGACTGTAATGCTACTTTTATTGTTTTCAGAAATAATTATAAAAAACATGGTTTGGTGCAAGATTGAACCATGAGATCAAACATTATCAGAAAATATTTATTTAGTTTAACTTTAAATATCTAGGACCAGAAGAATTTTGCATCCCAAAATACTGAAGAAACCAATAAATAGCTTCATGAATCATTTTTGAGTAATCAGAGAGAATTAGATGAGAATAAATCTTCTCTATACCATCAAATGGGGGAGGGTCCATTAAAGTCAGTCAGATATTGATTCCCAGAAAAATATTACAGTTATGAAAGAAGAGAAAACATATCAATTTTGATGGATTTCTTCAAAATGGAACTGGACTAGACAAAAATGAAAATAAAACTTGAAATCAAATTGGAAATAGATATCTTAATTTCTATTATAATATTCATAAAATAATCTGGATGAGAAAAATACAATTGCTACTTTGCAGATAATACAAACATGGGAAACTAACACTGCAATGTCTTTGCAAAAAAGAAAAAAAAGTAAACGCATTCCTACAATGCAAATATGCTATCAAGTTCAGGAGAAGATATAATTTTTCTCTATGCTACATTGGTCAGACAGCATCTAGAATGTTGCATTTAATTCTGGACACTGATTTTTAGGAAAGACACAAACTAGAATATGTGTAGAAAAGAGCAACAAAGATAAGGGCTTCAGAGGAAAAACAGTTGAATATGTTTAGACTGGAATAGAGAAAATTGTGTTGTGATAGGATAGCTTCCTTCAAGTGTTTGAAGAGCTGTCATGCAGAAGTCAAAGGAGAATTGTGTTGCTTTTTCTTTACAAGTAAATTTTAAGGTAGGATTAACTAACATATTTGTAAATAGTTCAAAGTTTACAATGAACGTGAAGATCAAATGGATCGTAATTTTTTTTTCCTTATTTAAACCTAAAGCCCTCTAATTTATATCACATCACTCTCTGCTGAAATTCTTTTCACTTCATAAGTTGAGTCTCTTCATACATTTTATCCAGAGGTGGTATTCAGCAGGTTCTGACCAGTTCTGGAGGACCAGTTGCGGAAATTTTGAGTAGTTGGGAGAACCAGTAAATATTACCTCTGAATGGCCCCACCCCCATCTATTCTCTGTCTCCCGTGTCCCAGCTGATGGGGATTTTGCAGTAACCTTCCCCGGGGGTGGGGAGGGAATGGAGATTTTACAGTATTCTTATAATATCCTTCCCCTGCCACACCCACAGAACCGGTAGTAAAATATTTTGAATCCCACCATTGACTTTATCTTCATACAACATAACAGATGCCTGTACAAATAAGAGCTATGATAGGTGCACACAGTGACAGGATTGGTTAATATTGAAACCACATTAGATGGTCTCCTGTTACAATGTCATTTAATTTAGAGATGCCCCAATCATATAAATTACAGAAATAGGAGAGTGACAAAGGAGCACTAGCCTTTTCTCAGTTCAGATGCAACGTCTCTCAAGTTTTATATACAATTGTAGAACTGGCAGGTTTTTTTTTAATATAGTCCTTATTTAGAGGCTCAGGCAGCAAATCGCGCCTGCTATCACATATGTAAAATATTACTTGATCAGATTTACAGAAAGAAATGGATTTCTCCCGAATAATGGTAGATTATTGGGAAATAAAAATTACCCCCACCCACATCACGAAGTTCTATCACAGCCTGGGGAAAATGGGGCGAAGTCTGAGTGACAAAGGCGTGCAAAGCGAAACGCTTTTCCAAAGGCTCGTATTGTGGATTTACTTTCCCCTCCCTAATTCCCTTCCCTCTTCCACGATTGCCCATTTAACCTACCATCGTAAGCAGTAGCGCCGGTTCCAGAAGCAGTGACACTTGGGGCAGATGTTGATCTCCATTCCGCTTTATGCTTTTTGTGTTTCTTCCCCATAACTATAATTATAATTAACTATTAAGACTCACTTATTCTCAGCCCACCTGGAAGCCACTCCTCCCTCTAATCCAGGGAACTCGGAAATGGCAGGAAATGACGTAAATAGCTAACACGGAAACACTTCTGATTCAAGTCGGATCCTGGTTAATGAAGAAAGAAGCGCGGGAAATTTGTACAGGCGTCAGTGATTAACCAACGTATGTTCCAGGTATTGAAGGCATCTTGGCTGTTGGGTACGTGGTCAAGACCCTCGCCTCTTATGAAACGTGTCAATTGAATGAGATTGTATAAGTTAATATTGTTCCATAATTTTTTTAGGCCTTTGGAAAATCAGAATTTAAGAGGGAAGCTAAGGAAGCTTGATTTTTATCCGCCTTTTCTGAGAGGATTCCTGGGAAAGAAATAAAAACAAAACGGCTGCGGGATCCCACAGACCGATGTAATTCCAAGCCTTGTGGACGTGACTTTCGTGTTCTTGCATTAAGTGAACGGAGAGATTATTGGCGAAAATAGTGCTGCGTACAATACATGGAAAAGATTTTGTACTTGGAAAACGGAAGTGGGCGGGTAAAATCAGTCTTTTTGGTAGAAAGGAAGGGCCCGGGAAAAATTAAATTGATACAAAAAGTCCAGTATTCTTAAAATGCAAGAAATGCTTACAGTTATTTAACATTCTCACTGATCTAAAATGGGGAAGTTAAGCTCTTCAGTTGCCTAATTAAATAGCCCAACCACTTTAAATACATTAAATAAATGCATTACCTCCTGCTTTACACCTCAAATCTTGCCTAATGGGAGATCTAGAAATGTAAAATAAGTAAATTAACTAACTAGCTTTCTTTTCAAGAACATCTATCAATGATTTTCAAAATTGCCCAGTAAGCTTGCCAAAAAGAAGCTGAAACTGCTCCCTATGTTGAATGTGTTCTGGAAAAGAAAAAAATTGGGGATTTAGGCTCCCCCCCCCCAATTTCTTCCATAATTTCCCATGTTTTAATAATGGCAGAAGACAAAGAAGGGAAATCTTCTGAATAAATTGGGAGCACAGGTAGTTGATTACCAATCTAGGGAGTAATTTCATACTAATACCTTCAATTTACAACAGTTCATTCAGTGACTGTTCAAAATTACAACAGCACTGAAAAAAATTACTTTTATTTTTCATATTTACCACCATTACAGCATTCCCATTGTGATGTGATCAAAATTCAGACACTTGACAACTGATTCAGTTGACCAGTTCTGATAGTTGCAATGTCCCAAGGTCATCTTTTGCAAACTTCTGACAAAGTCAAGCTTAACAACCTTGTTATTAATTTAGGGATTGCAGGGATTCACATAATTATGGCAAGAAAGGTAAAATAGGGCAACATCCACTTAAATATCTCAGAAACAGAATTTTGGTCTCAACTGTGGTTTTAAGCCAAGGGCCACTTGTATGTATATGTACAGTAACAGTCCCATGGAAACCTGACATAGCACCATAATGCAAAAGTAATATGAACTGCATGACTAGAATCTTTTTATACCACTATTTCTAAGTGGTATAAAAGACAGTGTTTGGTGCAAGCCAATGTTTTTATTGTTCCAGGGACATTTAAAATGCAAATATACGGTTTAAATTCGTTTTGAGATCATTATTCAGACTTAAATCTCTTTCAGCCAATGGCCAGATTGGAAATTCTGGAAAATGACGTTGTGCCATTAAATTGTTGTCAGAACCATTTTTGCTTTAATGTGTCTGACAAGCAAATCAGAAATGAAAACACAATAAAAACAGAACTTGACTAATAAAATTTAAAAAGATATGCTTTGAATGATAATATAACTTATTTCTTGGCCATTTTAGATATATAACTATTTTCTAATTAGTTTGGATTAAATGGATGAAGCAACAGGTGATTTAAAACTGCCTCTTCAAAATGATTATGAATCCCTGCAAATACATGTGGAAGTTCATCAGAAATCAAACAGGTTGGTTTTGTATTGCAGATTTTGTTCTCTATTGCAGAAAGTCTCCTACCATTTTTATCAAATGTATAATGTGCTGTAGATGGAGAAATGATTAGTTTTAAAAGATATATTTTACCTATAACATATTTAGAGAAGTAAAATTGACAAATCAGGATATAATAGGTACATTAAACATATGAAAACATTATCTACAACAATGGTTCTCAACTTTCCTAGTGCCACAACCCTTTAATACAGTTCCTCATGTTGTGGTGACCCCCAACCATAAAATTATTTTCATTGCTACTATGTAATACCAGGAGCCACAAAACCTGGGTTGGTATGGCCAACTCAACATCACTCCCACCCAGTCACATGCTCCCCCCCTAGACATGCCTACCAAGGTTTCATGGCTCAGTGTTTTCTGTGAGAATAGGGTCTCTTCTCTCCCCCTCCCTCTCATTTCTGTTTTTCTCTATTTTTCCTCTCCCTTTCTCTTCTTCCTTTCTTTCCTTCTCTTTCCCTCTTTCTTTTTCTTTCTTATTGAATACGATAGCAAATCCAAAATAAAGTTATTAATTCTAGGAAATTGCTTCTCTGTAATCTTCATTGTGAACTCTAAATTGACAGAAGCTGGCAAGATTGGACTAACAGAAATAGGATATATATTTTGATTTCTTTTGAGTTTGACAATATAATAAGTTATCCAAAATTATAAGTAATCTTATTTTCAGATGTATTTTTTGTCATCTCTGTTATTTTCTTTTTTAAAAAATCAGACTTGCTTCCAATTTGTGCCTTCTGGCAAACTGCAGTTTTCTTGACAAGAGATCTAGCTTGCCATTGCTTTCTTCATAGATCTGAGAAAGTTAGTTTCTTTCTTTTCTCTTCCATTCTTTCCCCCTGATTTGTTTCCCTCTCTTTTCCCTCTCTCATTCTCTCCCTTCAGCTCTCTTTCATTTCTTTCTCCCCCTATCTCTCTCTCTTTCTCCCCTTTTCTTCATCTCTTTCTTGCAAAATACCCTCCTGGGCTGGGATCACGGCGGCAGGGACAGCAACTCCTTCCGCTGCCGCCACTGAGAAGTGAGTAGCTGGCTGCGCTGCGCAGGAGACTCCTCAGCACCAGACTCAGGTCCGTCCTCTTCATGTTGACTCAGGAAAGAGCCGGAGCAGCCGTCTCTGGATGCAGAGAGGGAAGAGTTCCAGAGCTCTGTGCAAGGAGAGCCCTGTGCGGCGCAGGAGAACTGAAGCTCTTCCTTCTCTGCACACAACCAGCTGCTGCTGCTGTTCCCCATTCCCCTCCTTCCTAAGCCAACACAAAGGGGACCGCAGCTCGTGCTGACCTGAGTCTGGCGCTGAGGAGTCTCCTGCGCAGCGTGGCTACCCTGCGCTACGTACCCAGTTACTCATCTCATTGTGCAGTGACGACAGTGGGAGAAGAGTCATCCTCTCTGTCTTGATCCTAGCCCAGGAGGGTACTTTGCTTGCGCGCACACGCACGCAAGAGATGAGCACAAGAAAGGGGCTGGAGCGCTTCCCAACACTGAATTTCCTGTGAAGGACACGAAATTGCAAAAGCAGGTGAGAGGCTCGTGCCTTCTCGGGACGGAGAGCAGATTGTGCGATTGGGTCAGCAGGGAGCCGCAGAAGAAGGGCCAAAGCCTATTAAGACTGTTACCCATGCTAAGCATGGGTAACAGTCTTAATAGGGAATCAGCGTATGCGCATCCCACTTTTATTTTATTTTCCCTGCCTTGTTTTACGCCTCAGAAATGGTATCTCTTGGCTTCTGTAGCTCTGCCCATCAACCTCCATCGCTTGGAACAAGCTGTTTTCCCAGCATTCTCTGCTGCGCTTGTCTCTCTTTTCCCCCTCCTTGCCTCCATTCCAGCTCCTACTTTACCACCACCACCAACACACACACGCACACATACACCTCTCCTTCCGCCATATGGGGAACCTGAGCCGCTTCTTCCCTTTGGGCCAGCTTCTCGCCAACTTCTCTACGGAGGCTCCTCAGCAACCCATGTGAAAAGGTCATTCGACCCCAAAAGGTGTTGTGACCCACAGGTTGAGAACCGCTGCTCTACAAGGATAAAGATTATAAGAGTTGAGGGTTGTTTTCAATGTTTGTCAGGCCTTTCTCAGTTTTCTTCACATTATGTTCTATAAAACTTCTGGCTCTACACCTCATGAATGGGTTCTATGTTGGACAACAGACATATTATTCAAAAGAAACCATAGAAAGCTTTTTCTCCTATGAAAATACTACAACCACTATTTTTTAGATTGTTCTGGGATTAATTATTCCATGGCCTAAAATAAATTTAAATCTGATAGAGGAAATTACAAAGCTTAGCTTCCAGGGTAATTTTCATTTAGAAGTTTGCCTATGGGCTCTCTGAACATTCTTTAAAATCTTGGTTACCAACCTGCTAAAGAAAAATACAAAAATGATAAATATCCTGGAAAGTTGGGAGATGGAAGAGAAAGTACTGCTGCTTTTTATCATGATAAATAGGTACATGAGTACTGACAAGATTCTTTGTGCTGTAAGATTCTGTAGTTCAATCATCATAATTTAGATTTTTTGAAGTTCATTTTAGTATTGGTATCAAGTTAGAACATTTTCTTCAATTGTTTGAGATTGTTTGTATTATAATCAGAAGAATGTCATCAGTGAAGTATACTTTTCATACCTTTCTCAGATAACCTGATAGATGATATTTTGTATCTCAGCTGGTTGAAATAAGTGGCATTCTATCATTTCCTGGCTGTAACTGATTATGGGTGAAGCTGATTATTTTTTTCTCTCTCTTATTTTAACCAGTACTGCAAAAAAAGAAGATATCAAACTAAGTGTCTTAAAGCTACTAAATAGGCATGATGTTATTTTTGGTGATTACAAATGGATTGAGTTTGATGATTGCTTCCTAACAAATAATGTACAGTCAATTGCAGTTGTCGATACTGAGCTAATACTGAAAGAAAGACAGGTATGATAATTATTATTTCTTCTTTTGCTTATTTGCTTCCCCATAATTAGCTGATATCAAAATGTTGCATATTTTATTTATTATTAGCCAATAACCCGGCATTGCCCGGGTATTTATTTATAGGGGGAAAATGCCCGGACCAAACTTAATTTTTAATGTTGGGTTTTTCCTCTTATCAGATGGAACCCCCATGTGGAGCACTGTGGAGCCGTTACCATGGTAACTCCACTGTGCTGTATAGTAGAAGCCATTTTACAGCAGTACAGTAGAAGCCATTTAAAGGCACAGCAGGCTGCATCTTAACAGAACACACACTCCAAGGGGTGTTAGGGGTGTCTTACCCCCACAATATTTTTCTCCAGAGAGTAAGTCACCTGTGTACCAAGTTTGTTTGAAATTGCTCGAAATGTTCCAGAGTTATTCTGGAACACAAACAAACACACACATCTCGTGTTTCCCTGAAAATAAGACAGGGTTTGATTTTCTTTTTATACACAAAATATGGCTTGGGCCTTATTATCAGGGGAGGGCTTATTGTTTTGGGGTTGCCAGGTGGCTGCTCTCTTGCGAGCGGGCTCCCAAAGAGCCGGACACAGCCTCAGGGGCGAAAGGCTGTCTTGCACTGTCACAGCAATGCAACACAGCAACCATGAAGCAACATACTCAGGAGCAGCCACCCGGCAAACCCCTTTTCCAGCTGGGTACAGCACCATTCACTGACCTAGGGGTCTCACCAAGCCACATGAGCGCCTGTTTTCCGCCGCTCAGATCTCGCGGCTTGGTACCTTCGAAATGCCAGTGAATGACGCACAGCTGGAGAGGGGGGGTTACGCGAGCGGCTGTTCCACTCCCGCTCCTCCCGGTGCCCTGGCCCAGCTCTCCCCGCAGAACCAGAGCACCTCCGCTGCCGTCACCATCTCAGCATGGCTTTTTCGGCGGCTTCCAAACTGAGTCTTCTGGCAGTGGCCGCTCTGGGCATATGCTCTATGGTTGTGAGTCGGCTGCCGGCAGGGCAAACTCCCAGAGCGCACAACCATAGAGCGTATGCCCAGAGCGGCCACTGCAGGAAAACTCGGTTTGGAAGCTGCCCAAAAAGCCATGCTGCGATGGCGGTGCAGGAAGAGCTGGGCCAGGGCATCGGGAGGCTGGGAGGCACGCGAGCAGGAGCGGAACAGCCGCTCACGTAACCCCCCCCCTCTCCAGCTGTGCAGAGTGCCATTCACTGGCATTTTGAAGGTGCCAAGACGTGAGATTTGGGCGGCGGAGAACAGGCGCTCATGTGGCTTGGTGATACTCCTAGGTCAGTGAATGGCACTGTGCCCGGCTGGAAAGGGGGTTTGCTGGGTGGCTACTCGTGAGCGTGGAGGCTTCATGGCTGCTGTGCTGCGCTGCTGCGACAGCACAACACAGCCGTTCGCCCCTGAGGCTGTGCCCGGCTCTTTGGGAACCCGCTCGCAAAAGAGCAGCCACCTGGCAACCCCTTCCCCCTTCAGCTGAGCACAGCGCCGCTCACCAATCTAGGGTATCCCAAAGGCGCCAAGCAATGTGATCACTTCCCCCCCCCCCCGGTTCCCGCAGCTTGGTACCTTCAGGATACCGCTAGGTTGGTGAGTGGCACTCTGCCTGGCCGGAGGGGGGGCGGGTTGTCCAGGGGGGCTTGTTTGCAGGGGAGGACTTATATTTTTGCCCACCAGAAAAATGTGGCAAAGGATCCAGTTATTTGAGGAATCATCTTCAATTATTTTTGCTTAGCCCATGAGAGCCAACAAAGTGATTATGCTTCAGGTTTTTTCTATGAAATAGAAATAGTGTCAGGTGATAGACCCAAAAGCCTGCTCTGTGGAACAACATGGTCCTAGTCTTTTTGTTATCCAGAGAGTCCTTTATTGCTCTCAATACATGTTCAAACAAATGGCGTTCCAACAATCTATAAGGCTGCACCCCATACTACCACAAAGGCTCAGTCCTGCAAATAACAGCCCATATATTACAAAGAAAATCCACAGAGTAGGAACATATTCAGAGGGCAAGGTCCAGGGTTCCAAGTCCAGTCCATCTGGCTAAGTGTATCCACGAGACAAACTGTAGTCCACAAGGTAAAATTCAAGCACAAGACAAATGACATTCCTCAGGGCAAATATAAGGCAAAAGGCAAATCAAATCAAAGGGCAAACAGCAGTTCACAAGGCAAGGGCAAAGTCCAATGCAGAAGGCAGTTCTCACGTCTAGGCAAAAAGCAATCATCAAGGCCAAAGGCATGAGTCAAAGCTGGGGTAGTGTAAGCCAAAACATTTGTTCCTGGCAAAGACTAACTTCCCACAGTTTTTTCTTAAATCACTCCATTGCAGGTGTTCCTTGTGAGGAGTGATGGAGCGACCTTCTCCCAAATAGCTTTGTAGTCTTCTCTGAGCTTGCCTTCACTTAATTCGATGCCCTTGAATTAAGTGGAGGAGGCAGCAGTTCCTTACCAGAAGGAATCTGCTGCCTATCAGTACCACTGCCTGTCAACAACTGATCCTCCACTCTGTGAAGGCAGGCAGCTCTCTCATCTGGTCGACCACCTCCCCCAATGTCTATGTGGAGGGGCTGGCCTCTCCAAAAATGCCAAGGGAGAAATGCCCTCCTTGTTGGATGGTCCCAGTTCGAACTCCTCCTCCAGACTGGGCTCTTATTGGGCCATGACAATTACAAATATTTTTAGGTAAGAGTAAGTTTAATTGCACCTAATTTGTTCTCATTTTCTTCACTGCAGCCTATCAGCTTGAATAAATGCAAACTCTTAATCCATATTTTTCATCTCAATGAGGAAGGGTCTACTACAGAAAACCTGGATGCTGAAGATGAGCATATTGTTGCAGCTAATCATTGGTTATTACCTACAGGTATTTCAAAAGAACCTAAGGATACCATTAGATTATTTAAATGGACAAGATTTTGTTTAAATGAGGATTAAAAAAAACAAGAATCAAACTAAACATCATTTTGAAATGAAATATTCAGCTTCCTGAAATTAGAAATATTTTTGAGTCAACAAAATATATTCTAGTTGACATAATCATCTTTAAAGATTTCAATTCTAGTGGGAAAATGAAGCATGAACTGAAGAGTGTTCATGCTAAAATTCCTGGAACATGGGGAGTTGTTTTTTAACAGTTGCCTTATACAAATTCCCCAACTGGGGAACTGGCTGGGAGGTGGTTGGGAATGGTTCTGCGTGCATGGTGTACAAAAATGTGCACAGCTTCATTCATGCGAGTGGTAGGCACATGTATTTGCCACTCATGCAAATGGAGCACATGCACCCACTGCTTGCACGAATAGGATGCCTGTGTGTAAGCTTTGTGAAAGGCTCAAAGCCCAGTAGTGGGCCACGACCTGGTGGGTTGAGGAACCTTGGCTTATACCTCATGATTTGTGTAGGCAAAGATAATCATATTAAAAAGGATGTTATTTGTTCAGAAATGCATGTGCTTAGCTTTATATTTGAAAGGAAGATAATACACCATAAAGATACATACTATCACTATTTTTGGTTTTATTTTTACTTTGAAGCCATGTAGTTTTGATATTTCTTTTTAGCTAATTGAGAGTTTTCTGACTGGCCAATGTAGGAAAATGGCCAGTCCCTCATTATTATACTCGCTATAGTCACTACTTCAAAAAATTCCAAAGTTTCCATTGCCAACTATTGCTTTTAGTAGTTTGCCTTTTTTCTCTTTAAAATAATATAGAGTTTTTGTCTTTAACAGTTGAGTTTCATCGTCTATGGGAAAGCCTAATTTATGATGTTGAAATAAAATCAGATGTAAGTTGCATTTTTATCAAGTTTCTGAATGGTTGATTATGTTTGAAACAATGTAATTTATAATTTATCAGATTGACAAAGTCAATGTGGCTAGGTCTATCAAGATTTTCTTTTTTTTATAAAGATTTTTTATTTTATTTTTCATTTTGAATAAACACAAACAGACAAAACAAAAAAACCCTACAAAACCATCTTCCATTACAAGTTGTAGAAAGTGTGTTGATTGGTTACAAAAACTTCCGTGCATACCTTCCACAGTCATCACCTACAATTCATATAAAATCATATATTTTAAATCCAATATATTTATATATATATTACTATCATCATACCTCAACTTTCATTTGACTATAATTGTGTTTACGTCCTTTTATATAAAATATTCCAGATTTAAAGCAAAACCACATAATGGCATTCCATTAGCTCTTCCCAATATCATCCAGTAACATTACATGTTTATAACATGTTCTAAATAAAAATTGGTTATATTTAATAACAGAGTTTCCAAACCTCCCTTCGTAGTCACCATTTGCAATTTATATCAAATTTCCTCTTATCAAACCAATACATATATATATGCATTGTTATCATTATCAATCATTTAACTGTATCCATTATCACTTCATTTTATACATAATGCTCTAAATTTAACTAAATTTGACTTAATTTTTTATTATAAGCTTTCATTACATCAACCTGTGTCTTTCCAGTAATAGTGCAGTCTTATGTCTCTTGCCCTTTGTGGCATTAGTATTCTGGTTATTTCCTTAGTAAGTTTTGTATGGACTTCTCCGCAACTTATTGCTTATTGCATATCTTGTATAAGCTCTAAACCCTCCATCTGTTTCTTTGATCAGCTTATCTTTGGTTATCACTAGTGCTTCTGACAAGATTTCTCTCCTTAGTTCCATCAATTCTTCTCTCTTTTCTTCTTCTATACTTTGAAATCTGGGGTAGAGCTCCAGCCCATCTATCTCCCCTTTCCATATTCCACTCTTTCCATTTCCAACCACGCTCAGTTCATTGTCAGTATCAACAATTTTCTTGTCTCTTTATTTATTTTTTCCTTCCGTTTTTAGAACTCTGGCCTCCACTTTCTTCATTTGATGAACATCCTCAATTTTTCTGTTTTACAATCTATATTCTCCAATTTTCTCTGTTACTTCTAATAATTTTTGAATTTCAAACATAATCTTTTGCAATGTTAAGGTTTCTTTTTCATGTTGCGCCATTCTTCCAACTTGTAAACACTGCCACTTTGGCATTCAAAACTTTTTATTAAATTTAAAGCAAATTCATTTATTATCTTTCAAGACAAGGCTTTGTTTTCACTCCACTCCAGCTGCCAATAAAGCTCCCGAAGAGCACCTGTATAAGCAACCCATGCTCTTCTCACTATCAGTTTCTGTAAACAAACTGAAGAACCTTGAAATGCAAAGTCAAATGATCAAAGAGAAAAAAGAAAAAACAATATTTTCAAGCCTTCAGCTTCCAAGTGGCAGTGTTCTTCCTTTCCCTCTGTTATTACAGCCCTCTTAGTATTCCTTTTATATCTTCTTTATATTCCAGACTTAAAGAAAACAAAATGCTTAAATGGAGCAAAAAAAAACCCATCCAATCCAGCATTATAAAAATAAGGAAAAAGATTTTCATCCATAGGTATAGAAAAAGGAATATAAAAAGTACAAGAAAAACTAATCTGTTCAATTTAAATAATTGCAAAAGTTCCATCCGTAAAAGAAATTTTTTAAAAAGGATAACACACTGTCTAATGTAGCTTAATTTCGCCTCTTGTTCTCTTCTGTTTTCAAATTTAATTTAGCTTTATTTTTTGGGGGGGGGGAGTCTCTTTTATAATAATATAATTTCCTCACCAGATGGAACTTTCTCTTTCCGTTTTCCTCCCGTTCCGGAGCTGTCCCAACTTCAGCAGCTTCAATGGCTGCGCTTCTGTCACCGGTAAAAAAAGATTCTCCTGGATCAATCAGAGACTTTGTGGTGTCCCTGAGATCAGCAGGAAGTATTCTTCCCTGCCACCATCTCTTCGGGACGGTTTAGGTGCAAAAGGACCGTCCAGTGGCAAAAGTATCAACTACAATCTTGGAGCTCCAAAATCGCACGTTGTGTCATCGTGATGTCAACGCCTCCTCTCGGTCTATCGAGCTATTCAATCATTCAGGTCATGGTTGTCCCAAAGGTGCTTTTGCCAAAGTACAACTAGACTTTCTTGGAGTTTTTTAAAAACATTTTGATTCTCCTCCAAGAAGCTTCTTCAGTTGTAGTTTCAATTGATTCAGATTGGGTCAATCTGACTGTCAGATTTTCTTCATTCAAAAAGTTGCCTTTTTTGCAATGATTTTACAGGATCAGAACTACATTATTAATTACAGGAATTTCTCACCCCATGATTGATAACAAGTATTCTTTTAATAACTGTTTACTTAAACTACTTCACTATGTTTCGTGGCATGTGTTTGTGTCATTGAAAAACTTGGTGCTTTCTGATCTCGGCAAAATAAAAATGCTATTACAGGAGTATTAAAAATAGTAAGTATCAGATAGCTGAAAATAAGACTTTATGCATTCTGTTGAGTGCAGTCTAGTTTACAAATATATATATTACAATACTTAAGTGTCAAGCTATTTCCCTTTGATAGGCTAGTCATATTTGAAAGAAGACAGTTTGGAAAACATTTTCTTTTAATTAGGATGTGCAACAAGTGAGTGGTGTGAAGTTGAGATTAAATGTATATAGTTTTAAAATTGTTTTAAAATCACCTTCATTCAGATCTATTATATGGTCCCCTCTTAATTTCTCAACACAACATTCCTATTTTCAATACATTTTCCATCCACAATTCATTAGAACCTTAATCAATTTAATAGAATAGAATAACAGTTGGAAGGGACCTTGAAGGTCTTCTAGTCCAACCCCCTGCTTCGGCAGGAAACCCTATACCATTTCACACAAATGGTTATTCAATCTCTTTTTAAAAACTTCCAGTGTTAGAGCATTCACAACTTCTGGAAGCAAGTTGTTCCACTGATTGATTGTTCTAACTGTCAGGAAATTTCTCCTCAGTTGCTTCTCTCTTTGATTAGTTTCCACCCATTGCTTCTTGTCCTGCCTTCAGGTGCTTTGGAGAATAGCTTGACTCTCTTCTTTGTGGCAGCCCCTGAGATATTGGAACACTGTTATGTCCATCATAGTCATACTTTTCATCAGACTTGATACTGGGGGGGGGGGGGGGAAGAGAAAAGGAAAGAATGAATGTGAAAAAATAAATAAATGATAAAGTTTATTAATCTTAGTTGTACTTGTGATATGGCGTTAGGGAAAAAATTTTTTTTTCTTTTGGCTCATTTCATATATTTTGGCTTTTGCTTTCCAATGAGTGAAAAATAAGTTTCTTTTCTAAAGGGAATCTCATGTAACATTTGTACAAATACAGCATTCAATTTTAGAAAGCAAAATTATCTAATTTAGGATTGTGTATTCTAAATTCTCCATTCTTGAATCCTGAAGATACAGGCATTTAAAAATGAGGATATTGAGAAATTCTATTTGCAAGAGAGATATAATTCATAAATGGGAATGCTATTTTATTCCCAAATTCCATCTGCTTTGATATAATTTGATTTGTTCCCAAAATCTTAATGTATATGTATGTAAAATACCATACTTTAATTGCACAAAGTGGGAAAAGGGTTTAAAAAAAACAATTATTTACTAAGAAAAGAATCTCAGTTCCTATTCTTATTTTTACTTATTCATTGCTTTTAAAATAATACCAGAAAAGGACAAATCATAGATAATTATAATATAAATGCATACATTCTTAATGAAAAGGCACTGCATAAAAACTACTTTAAAAAAAGTTAAGATTCAATAGCAAAAGGAAAAACAAATAATGAAGTATAATCTCAGAAGCTACAATTTTTTCAAAGGCATTTGATGATAAAATTACAAGTTGATTTTGTTTTATTCAAGTCTATTAAATCTACAACAAACCTAATGTCTAATACTTTTATTATGTCATAATAATTCTCATGCCTTAATATCATTGGATTGATTTGCTCTTTACATAGATGGAAACAATTAATAAAATGTTCAGTTTTATTCTGATACGCTATTTTCTATTTTACTCTTTAATTAGTTATTAAATTATGTTACCACAACATTACTATTCTCTGACCGAAGTGTTGATAACAACTTGATATCATGGAACAGAGTTATTCTACTGCATGGTAACTATCAACTTTTTAATTAAAAAGTATGTAGCTAGAATACTTCAGTGTAATGCTTAACTTGTAGCATTTTGTAAAACTGAGAATGTTTCTCCTCAGTGCTTAAATAATTTGTAGAATAATCCTGTAATAAAATCCATATTATTTCTCTTATACTATACTACAATGAAAGATGAAGCAAAATATAATCACAATTACTCCTTTGCACTGTGTTTTCATGTACCTAACTTCTTTGTGTGACTTGTCACTTGTGAGACTGCCATAATTCAGTAGCAAATGCTGCCAGTTGATGTGGCAGGAAACATGCTGAATTATGTTATTTAACAGTATTCTATATTTTGATTGTAGGTCCTCCTGGTACTGGTAAAACTTCCCTTTGCAGAGCAATGGCACAGAAATTGACTATTAGACTTTCACATAGGTAACTTTAAGTAATGTTTTCTATATTCAAAGTCAAAATAGCATCAAATTCACAAGCTAGCATTTCAATATTAATTTGCAAAGGTTGAATATTATTGTATGTATACATGGTTCTTCTTTTAATCTGGAGTTTTCGTATTTGGACATCACACTATCCCTGTTATGCAACTGCTGCTTCCACAACAATGTAAACATCTTAATGAAAATGAAAGTATTTATGTATTTCAGAGCACTATAAATGAAATACCATGACCTGTAATAACTCTGAAATTGTTAATTCCATAGATACTAGTTGTTTTTCCTTATTTAACAATAGTTATTTCAGGTTGACAAAGTTGACCCAGCTCAGCTTCATTTGTTTTACTTAATTCTCACAGTAAAATGATAAATGGTCAACTTTGTTTTAATCATTGCTCTCTTCATAACTCTAAGATTCTTGGGGAAAGTATTATCTGATGTAATGCTTTATAAAGTCCACAGGAATAATAATTTTTGTTTTAAGATTTACTTTTAATTGAACTTTTAGGTACAGCTATGGACAATTGGTAGAGATAAATAGTCACAGCCTTTTCTCTAAGTGGTTCTCGGAGGTATGTATTTATATATGTATATATATATATATATATTTGCAGATGTTGAAATCCCATTTGTGATTTCTGTGATATGTTCAATTGCTAAGGAATTTACACTCTTATCTTACTAGATTTTGATGTAAAAATAAATGATCATATCTCAGTATAATGAATCTGTGTAATGAATGGACAAGCCCTATTCATTCCAGAATCTGCCATACATTGGAAAAGTAGGCAAGCTAAGTCAGTCCAGAAGGTTACTTTACACTCAATCAAACAAGGTTTCCATACTTTTGCTTTCCAAATAGGATATGCCTAAAAATGAGGAAGGTATGGGGGATAATCCATAATTTTCTTTTGGGGCTAACAAAAGCTTAGTTATTTTGGAATCCTAATCTCAAGAGAAGAGAGGTTTTTTTTGCTGGAGCAAAACCCCCAAAAGAGCCCTCTCCAGAAATAAAGGAGAAATATTGGTGGGGAGGAGGCAAGAGAGAGAAGATGGGTTTAAGGGAGATTCTGAGGCGAGAGCTCTTAAGTAAAACAAATGAAGATTGTTGTGTAATAAATCTTGATGGAAGAGTAGGGAAAGGCTGGAATGGAATTTGATGTAAATTACTCTTTAATTGCAGAAATCTATTTGCTCCAATGTATAGTTCACTAGAAAATTTTAACATATATTTTATGAGATCTGTGTCTGCTTAATTATTTCTTGAAACTTTAGTAATTAAATGTTATTGTTCTTAAACAAAGCAAAATCATAATCTTTTTTTAACACTTTAACCTTTGATCCTCAGTTCCCAGCCACAGAATCTGTGAAATTTATTACAATTTATGGGGTATATCAAGTCTTGAATGTTTTGTGCCATTTTACACTTTTTAAACCTTAGATCATATCCACACATCTCAAACCCTACTGATACTACAGAGGTTTTTCCATTTTTCCCCATTCCATTCCACTTTATTATTATTTTTAAATATATTTGCATGTCATTGCAATGAAATGGCAGGCACATAAAATATTACACAAAACAACCCCCATATAAATATTTAAAAATATAACAACACAGCAAAAATAAAGGATAGAAGGGGCAAAATTAACAAACGAAAAGAAAATGTTATCTTCAATAATATCATAATTTTCATAGTAGTATGCAGATGAATTCAGATCTGTTACCACAATTTAAGATGGTAAAGTAGGAAAGTATTATGAAATTTTCCCATAGCAGGAGATGGAGTCAGTAATCTCAGTAATCTTAATATAGCTGCATAATACAAATGGCCTGCAGAATAGTGAAAAATTAAGTATTTTTCCAAAAGATGGCAAAGTCTTCATATAAGTAGGTTTTGTTTTATTTAAATTTCATTTAAATAAGCTTTTTGATATATTTTATTGTTCTCTCCATTTCATACTTGGTTGGATTTGTTCTTTATTTCTCCTGCATTCTTTAAGTGTCTTTCACTGTTTCCTCTTGTAGAGTTCCTCTGAAAACAGACCTTCCAGCATCCAGGGAGTTCATACAAGTGTACTTCAACAATGTTAGCACTAATTCATTACAGGCTGTGACAGCCTTGGTCAGACTGTTCAATAGAGTTTAAGAATAATCCCAAGTTTCTTCAAGAATATAAAGGTTGGGCTGACCAATCAAACAGACTCTTCTTCTCTGCGGGAGTATTACTTAACCTTAGCAGGGGTGTCAAATTCGACCACGTCACACACTGGATTGTGACATATCATAATGTTTTTTGCTTTTGCGGAGCCAGGGTGGGCGCCAGTTTGACAGGCCTGCCCTGTAGGGATAAAATGTATTTTATCAATTTATATGTTGTTTTTTTAGAGTGGAAAACTTGTTACAAAAATGTTTCAGAAGATTCAAGAATTAATTGATGACAAAGATGCCCTTGTATTTGTACTTATTGATGAGGTATGATTATAATAGTACTTCAATATTAAAAATTGTTTGCACTAGATAGTGTTTATACTATATCACCAGTATGCGTATTGCAAAATTCTATGTCTTTTTTTCTGTCAGAATCCAAGCTAGGCTGTATGAAGGAAAAGAAATCAGATTTTAATTCATGCAGGGGTAATTCAAAATCCACCTGTGCTTTTTATGGGTTACATTTACCGTTCTTTAAATCCTCAGGTTAACGTCTGAATATGCTAATGATTCTGCCTGTGTTTGTTTGTAAATTTATATACATACACACCTATTCATTAAGACATTACATCAGATATATTTTCATAATATATATTTTAATTTGAGTTCTAGTTTATATTCATAGCACAGATTCAAAGCCACTCAGAATGACTTATGGCAGCTTGCAAGTAAAAATAAATTCAGTTCAATTTAGACACTGACAGGCTGCAAACTAATTTTGAATGGCTTACAATAAAACAAAAGACCCACAATTATGATTGGAAAAAAACAAGACGTCAACTGCAGTCAACAACATCCATGCATACAAATATATTCATTATCCCCTCCCTCTAACCACCTAGCCCATGGCCTGGAGAAGAGCCAGCTTTTCAGAAAACCAACAGGGTGAACCACACAGGCCCCTCCACTCCACAAAGGAGGCATTGGCAGTAAAGTCTACCCTGTAACCCAACACTGATTGTGTTCCAAAAGAAAAGAAGAGAATCACCATAAAATACCTGGAGCCAATTCAAAAGAATATTGTATATCAAAAGCCACCGAGAGATCAAGGTGCACAAAAATTGATTCACTAGCTCCTGCCTATCTCCACATCTCTCCCCTTTACACTGCTCTGTGCAACATGGCTAAGATGGCTACTGAATTCTGCTGTTGTCCCATCACTGTCTTCAGCTGAACTTCACCTCCCCCCCCACTTCCCTTCCTTGTCTTCCCAGGCCAACCCTGGAGACATGATCTCTCCAACAGCTGATAACTGAAATTTCCCTTTTTATAAATTCCTAAAACACAAAAGCTTCCAACTCTCAGTGTCAACTGGTGCTCCAGGAGGATATCATGCTTAAAACTATCATGCTATGGGGTGTGACAGGAAGGGATGCATTTTTTCCATCCAGTTCCTGTTTAAAATCATTGACAAGAATAATCAATGGCCTTTTCATCCCAAGCCTAGATTTGAGTCTAGGCTAAAAGGAGTCTAGATAATACCACTCCATCTTTAAGGCACTCTGTTGCTGACTTAGAAAGAAAAGATAATTTTCTAAATGTTTTAGCTCCAAGAAAGGTTTCTTGAAGAAGGCCTATCACTTCCACTTTAGAATAACAACATTCTGTCACTCAAGAAACCATTGACAATCTTCCAGAGCTAGGCTGCTACATTCTTCCAAGTAACCCAGTAGAACTAAGAGAAGAATGAAATTAAACTTACATATGGCAGATGCGGAGCTTCTGGCGAAATACTGCTTTAATTGCAGTCTGGCTTAAGACTCAGATGTGCAGGCTGGGGTTTACCTCAAGTGAAAACATTGTGCAGGGCCACCTATCATCAATGACAAAAGTCTTTAATCAGGTTCACTGATAAATCAACCGTATCTTCTCCCTGGAAAAAAAAAGTTTTAGGCATTTTGCTCTACATCCATCTGCATTAGGGTTTTTTCTTTTATTCAGTGATGGCTAGATTTTGTAAGTTTATGGCCCTAGCCAATGTACAAATTTTATATAAATTTTTAGAAGACATGGAATTACTAAACTAATCACAAAATTTGGTCATTTAACAACAAAAGTATGACATTTCATTTAGTTTTGGGATAAGGAGAGAGTCATAATATTAGTAATGATAAATTGAATAGATGTGATTATTTTACCATTTCTGTTTTACAGTGAACTATTTTCACTACTAAATTTCAAATTTGGACTTGGCATACAACCAGCAGGAAAATAACTCGAAATAAAGAATGCTATCTATGTGACTGATATAAATATCAAGATATAAATTAATTACTAGAAAAGTTTGCTTTGTTCTTTGAAAAGCTTCCCAAACTTAAAAATCTTAAGGCGGGGGGGGAGGACATTTTTTAGTTTTGACATTTGTGTGATCCCAAAATTTCTTTTCTATTTCTGTTTCAATTTTTTTAAATGTTACTTTATTTTAAACAATATATGGTTTTCCAACTCCATCAAAGTAAGTGTGGGCAAAAAATAAATTCAGCAAAACCATTTGGAGGTCAAGGTTTTTCTCTGCTGAATTTTCAGGCAGCAAAGTTTTTTTTTTTTTAAGAAAACTGTTTTAGATGTTCAGTGTCTTTTAATTACAGTAATATATACTATAGTAAAAAAAATTTTTTATTCTGGGGCAGAAAGAATAGAAATGGCACATTGTTTAAAACAGGGCTGTCAAACTCCAGGCCCACGGGCTGGATGCGTTATGCACTGGCCATGCCTACGTCTGGTTTAGCGAAAAGGGGAAAAAAGTCCACGTGACGCCACCATGACAATGTGAGTTTGACACCCCTGGTTTAAAAGTTCAGGCAGAACTCTTTTTTAAAAAAATTGCTATACTAAAAATATGAGGTAGCAACCTTTTTTTCTTTTGCAGGTGGAAAGTCTCACAGCTGCTCGTAGTGCTTTTCAAGCAGGTACTGAGCCTTCTGATGCCATCCGTGTTGTAAATGCTGTACTTACACAAATTGATCAGATCAAAAGGTAATCATTAATCATTAGCATTTATTACAAAAGATTAAAAAAATAGGATTATCTGGAAGCAAGATAATATTCCTTCTTTCACAGAAACTTTTGAAAAGAAATCATTATAATTTAGAGAATATATATAATTATTACTTAATTATACTGAAAATGAGTGGCTTTGATTGATATAATTATCCTATCCATTATGTTCAATTATATAATTATTTTAATTAGTATCAAACAAAAGCACTAATTTTCAGAGTTGATTTAAAGTTGTCAAACCTCATTTGCTCCATAACCGAGTAGTAATTTGTTGTGTAGGAATAATGAGAAGTATTATATACTCAAACAATTTCTTGAGGAATGAAAACTTGTCTTGTGTTAAAAAATTCTGTGTTCAAAATGGCTGCAAAAGTTGATAGAGTTAGCAGAGATGGCAAAATTGATTGCTCTGATTAAAGAAGAGAAGACAATTTGTTTCTACCTGGACACTGCTTTTGGACTTTGAATAAAACTTTGATTTTGGGTTTTGCTGTTTAGATAGATTTATTGTTATAGAAATGGCTAGTATAGATTATATAAATGCAAGGTGGATTTAAATCAAGTAGTAAAAAGGCTTGATTTAAATCAACTCAATTGAAATCAAAATTTTTAAAGAGCAACTGATATATCTGTCCTGCAGTGGCTCCTCCTCTGACTCACTGTTGATTCACCGACAGTCCCATTCACTTTAATAGGATGGCTGGTGATGCAGCAGTGACACAACAAGGTGAGGGATATGGCAGGCAGCAAGTTAGTGAATGCCCATTAACATATGCTGCCATGATGGATCTGAAATGACAGGTGCTCTTTAATTTTATATTTATAAGCTGCTTAGAAGGCTTTACTTTCATTTTTACTACTTGCCTTTTCTCCTCACCCTTTTAGTCTGGTGGTACAGATGCATTTCTCTTCAAAAAATCATAAAGTTTGTAGTGTAATAGATTTGTAAAATGATGGGATAAAGCGTTATCCCTGAACTGTGTTTTATGATTTATTTCATTGTTACTGTGAAATTGGATGAATGCATTAATGCAGTGCATGTTAAGTGCCAAGTTCAGTTTGCAGAACTTGGATTCATTGTATGAGTTTACAAAAAATGTAAATATTGCAGAATATACAGACTCATGTTACATAACTAAGTTCCATTTCATGCTGAATAAACTAAATTATTAATGTATCTTAAATAGAAAATTATCTTTAGATAGATTTTTACTCCAAAAGCATTTCATAAATTATATATTTTATAAACTTATAAAATAAATCTGATAAAAATAAAAAATCCAATTTGAATAAAAAAATCTGATTTAATTTTTTAATCTGAGTTATTTTTATTAAATCATCAATTTTTATCCATCCTGTATAAAAGTAAAAAGTTGAGATTTTTTGTTACTCCCTTATTCTACTGATCAAAAGGACTCAGAATTCAATGTGTCTTTTTCTTTTCCCTCCTACCCTACACTTTTTTCTCTGACCCTTTTCCTCCCTTATTTTCCCCTTATTTTCATTTTTCTTTATATTTCTGTATTTTATATTTTGATAAACTAATAAAATATTTGAATTAGAAAAATGTATGTATTCCTTAAGTATATGAAGTGACACTCTTGCAATTGTGATTTTAAAGGTATCCTAATGTGGTTATACTGACGACTTCAAATATCACAGAGAAAATTGATATTGCTTTTGTAGATAGAGCTGATATTAAACAATATATTGGGCCACCTTCTCCTGCAGCTATATTCAAAATCTATCATTCTTGCATAGAAGAACTAATGAAGGTAATTTCAGTATTCTTAAAATACTTACAAGTATAATTCTTATCCTTGAAGAGATTGTATTTAAATAATTTTTATTTTTATTCTTGGTAATGTATTTTTCTGTGTATTTAATTTTCACACGGAAGCAATGCCTATTCCTTTTTAATAACTTCTTTGCTTTGAATATTGTCTTTATATTTATTGAATTGGTGGTTAGCACTTTTTAAGTAACTGATTTTTAGCTTTATATACATTTTTTGTAAATAAAAACTTTTTTTCCTGAAGTGCCAAATAATATATCCCCGTCAGCAACTGTTAACACTCCATGAGCTAGAAGTGATTGGTTACTTAGAAAACGACGTGTCAAAATTAAGTCTCCTGTTAAAAAATATTTCAAGGTATATATCAGTGCTTAGTTTTGCTTACTTTTTGTTTTGTTTTATGCTTCTTTGTGATTATTGTTCGATAAGATCAAACACTGTTTCCAGAAACGAATAGCCAAGACCTCAGATTCCAGATAACGCCAATTCTGACATACCAACCTATGTCTTTTCTACATAGATAGGAAGTATTGGTAAATATAAGTCTGGAATAAGCCCAAGTCAGAAGGTGTAGCACCATCTGATAATGGCACCATCTGAAACAAATAACACCTCTGTTTGGCTAGATACAGCTTCATTTCATTCAGACCATAACAGCCCCCAAGCACTGGATCAATTCTTCCACTGGGTCTCCAGCATGACTGGAGTAGAGATGGAAAGCTGTATTTCAGTGTCCACCTTTAGGTCTGGAGCCAGATAGTACCTGGGAAGAACATTTTTCAAAAACAGAACTCAGGAAAGCTTTGCCTTTGAGATAAACAAATGGATCTTTGTGATAATGCCAATAAAAGTTCCCTTTCTACTGGTATTAATAACAAATTCATGAGACAAACGATCTTGTAGACTCTTCCCCCAACAATTAAAAAACAATTGAAAAACTGACACATTTTGCGATACTTAGCTATTTGTAAGCTAGGGGAAAGGGATGCCTTTGAATCAGACTGATTCCTGGCAACTGTCTGGACTATTTTCTGCAGGGGATTATGACATTTTTCAGAAGTGGTTTGATATTGCCACCTTCTTAGGGCTGAGAGAGTGACTGGTCCAAAGTCTGCTGGTGCGTAAGGTTGGGCTAGAACTCATAGTGTCCTGATTTCTACACTGATACTTTAACATTATACTGACTTTCTGATGATTTTTTCTGTCTCATAATTATTTCCGATTAAATAATTAAAGTACCGCATAGTATCGATGAATCCTAGTTAACATACCTGATTTTTCAGAATATAACTTTTCTAGACCAGGTTGAATGATAAATACTTTTTATTGATAATAGCAGTAGACTTATATACCGCTTCATAGGCCTTTCAGGCCTCTCTAAGCGGTTTACAGAGAGTCAGCATATTGCCCCCAACAATCTGGGTCCTCATTTTACCCACCTCGGAAGGATGGAAGGCTGAGTCAACCCTGAGCCGGTGAGATTTGAACCGCTGACCTGCTGATCTAGCAGTAGCCTGCAGTGCTGCATTTAACCACTGAGCCACCTTGGCTCTAATCAGCAGTCAAATGTTCAGCATTTATCTCAAGTTGCCCATCCTATCTAGATTATAATCAAATTTGGGCAAGATTCTTAGGTATCAATATTCTCATTTGTCCTAATGAGAAGGAGTAATAGAATTGGATGTTTGTAATACTGTATTTTAATACTCTAAATGAACATTTTCATAAATGTCATGTAGCTATTAAATAACAAAATGAGATTGAACCTTAGTCCAAAGGCTATGCTAACAAGCAATCCTTTTCAAGTACTACATCCCAAAGAAAATCCACTAATACTCCACAGTTCAGTGCCCTCTACATAAAATCCCAAGAAGTCTATTTTGGAACAAAATTACAAATTTTTTACTTTAGGTAACAGTTGGAATAAAACTTAATGCTATATATCTTTTTCCTCTAGATATATAAAATTGTTTGAGGATCAGTTCTGGCTGCCTTTTTCCATTTTATAAACATACTTTTATTGTTAACAGTAGAAAAATACTGTTCTCATCTCTAGCTCTTGCTTGAAACCTCTTCCTAATGTACTTTGCATAAGTGTATTTCTGCATTTTCAGGACAATTTCTCAGCAAAATCTAGAAAAAATGCCAGAAAGTAATATATTTAGGTACATTCAGTACTCTGAAAGCTAAAAACTGAATGCACACTGACAGTTCATTTTTGTTCAAAAAGAAAAAGCAATATCTCTGCAACAATAAGAAACATCTGATATTTCTGAAGGACAGATTTAATTCCTGGAGCATTTATTTACAACATCCACTGTTTTGACTCCTATTTAAATTTTAAGAGTTTACAACCTAGAAGTATTTATTTTAAAAGCTGAGAAATTGAAGAGCTAGTTTATAAGTGATTATACTAGAACTTTTGAAATAGAAACAGAATATTTCAAAATTAAGAATGCTTTGCAAAGGTCTGAAATATTTTGTATATCCTTAATAGAACAAAGCTAGATTACGCAAATGTGTTAGGGTAGTAAAATCATTATGGTACTTTAGTATAAATAGTATATTTTGCTGGCCCTAATATGTTTCTTGTTACTGCAACTTACTTGGTGAATGCTAGAAAATATTTTTTTAAAAACAAGAAAGGGCAGGTTAAAAAAACAATAATCCAAACCTGGGGCTGAAAAGAGAAAATATTTCTATAAATCACAAAATATATCCTCAAAATTTATTTTGAATTTGGAAGCTCAAGAAGTTGTGAGTAATATGAAGGTATATACTTTAAAAATGTGTAATCTGATAGAAAGTTAATTCAGTCAGATGAGATCCTATTCCAATATATAATAAAACAGAAAAATATTACCAATCGAGCAAACAAGGCTCACTGTCCAATAGCAAGTTGGTTCAATATGTATTGTGTCGTGAAATTTATTCCAATTTCTTTATATGCTCATACTGACAAAAATTAAACCTAATGCATAACATATTTCTGCTTCTAGGAAAAGTGAAGGACTTAGCGGCCGCATCCTAAGAAAACTTCCTTTTCTAGCCCATGCCCTGTATATTCAAGTAAGATGATATTATTTTATAAAAATCATAAAATACATAAATAGCCCTATGTGTGAGCTTGACTTTTACTCAGTGATAACTATAATTTTTCCCATTTTTAATTTTGGTACAAGTTACAAAAAATAAGCATAAACAAAGCATTCATATGCAATAGCAAATAAAAAAAATCAATTAGGTTAGTAACATAGAATCATAGAACTGGAAGAGACTGGGGCGTTGGTTCTTACCTGATACGCCCCTTCTCTAGGCAAGTGGAGACAGGAGCCATGCATGGGTTAACTCAGCCAGAACCAATAGGACTGAGTCTACTAAATGATGTCATCGTCTCTGAGGAGTGTCCTCCTGCTTTCTTGACGAAGACAATAGGTATGCGATAGTCAACTGCTCTCATCCCTCTATGTTTAGGTGACCCCCAAAAGTCCCTCCGCGACCTAGGCCAGTCCCCAGAAGGGTGGGGGTGGCTGCTGTCTCCACCTGCCTAGAGAAGGGGTATATCAGGTAAGAACCAACGCCCCATTCTCCAAAGTTGGTGGAGACAGCAGCCATGTGTGGGACGTACCAAAGCTGTAACTGTCCCCAGGTGGGAATGTGTCTGGCTTAGGCGCTTGAGGGGAGCACTTGCTGAAGCACATGTCCGAAGGCTGCATCGGCTGATGCATATCTATCCACCTTGTAGTGGCGAATAAATGGCTTTGGAGTAGTCCAAGTGGTCGCCCGGCAGATTTCCTCCACTGAGGCCTGCGTGGACCACGAAGCCAACGTTGCAATGCTGCATGTAGAATGTGTGGTAATGTTGTCCAGAGGTGTGAGATCACGCGTTAGATAAGCACGTGATATGGCTGATCAAATCCAGCGCCCAATCATTGATGAAGATGCCTTAAGGCCTTTATTAGTAGGGTAGAAACAGACAAAAATGGCCTTGGGGCGTCTGAAGCCGACTGTCTTGTCCACATATATTTTAAAGGCACGACGCATGACTAGTATGTGCCACTTGTGTTCGAGGGCATAAGTTGGCCTGGGAATAAATTTGGAAGGGTCAGATCTTGAGACCGATGGAAAGCCAAATTTACCTTGGGGATAAAGATAGGGTCAATTCGAAGGACCACTCAGTCCGGATGGTACACGCACAGATCAGATCTGAGGGAAAGAGCCGCCAATTCTGAAACTCTGTGAGCCGACGTGATGACTACCAGAAAAAACATCTTCAGTATGAGATGTAGCAATGAGGCAGATCTAAGCGGTTCAAATGATGGTTCTGTGAGGAATTCAAGGACTTCGGAGAGATCCCATGAGAGGAAGTGATGGGTGATGGGGGCTGAGATTAGACGCACCCCTAATGAAGCATCTGGCATGTGGATGCAAGGAAAGAAGTTCTTCACGATGTAGAGAGGAAAGGGCCGCCATCTGCCGCTGTAAGGTGTTAGGTGAAAGTCCCCTGTTGAGACTCTGCTGCAAGAACTCTAGGACCTAGGAGACTGAGGCCTCGAGGGTGGTAATAGATCGAGAGAGGCACCAGGTTGTGAACGTTTGTCATGTTGACTCATAGATTCTATTAGTGTATAGTGCCTGCATAGACGAACCTCAGGAAACGTCTGTGATGTTTGTGAATGGGGACGTGGAGATAGGCCTCTGTGAGGTCCACCAAGGTGAGGAGATCGTTTTTGCACACTCTCTAGGATGGATAGGAGAGAGTGCATTTTGAATCTCCGTTATCTTATGAACTGGTTGAGAAATTTGAGATCGAGGATTGTTCTCCAGCCCCCCGAAGACTTTGCATGATAAATAGACGAGTAAAAACCCCGCCTCACCTGGCCTGGAGACACAGCTTGAATAGCCTGAATGTGAAGCAGATGATGAATGGCCTGTTCCACCAGGAGCCTTTTGTGAGGATCCCTGGAGATCGGGCATGTGACAAAGTGGTTCAGAGGATTGGAGTGCAAGTGCAAGATTAGACCGAATCTGATGGTGGACCTGAGCCACGCATTGTTGGTGATGTCGTTTCAACGATCCGTGAAGGCCGCAAGACGTCCCCCGATAGGGAGATCCTCCAGACAGTCACTTCTGCCTCTTGAAGGACTTATTGGAAGAGTCCCTGAAGGATTTCCTGGAGGTAAACCTCTAGTTATTTCTGTTGGATCAGTTAGAGAAGGAGGGACCCTGTCTGGGAGAGGCCTGACATTGGGGACAGGAATTGGAGAAACCCCCGTCCTGCCCCCTAAAGGGCTGCCTACGGTAGAAAGAGTGTTCGCATCTCTCCTGCTTCTTAGTGGCAACCTGGAGGACTTTCTATTTATCTTTGATTCCACTAAGAGGGGCTCTAGTGGGGGACCAAAGAGGAGGATAGAAGAATAGGCTGAGGAGGCAAGTTTCCACTTTGCAAGGGCTGCCACCTGCCATTGCGAGACGAGACAGGGGAAGCAATGGATTTTGAAGCGAAACGAGCAGCATCTAAAGATGCATCTGCAGTGTATTCCAGGGCCGCCTTAAGTTTGTTAATGCCCCTGTGAGCCCTGGAATCTCTGGGGGGAATTCTCTCTTGAAGCTGTCTAAGCCATAGGAGGGCAGAGCGGCTAAAGAAGGAGGATGAAGTTGCAGCATGAACAGCCCAAGCTGCGGCCTGATGTGCCTTAACAAGAGTCTGTTCAAACCTTTTGTCCTCCGGGTGAAGAGCCTCCTCAGGAGCAGCTGAGGCCGCATTAGGAGAGGACAAGATCAAAACAGGTAAATCAATGGAGGGTACTTCAAGAGTTTTGGCGAGGTCAGGACCAACATTGTAGAAGCGCTTATCCAAGGGGGAGGGGAGGGCCTGTACCTGGAGACACCCACTGGTTCTGAACCACATCTATGAAGAGTCTGGGCGAGGGAATCATCTTCTTTTCCACCTTGGGCTGGATGAAGAGGGGATCAGTGGTGTCCGTCTTGTTCGTCTTGTGCCCTGAGAAGTCTTGGGTGGAGGGATGCCAGCAATCTTCTTTGCCTTAAAGAGGAGAGACCAGAAGATAGCAGGTTTAAACAGATGAATAAACGGGTGGATCTGGAGGGAGACCTTCATCCTCAGAAAGATCCGAATCTCGGGCAGGGCGTTCCTCCTCTCCAAAAACAGAAAGTTGGTTGGAGGTACCAGGGAGATCATACGAGGAAGAAGCCGAAAGGTCACCATTCCTGTGTCCGGAACTTGTGGAAGAAGAGGACCTGCGTGGGGTAGAATGGTTAGAAGACTTCTGTTTAAGACCCACAGCTATGCCTCTCTCAATTGCATCGGATATGATAGCAGCCATGTCAGGTGGGTAAGGTAGAGGCCTGCATGGAGGAGAGACATCCTCCTGGGACAAGAGTTTTCCGTCTGGAGTAAGACTTCTGTCACCCTCCGACTCCTCCCCATTGCAGACCTGGTTGCCTGTGGCCCTGGCCTTCTGCGGCTGGATAATAGAAGTTGCAGGGAATAAATCATCTTCTGAATCCGATGATAAGTCGGGAGGAGGGTTGGGTTCCACAGGCCTTTGGGCCTGGAAAGGATGGGGCACTATGTGCTTGGTTTTATTCCTGGCCTTCCTAGGAGGAGCTTACGTGGCAGTATTCCCTCCGTCTGAAGGGGTGGTATTTGTAGCCCTGCGAGTAGGCTGAGAAACCTTAGCAGAGGGCTCATTGGAAGTAGCCAGTGGGGCAGGCCAGCGTCTATGCGCAGCGGAAATGAGGAGGCAGTTGAAGCATTCTGGACCTGGACAGGTGGAGGAACCTGCGGATCTTGTGCTGGAGAAGACGCCATAGCAGTACTATGACCTTGCTGACCGAAAGGAGAAATCAAAATGGCCACCAGGAGGATTCGTGCCTAAACAAAATGGCCACTGAGGCTACAGAGCCTATGGGCCAGGCGCCACAAGGCTGAGGAGGCCGCGGTATCCAGCAGGCGATAACTGGCCCTTGGAGAGACTGTGGAAGCGGTGGAGACTTCAGCGGGGCTCTCTGAGGAGGTAGCAGTGCTTGCGGTGTTTGTGGTGGTGACGGCCTGCGGCGACAGTTGGTGGTAATGAAATCCAACCTTGCAGCGGTGGCGCAGGAAACTACGTCGCTGGGGCATCCGCGAGTCCTCAATAGCGGGTGATGCCAGGGAGCGCCGAGAAGAAGGAACCTCTAAATAGCCATGGAGAGCAAGGAGGCTGCGAGCCTCAGAAAGAGCTCTCGTGGCGGTGCCTTCTGTCAGACCCCTGAAGGGCTATTTGAAAGCCTTCACTCCCTGAGGAGCCGTCCTCCATGATACTTGTCTTTTATTCTTTCTTTTTTCTTTTTTGGTAATTTGGAGACAGGAATCCTTCCGAATTAATTCTCTTTGAAAAAAGGCCAATTAGAATAATTTTTAAAAAGGAATTTAGAGTAGTAAGTTGAGGAGAGAGCAGTTAGCACAGCCAGTCCTGATCAAACTGAGTCTAAAAATGCGGGAGGACACTCCTCAGAGACGATGACATTATTTAGTAGACTCAGTCCTATTGGTTCTGGCTGAGCTAACCCATGCATGGCTGCTGTCTCCACCAAGAATTTGGAGAATTTGGAAGTCTAATATAATCCCCTGCCCTTGGGAGAAGTCCTTATTCTATCAATGATTGTCCTATCTTTTCTAGAGAATCTCCAGCAATAGACATTGATAACTCTGGAGGTAAACTGTTCCCAATTGATTAATTGTTCTTATTGTCAGGAAATTTCTTCTTAATTCCAGATAGAATTTCCCTGTAACAAATTTCCACCAATTGGTTCTTTCCTGCCTTCAGGTGCTTTGAAGAATAAATCAATCCACCTTTTTCCTGTGACTCTCTTCAAGTATTGGAAGACATCTATGATGTCACCCTTAAGCCTTCCCTTTGTCAGGCTAAACCAGTGGTTCCAATCTTCGAGCTTGGTGGTGGCCCAGTAGGTGCGGGGAGAGAGATGGGAGGGTTCTTTGTGAGTGGCAGGCATCTGAGCATGCCCGGCTCCATTTGTATATGTGGCAGGCACGTGCACCCATTGCTTGCACAAGTGGAGCTTTGCTGTGCCTACCATTCAAGTGCCTACCAATTACACAAGTGGATTGGCATGGGCGCATTTGCATAGGCATAATTGCCCACTGCTTGAGTCCAGTCCAGTTCCAAGCGGGCTGCAGCCCAGTAATAGGCCAGAGATTGGGGACTCCTGGGCTAAATATATCTAGTTTCCTTAGCCATTGTTGAAGAGCACTGGGCCCAAGGCATAACTCTGAGGTACCCAACTGCTTATGCTGCAGAAATTCCATTGGAACTGTTTCTATTTCAATGGAATTTGTACATTTACATTTATGTAATGCTTGTAATATTTCATATTGTGTCTTAAATAACTCTTCAATTCTTTTTATATAGTGAATTTATAAGCTTTTATTCTGGCACTTAACATTTTTCTTTCCTTCTAGTCCCCTAATGTTATAATGGCAACTTTCCTCCAAGCTTTATCACTTGCAGTGGACAAGCAATTTGAAGAACGAGCAAAGCTTTCAGACTGTGTTTGATGTTCTCATTCCTACTCTGTTTTGTGGTAGTTTTATTTACATACATTCTTACTTTGTTTTTCTATCTACCTACTGAGATTGCCAATTAAAAACCATGTGTTTTTAACCTGAAGATCAGTTCAGACTTTCTTTTTTTAATTATTGCATGTACAATAAATTACCTCCATATATTCAAAGGTTTGATTTTGTTTGGGTTGTCAAGATGCCATGTATTGTTAGGGGAAGTAACTTAAAAGCAATTCCAAGTTATTATTCCCAATGATTTTGACACATTCTTGGAGTTGGAATGCCTATAATTTATATCATGTTTGTATTATTTCTCTGAACAAGATGACTAACTTTTATACCTCTTGTAAAAAATAAAGATGGTGTGTAGTGAAAATCTTATCTTTCAGTACATTAAGACTAACTAGGCAATCATTAATAATAAACAAGAATCATTTTTTTGTATGTGTTTGTTTTGCTTCTCATCTAAGAAAAAGTTTTCAAAGAAAAAACCCAAGCAAGTTCTGTTGTCTTTTAAAAAAAGGATCTTTGGGATATGCTATTTAAGGCTACTGTTCGATTTAAAACACATTGAAAACTACATGTTAATAGTGGCAGAGATGTTTTTTTTGTATAATATATGCATGAGTATAGGCCAGACCAATCTAAAAAGAAACTATCTCACAGAATATCTGTTACTTGCCTTTTTACCTACAATTTAATATGTATTTATTTAATTCAGTTCCAATAAGCAAAAACAGTTTAATACATTAACCAAATAGCATTGGCAATGCCCTAAAATAAAACAAATCAATACAAATTAGAGGCTGAAGCACTTCTGAGCCGAGGTTTCAAGTAGATTGTATGAATGATAAAGCTTTAAAGATATGTATTAGTAACTACAATTAAAAATGCTATTGAGGCTCTTTTTATTTTAAGAAGATTGAAGAGTTTTTAGTTCAGAAGGATTGAACACTGAAGGAACAGTACGTAATAGAATAAGCATTGGTTACTCACCTGATACGCCCCTTCTCCAAATGGTGGAGACATCATCCAGACATGGGTATTCCAGCCAGTATCCAATAGGACTGGGTCTACCAAATTGACAAATTCCGCCCTCCGTGCTAGCTTCTCCAGCTTAGACGAAGGAAGAATAATGGTAGACTGCTGTGTCACTTACAGATTAAAATGTGATCTCTCCTTCTTAACATAAAAAACAAAGATTAGTCCGAACAAAATACTCCCTGGGTGGAGCTGGATGATGTCTCCACCATTTGGAGAAGGGGCATATCAGGTGAGTAACCAACGCCCATTCTCCCAGTAGGTGGAAAAGTCATCCAGACATGGGACATGGAATGGAGTAAGGACTTAAGAATCCTGTTGAGCCACCACCTGCTGCAATACTTGCCGTCTGAAAGCTGCATCTGCCGACACATACCTGTCTACCCAGTAGTGACGGATAAATGGTGTTGCCGTTGTCCATGTAGCTGCCCTGCAGATCTTCTCCAAGGGGGCCTGAGAGTACCAGGCAACTGAAGTGGCAGTGCTGCATCTGCAGTGTGCAGTGATTTGTGTTGGAATCGGAAGAGATAAGGCGATATATGCCCTGGAAATAGCTGAGCGAACCCAACGTCCAATGTATGTAGAAGAAGCCTTGGACCCCTTCTTACCTCCAGGTTGGAAACGTACAAAGAGAGATTCTGACAGTCTGAATTCCGCTGTGCATTTGATGTACACAGGCAAAGCCCTATGCATATCCAGATTGTGCCATTTGCGTTCCATCCAATGTACTGGATTGGGACAAAAGTCTGGAACACCAGTTCTTGTGCCCTATGAAATACGGAATTTACCTTTGGTACAAATGTAGGATCCAGACAGAGGACAACCCTCTCTAGATGAAATATGCATAAGTCCTGTCTGGTAGACAATGCAGCAATATCAGAAACCCTTCTGGCCGTAGTGACTGCAACAAGAAATACAACCTTGATTGTCAGATGGTACAGAGATGCTGAATGCAGAGGTTCAAACAAAGCCCCTGTTAATGCCTCCAAGACCTTGTCAATGTCACAAGAAGGAAACCTATGTATTGTAGGAGGCTTGAGATTGGTAGCACCCCTTAGAAACCTGCCAAGAGGCTTATGCGAAAACGGCTTGGAAGAATCTATGGACAGGACCAAGGACAAGGCCACCACCTGATGACATAGCGTATTTGGGGACAGTCCCTTGCCAAGTCCCAACTGAAGGAACAGAAGTACATTAGGTATGGAGGTCTGCAATGGAGGAATTCGTTGTATCTGACACCAGGAAGAGAATTGAGTCCAAGTGGCATCATAAATTCAATTAGTGGATGCACGCCTGGCTGTCTGTATAGTTCTTATTACATCATGGGACAAATTAACTGCTGCCAATGCCTCCCACTCAATCTTCAAGTGGTGAGACGAAGCCAGGCTAGATCTGGGTGTTGGAGAGAACCTTGTAGAAGAGACTGGAACTGAGGAAGCTGCCATTGAGGACCCACTGACTGGTTAATCAAGTCCGCAAACCAAGGCCTATGTGGCCAATGGGGCGCTATAAGAATAAGTTCTGCTTCCTCTATCAACATTTTTCTGATTATTCGTTGATTCAGTGGAATTGGAGGGAACGCATACAGAAGACCCCGCGGCCAACTGCATCTGAGCGCGTCGGTGCCCTCCGCCCCCACAGTTGTGTAACATGTGACGTACCTGGGGAGTTGATGGTTGTTCTGCGTCGCAATCAAATCCAGAATTGGGCAACCGTACCTCTCTGAGAGTTGTTGGAAAACACTGTGATGAAGGCTCCATTCCACCAGTGTTGATTCGGCTGAGGCTGTCCGCCTGCAGATTGTGAACGCCTGAGATATGTTTTATGCAAATTGAAAGTATATGTATCTCCACCCATGCCACTAACTGGAATGATAAAGTCATTAGAGTCTTTGACCATGTTACCCCGTGCCTGTTTATATGTGCCTTTGTGGTGGTATTATCTGTTAGGACTAAGTACATGTGCATTGGTGACTATTTCCCTAAAATGGTGTAGCGCAAGATACACTGCTCATAGCTTTAACCAGTTTATACTGTTCTTTAGATCGGACTGGGACCAAAATCCCTGAGCTACGTGATCTTGAATGTGAGCTCCTCACCCCAGAAGACTTGCGTCGATAGTGAGGACCAATCTTTGAGGATCCCTGAACAGGGTGGCCTGCGACAGCGCTGGGGACATCCACCAATGTAGAGAATTCCTTACCTCCGGAGTGAGACATACATGAACTGTCAAACAGCTGCTGTCGGACCGCTGGTAGGGAAACAGAAGCCACTGTAGATGACTGTGGAAGCGAGTCCATGGCACAATGTGAAAACACGACACCATCTTCCCTAGTAGTTGCAACAATTGTAGTAGTTGAACCTTGTGCTGCAGCCGTATGTCTGTAACTAACCTGCGAGTGTTCATTCTTCGCTCCGGAGACAGAAAAACCTTCCTTATATTTGTGTCTATAACAGCCCCTAGATGTGTGAGGCGAGTGGCAGGAGTTAAATTACTCTTGTTGGTATTAACCAGGAACCCATTATCCTGGAGCACCTGCAGAGTGGTCTGAATGTCCCTGTGGGCCTGGTGTGTCGTTCTGGACAATAATAAGATGTCGTCCAGGTAACAAAGAATGCGGATAGACATAGCGCGCAGATGGTCTGCAAGAACCGCAAGGACTTTTGTGAAGACCCTCGGAGCCGATGAGAGGCCGAAAGGGAGAGCCCGATATTGGAAGTGCTTTCCGGCATAACAAAACCGGAGAAACTGCCTCCAGAATCAGGATGTGGAGGTATGCTTCTGTGAGATCCACCAAGGAGAAGAGGTCGTTTGGGCGAACACTCTCCAAGATGGATTGCAGGGAATGCATCTTGAACCTCCGATAAACTACATAGTAATTTAGACATTTGAGGTCGAGAATCGCTCTCCAACCCCCTGAAAACTTCGGCACTATGAAGAGACAAAAGTAAAAACCCTGTTCCACTTGGTTGGAAGGCACTTCCTCTATGGCCTGAATCTGAAGGAGATGCTGAATAGCTTTTCCCACCAACCTTCTCTTGATAGTGTCCCTGGAAACTGGACATGTGACGAAGTGCTGCGGGGGAGTGGAGAGAAACTCCAGAGCCAATCCAAATCTGATGGTGCGGCGAATCCACGCATCGTTGGTGATGGCATCCCAATGATTCGCGCCAAGTGACCTCCAATGATAAGGGAACTCACATAGTCACTTCTGCTTACTGAATGGACTGTTAGAAGCTCCCTTGTAAGGCTTTCTGTATGTGAAACGTTGGTTACTCTTGCCTGACCTGTCATAGGTAGCAGATCCCTGCCTGGTGGAAGGCTGACGTTGACGGGAGTAATTGAAACCCCTGTCTGTGTTCCGAAAGGGCTGCCTGCAGAAGAAAGAGAAAGAAGATTTATTATCAGTCCTATGCGTAGCAGAAGGCAGAACCTTTCGCTTATCTTTAGACTCAATCAGCATAAATTCAAGTGGAGGCTCAAATAGATGATCCGCAGAAAATGGTGCAGAAGCTAGTCTCCACTTAGTTCTGGCTTCCACCTGCCACTGTTTGAACCACAAAAGATGTCGCGTGGACACTGAAGAAGCTATGGCCTTGAAGGCTGCATCCAAAGAGCCATCCACGGAATACTCCATTGCAGCCTTAAGTCTGTTTTAAGTCCTTGTGGGTTCTCCTGTCAGAAGGAGGAAGCCTCTCTTGAAGTTGCTTCAGCCAACACGAAGCTGCCCTGTTAAAGAAAAAGGCAGAAGAAGCCTGCACTGCCCATGCAGAGGCCTGATGCCCCTTGACCAAAGTCTGATCAAAGCTTTTGTCCTCTGGGCGGAGGGCATCCTCAGATGCAGCTGTGGCAGCGTTAGGAGGAGGTAGCGCCACTATCGCAGGGTCGATGGAAGGTACCTTCGAGCAACTTAATTAACTCCTGACTCACGTTATAAAGTTGCTTATCTAAAGCGGAAGGGAGAAGACCAGACCCTGGTGCAGTCCATTGATTCTGGACTACCTCCAGAAAAATCTTAGGCGAAGAGACCACATCCTTTTCCACCATAGGCCTGGAAAACAGGATCAGTCATGTCAATCTTGTCCTGCTCCGTCTTGGCAGATGGCTTGGCTGCAGGAATGCCAGATACCTTCTTCACCTTAAAAGAGAAGGGAGTGAAATAACACAGGTTTAAACAGACCTACTAAGGAGAAAGGAGCAGGCAAAGATCCTCATCATCAGAAAGGTCAGAATCCCTGGAGATTTGTTCCTCCACCTCTGAAACAGAAACCTGAGATAAAGAATCATTAGGTATCCCGTTTAGCCTTCTTAGAAAAATGAGCTGCTTGGGAGGTAGAAGGCACAGCAGCACGATGTTGCAGACCAGCAGCAATGCCTCTTTCTATGGCAGCTACTATAATATCAGCCTTGTCAGCCGGATAACAGGGAATCCCTCTTGGAGGAGGGGAACCAACATCCAGGTCAGGAGTGAGATTCCTTTCCCCTTCAGAATCATACTCATCAGGGACAATCACCCCATCCTCAGGCTGCAAGGGGGATGCGGGGGGAAAATGTTCACCATCTGTGTCAGTGGACAGTTCTTCAGAAGGACTCTGGGCCCTTGGAGAAGGAGTCACTGTGGTCTGAATAGGCTCCTTGCAGTGGCAAGACTTGGCCCTGGCCTTGCGGGGTCCTGAGGCAGAGGTATCATCCTGGGCCTTATTTTGTGCTGGAAACCTGGCAGACTTGGGGGGGACCTCCCTTACAGGACCCGTCCTTTTCCTGGTTGCCGACTCCCCAACCCCCATAGGTGGTATAGAGGTAGGAGGAGAGCCCTGAGGGGCATCCGCATTCAAATTATCCGAGACCTTGGACGTCATTCTACTTACGACCTTGTACGGAGCTGTCAAAATGGCGGATGGAACCTTTGATGGTTCAAAATGACCACCTGCCCCTTTTCCTGCTGAAACCTCTTCCAAGATGGCCACCTAGAATCTTTTAGTCCTCTGAGGGACTGTAAAGGTAAACCGACAACACTGGTTATGTCACCACGACCTCCTGGTCGTCTGAGGCTGCAATTTCTATCATGATCAACAACAGCCGTAGCCCTGATAAGGAAATCCGCTGCTTCACAACGACAATCTGGAGCGACACGTCAGGGTGGTTGCGGTGGCGGCTGACGGTTTGAGAAAGGGAGGCTGCTGACCATCAAGTCTGCAGCAGCAGCCCAGAAGCCGCAAGAATCCGAATGGCGAACGGAGCTAGGAAGCCTCCATGTAACAGCCAAGTAGAGAAAAGGCAGCAAACAGGCCGAGAGAAGAACCCGTGGGCCTAATTCCCTCAGACGCCATTAGGACCCAGGAATAAATCACGAAATCTTTGCACCAAGCACCAAATTTGTCAATTTTGGATTTAGAATAGTCAATAAATCGAATCACAATTTATCACCAATTAATCCTACTTTTAGCTAATAAATCCATCGGAAAGATCACCAGACACAGCCAGTCCAATGGAAACCAACTGAATCTAAGCTGGGGAGGCTAGCACGAAGGGCGGGACTTGTGAATTTGGTAGACCCAGTCCTATTAGATACTGGCTGGAATACCCATGTCTGGATGATGTCCCCACCTACTGGAAGAAATGTATTTTATAATTCAACAACCTATCTAATACCGTTGCTATTTCTCAAATGTTGTTTCTGTCATGTTTCTGTGGATTCAGATTTATGTTTTGGCATGTTGGACTTCGTTTTTTTATAAAATTTCCGAAAGCACCACATTTCTACACCTTTTTATAGCCCAGCCTGAATTCTGATTGCAAAATATCTGCCTAACCTGCTCACCCAGGACATATTTTTAAGGAAGATTGGAGACTGAACAGAGATTATCTAAAACTATTGGGTCCAAGAGTGGCATCTTGAGGATAGATCATACCATGGCTCTTTCAAGGGAGGCAGGGCTATCTTCTGCTAAGAGGCATTAACTAGAATTTGGACTCAGCTGCATTTATCTTCCTGAGACGCTTTGACCACACAGCAATAAGGACATTGTCCAAATTCAAACAACTTTGTCCAAGTATGACTAAAATGATTCTCTCATTAATCTTGCAAATGTTCACCCTGAAACAGAGCTGTTAACCAGCTCTGGATTCAGTTAAGAGCACAGAAGTAAACACATTGTGCAACTCTTATTTACCACAAAAGTCTAATAAACACTTTTACCTGTTCCAAGTCAGTTTCATCCATTGTTCTTTAGTTTTCCTTCAATGGCATTCTGTGTATCTCTTCTGAATCTCATGGAGCTCCTTTGTGAACCAGGAGGTTCTATTCATGACCACAGAGACACTATCAGTTCCAACACACTTGTCATATGTACATTTCGATTCAGGGCTAAATTTTGTCTAAACCATGTGCCGGAGACTCAGGAATAACACTAAGCTCCTTCTGAAATCTATTGGATCCATCAGTCTCTTCTGGAGGATTGACTGAATAGGCCCAACTTCTCTGCAATTCGGAGGATATTGGATGTCCATTGACTTTAGAAAATTCACTGAAACCCTCCCAAAAAGAAATGCACCAGAGATGTTTTCTCTCAATTCAAATGATTCCTGAGAAGTTAAACAGACAAGATGTTCTATACCCAGAACTTTCTAAAATAGAATTTAAATAGAGCCATGTGCACATAACTTACAGCAAAATTATTGCATGTGAATATATGTGCAGTTAAAGAACACTATTTTTCATATTTTGGAATCACCTAGGTTATATTTATGGTAGTTTATATTTAGTAATACAGAAAAAAAAAGTTCTGTAAGGCAATACTGTTGGAAGATAAAGTTGAAGAAAAGATCGATACAGAATTAGCTACTTGTATTTTCTTGAATGAGACCAGCAGAAATGAAACTTACTGATGTCTCTAGCTTGGATATGCTTTTTAATACCCTTTATCCAATAAAGTTATAGTTGCATTGTCATTCATCAAATCCTATAAATCTACAAGAAATCCCTGTGATAAGATCAATGATTATTTCCAAATGTGTATACATAGGATTACCATATTAAATTCTGGAAGGAATTTAAGAGAGATTGCTTGAAGTTTATACAAACGGCGTGGGTGGGTGTATTTTTGGTGAGAACAATGGAAAAACACTAGCAAAAGGATAAATAATGGAGAAGTTGGATGGAAACTTTACACTGTGAGCTTAATCTAAAGAACTTAAAGAGGTCTAATCTTTTATGCTTCAAGCTTTCTGTGGCTTTTCCCCAAAGGGAAGTTGCAAAAGTGAATAAATTCTGCATGAAATAGAATCATTAGATATAAATATGAGAAATTGTCATCGGAATTGATTGATGTCTAAATTTATTTCAAAATATTTCAGCATTGGTTACACTGAAAAATTCATATAATAGTGTGTTTTATATGTCTTAAAAGTAAAACAAAGATGCAAAAAATGCTGCAAACGTGCAAAGCTGACTAATCAAGGAACAGGATTGTGCTCAATATTTTCATTCCATATAAATCTATTAATCTTGAATGAATCCAATCTATATTTTGCAGAAAAGTTCGTGTAAAATATAACTCAAATTGGAATGACATCTACTTCAGCTATACTTTATTTTATAGTTTAAAAGCAGGTGTCCTTGGTACATTATGTCCATTGCAAGTTTCATTTTAAAAAAGCACATAACATTTAAAATACTTTGAACCATAAAATTGCTTCAAAAACTAGGTAACTGCAAAATTCTTCAACGAACTATTAATTCAACATTTTTTCATTTTTCAGAACCAGAAAATATAATGGGACAACGTGCAATGTTAATCCATTTACTAATATTTAAACAATAGTTTTTTTTCAAAACTGTCTTAAAATGAAGGACGGAAAAAGAAAAATGTCACTGCTTTGTTATTTTCTACTTAATGTTAGCACTTAATAATAATCAACAATTTACATTTCCCAACTGTATACATAATCAAGAATATATAGAGAAATGAGCACTTAAAATTGACATTTATACAGATTCTCAAAATGCATCAATCTGTTAAGAATGTCTTTACCTTGAAAGGCTATTGAAAGGCAAAATAAATATATTTACCAAAAATAAAAAATGAGCAATTTGGACAAAAAAATCCCCATCAACCAACTAATTTACTAATTATGCAGATACTCTCTGCATATGCCCATAAAACCTTGTATTAGGCCATTATGTGGATCCTTCTGTCCAGAATATATTAGGTGGATTTCCAATAGGAAACTCAACAAAAAAGTCTATTTTAGCAAGAATTCCAAGTAGAAGAGCATTTTGAATTAGGGCTAGCTAAATATCAGCAATGTTGCAGATTGATCAGAACAATCATACATTAAGACACATTAAGAGAAACAAAATACTCAAAGCTTTATATTTTGAGAAACATTAAATATATATAGAGGTAAATGTATATTTTGTCATGAGGTAATTTAAGATTAAAGCAGTATTTTAAAAATATAAAGATACTTCTGAAGCTGTTTTAATAGTACAATACAAATAGGCTAAATGTGAATTCATGGAGCTTGGCTTGCAATTCATTTAGAACCCTTTTAATATAGGTTTGTGAAAAATTAAAAGTTGGGCAGCACTTTAAGTGTTTAGTAAAATTCTTAACTTTTAAGTATTTGATCATCCAGGCCAAAAATCATGGCAACTGGACCAAAGCTTGTTAAAACTGAAATGTTTGTTATTATCCATGTAACTTCTTCAGTGAAAATGAGAATTTGGATAGGCAGTGTTAGGGAGTTGTTGGAAATTAATTGAATAAATTAAATAAAGAATAAGGAGTTGAACTTGATCCTTATGAGCCTAAACCTAAATTTAAGATTTTTTTAATTATGGGGTTGTGTTCCTTAAAATCATTTTATAGGTAATCTGATATGATCAATATCTATATAATTTTAAATATTACTGAACAGCAAAATTATAACTATCAAATATCTACTGTGTAAACATTTAGGCTGATAATGCAACAACAGTGCGAGGCAAAAGAATGTATTTTATATCTGTATATAAATGAAATAAATTATAAAAATCCAATACTTGTGGAGTATTAGTAGGGGTATGAGATCCTTAAATCTCTTTAAAAGTCACTATTTTTAACTTAAAATTAATTAGAATCTAAAAAGATGATCAAATCTGCATATTACCCTCCAATTACTATGGCAAGAAACCTATTTCAGTATTATCTTTGCCATATAAAGTAGTTGAATATTGGACAACTTTGGTCCATTAAACAACAAAAGATTACCATCTTTGAAAAGAATCTTATCAAGCTAGTTGTTTAGAGAATTTTATTAGAAAATATGTTTATCTAAGCTGAAGTTAAACAGCTTTTAGGATTCTTAAAATATTGATGAAAAGAAACAACCCTTTTAAGAGCTTTCACTGCCATCTGCTTTTTAATTTTGACCAGGATGGGGACAGAAAAGGTTCCTCCATCTTCTGTTCAACCCAGTGTATTATGTATTTCTTTTCCAATAGATTTCCTTAGGGTAGATGTTTTCTTCTTGCCAAGGTGGAGTAGCCATCTCCAGTATGGTTCTCCCCCATTGGGTCCTCAAGCCAACTTTTAGACTCTTATGGAATAATAGGAGGCTGAGGGCAGATCTTACCCAAGAGCAGAATGTTCTGAAGGGCAAGTGATAGAGCAGAAAAAGTTCTTTTGGATCCTGTCAGCTGGAGTTATTTGACTAATGGGATCTGCAGTAGGCCTCTACTGGCACGAGTGGGGTGGGCATGACAGAAAGAGAATGTCTACTCAGCTTCTTCATTTCTCCAAAGTTCATTATCAGACAACAAAAGCCAACATTAAGAATTATGTATTGACCAAATCCACATAAACAACTAGATACTAGGAAACTCCTATTTGGGGCATACAGAATGAATCCATAAGATTATTAACAGACCACATTTTTCTATGTGGATCATTCTCAGAAAAGCATTTAGCAATGATCAAATTTTAGCAAAGCAGTTTTCATAAAGAACACAATATTTAAGAGGATTTATTTTAAGAGGTTAGTGTTCATACTGAAGAGGTTAGTGTTCATACTGAATGTAAAAAAAACCCTCATCAAAGTTATTTTTATAGGTAAAGCTCTTTTTCAGAGTTCTATATTTGATAACCCTGTTCACTGTAATATATAAAGCATAGGAATAGCACAGAATTAATCTGCATTCTTCAGTTCCTATGCTCTAGAGAAAAAACATTTCATAAAAAAATGCATACATGAATGTTTAATCATCCTGTAGCCAATCAATCTGGTACCATCCTCTAAGTTAGGATCTCCAATTAGCAGGAACTTGGCAATGCTGCCTTGGAAATCCAAAAATTTGGTAATATCAAAGTATGTAGAAGCCAGCAGATTAAATACAGATTTACTGTCATTTCACAAGGACCAAAGACTTTGTATATTCTAATGAACTGCATCAAGAAAATTTAAAAGTGGCACTTATACACAATGGTTTTAAAGGCAAATTATGATCTGATGTAAACGACAGACATATAATACAAAGTATTGCATAAATTGCATGTGTGCTCCAGATGAAATAAGGTCATGTAGGTAAGTTCCAATGAAAGGCATTCAATAATAGCATCTTAATATCAGAACAAAACAATATGACAATATACAGCGTACCATCATATCTTTCCTTTTGTCTTTGAGCGCCATACGTTGGACACACGTTCCACTCAAGTTTATTTTTTTTGTTTTGAGCATAATAGATAGCAATGTGACTTTCAAAAAAATAATTAAGATTCTGTACAACAGTTTAATGCATCTAGAGAAATTCTGGACTAATAACGGATTATCTTGTATAATGTATATTGTATATTGTATAAAAGGCAGCAATATTCTTCTGTTCCCTCAGTGAGGTAGAACACTGTTTAATGTACAAGCCAGGTGCACATTTTGGTGTTCAAATGGTTTTCTTGAACACTATTTCCTAAATCACATTTTTATTCCTTCTTGCTGACTGAGTTGTGACAGAGTTTTCTTTATACGCAAAGCTGTTAGTCTAGCTGCACCATTGGCATACCAGCATTCTCGCATAATCTTGGCCATTACTCGTAATGCCTGCAAATAAATAAAACAGAAAATATTTTGTGAGTCATTATTTTATATCACATAACAAAAAAATTTAAATACATTTATCCGTAAATACAAATACAAAATATGAGACCATAATCTTAAACAGAATTGTCATATTTCTTTTAATTCAATTCTAAAATCAAAATATTAATTTTTTTAAAAAAATATTGGTTTATTTTTAAAAGTATTCTAAAACTTATCTAAAGAAAAGAATCTACCTCACAACTTTGCCATCTATTTGGAGTATTGGGTCGTAGCTTCTGTTCACAAACAATTCTCCTCATTTCTTCAACTGAAGGATCAGAAGGGACAAGGTCGTAATATGGTAACTGATAATCTTCATGGATTCCTGAGATATATAAACCAATATATAATTTAAGATTCATTTCTGACACTGATTGAAGTTAATTGTTGGTTTTTTTTTAACCTACCACCAATTGAACATCGACGAGCTATTTCCCAAAACACTAGTCCCATTGCATAAATATCTGCTCTTTTGAAGGATTCAAAATGCTTCATGTTTATCGAATCATCAAGTACCTCAGGAGCCATGTACCTATGAATATAAAGACCAATATGTATTATGTATAAAGCAATGCTGCTTGAACATTATTTTATTTTTTTAAAACCATCATAAGCAGCTGTAAGCACTTTTTCAATTCTACAAAGTAATCATCTGAACTTTATATTGTATACTATTTATTACTAGCTATTCCAATGAAATCCACAAAGTTTACCTTTTAAAAAAGCTTTAAATTGGGAAACTAAACCAGTTATTGCAGGCTAAGTTAAACACAGTAATTCACAATAATATATTACTGATTTTGAAGTCGTAATTACTACTAAGTCCACATCATAACTTTTGAAAACTTTGATTTATAAAATCAGAATCGTATATATCTATTCAGGACTGTTTTGAGCGTTTTACTCTACTAACTCAATAGTATATGGCCATTCCCAAATATCTAAGAAATCACAAACAAAGCAGCATTTCTGATTCGGGGATGTGCATTCATTGCTTGGGATCTGGGATCAAACATTCACTTTCCTTTCTTATTTGGGAAGAAATGTACTTTGGCTATGAAATTATAATCTGCCTTTCCCTAACTGGGTTAAACATTTCCTGTTCATCTCAAGAATGACCCTAATATTTTATAGCTCCATCTCAGGTGACTCAAGTGATACTGCAGCTGCCAACTTGCAGTGCCTGGGGACTGGGGGTTTGGATGTGGGACAAAATGCTTCAATTGAAAGGAGCTAAGATGGGTTCAAAGGGCCATGGGACCTGGGAGTTTATCATCTTTAGTTATGAATGGGGTTTTGCTACCACAGATTTTAGGCACAATCTGTGGGTTCTCCTGGGCTCACATCTCCTGTTCAAAGAATAGGTGGAAATAGAGTCTGGGATTGCCTTTGTTCAATTTCACGTTGTGCTCTAATTGCACCCTTTCCTGGATCATGAGGTCCTGTACAGAGTAACTTATGCCCTAGTCATCTCTCAGTTGGATTACTGTAATGCATTCTACGCGGGGCTATTCTTGAGGAGTATTCAGAAGCTACAACTAGTGTAGAATGCAATAGTGCGAATAGTTCTAGAGGCCCCCCGGGTGGAATATATAACAATGCTGTTGTGTGAGCTCCACTTAGTGCTAGTCTGAGTCCAATTTGAGTTGTTGGTTAACACCTCTAAAGTCCTTTAGGGAATGAATCCAAGATTATATGAGGAGATGCATTGGCCTGTCCCACTTGCTCCAATAGAAGATGTCTACTTCAGATTCCATCTACCAAAGGATTTTGGTTGGCGGGGTCCAAGAAAAGTGGCCTGTTATCTTGGTTTTTAGTCTTTATTTAATCTTTCCTAATTTTAATTATTTTATATCAGTTCAGTCACTGTGCCAGTGAGATGATCAGCATATAAATATGTTAAATAAATAATAGCTATTTAGAATTGTTGACTATTTATTAGTTATTGCAAATAATTCCTACTCATCCACGAAGGAGACAGATGTCTATACATTATTTTGAACAGTAGCTATTGTTGCACCATTTGAGTTGAGATCAGTCAGGTTTGGCTATCTGCTGCCACATAGCAGGGGTACTTTACATATAATATTAAGTTTTAATTATTTCTGTGACTGAATAGAATTTGCTATAAGTTTTCTGGAAAAATAAAGCATTGAACGAGATTGATAACTAATAAATTAGAGAAAATAATTGATTTTCACAGTATCAGGCTGCAAATGAAGGTCTTTTTCTGACATAAAACTCTTCCATATAGAAAACTCATTTGTCAGAGAACTACACTGGAATTGTATTGTTGACATACGATTTTATCTGGAAACTGAAGTAATACAATATATTTCAGACAAAAGTTTATCTGATATTGGTTAAAACAAGGCTCATACATTTAAATAGAAACTTGATTCCTCATTAATATTTACATGAATTTCCAAGATTAAAAGATTACATGCTAATAGGCTACCAAGAATGATAGAAAAGTACAAGTCCAAAAATATCTTTTTTCTCCATTTTATTTATTGCTTTGTGGAGAAGAGGGTCACCTTTCAATCACTTATGCTTTCACTCTTAATTAAAGAGAAGGCACTACTCAGCAGTTCTGGGACACTTACTGTAGAAGAATAAAGAAGGAAAGAATAAGGCAAAATATATTATTTCCTCTCATTTGTGAGCATGCAGCAATATGTATCCTTTTAATGACTTATATTCAATAAGTTAGGATGATAAGCAATAACTTTCAAATGAGTTCATACTCATTTCCACGTTCAATATGAGGACATTTTATTATACTGGTTTTCATAGAGAAAATTTGTGAAATATACAACCAGGATCTTTTTATCTTTTAAAACGACTTAGAAGTTCTCACCACACTATAGGTCACATTACTGCAAGATTCCAAAGGGTTCAACAGACTTTCTCCTATTGTTGTAGGAATAACTGTCTTTAAAATCTACTGTTTAGCTTATCTTCAGTTTGGATTACCGTATTTCTCAGAATATAAGACGCACCTTTTTTCCTCAAAAAAAGAGGCTGAAAATCTGGGTGCGTCTCATACATCAAATACAGCATTTTTTGCCTCCCAAAGCCTTGCCCCTTCACCAAAATGGCTCTGCATACCCTTATGGAGGCTTTCAGAGAGCTCCTGGGGGCTGGGGAGGGGAGAAATGAACAAACAATGGGCCGGTTTTTGTCCCCCCCAGCTCCCAGCAGCACTCACAAAAACTGGGCCTGTTTTTTCACAAAAACAGGCCAAGTTTTGCTCATTTTTGCCCCCCCCTTCCCCAGGAGCATTCTGCACCACCCCCCCAAACTATTCATGCCTTTTTTTAAAAAAAAAATGAGCCCGTTTTCGCAAAAAACAAGCCGTTTTTGGGAGGCTTGCAGAGTGCAAAGTTTTTTCCCCTCCTTTTGGGAAGTTCTCTGATTGATGAGAATTACATTGATCAAGTGCTGTGCCAGAAGAAACAAAGTCTTAGGTGCTGCTTATTGTCAGCAATTTCCTTCTCCATGGATAAATACACCTGGAAACATCTACCTACCTACCTACCTATCCACCTACCTACCTACTCTCTCTCTCCCTGCCTACCTACTGTATTTCTCTATCTCTCTCTATTTCTTTATCTACCTACCTAATTACTCTCTCTCTCTCTCCCTACCTACCTACTGTAGTTCTCTATCTTTCTCTCCCTCTACCTACCTACCTACTTTTTCGCCTCTTCAAAACTTTGGTGCATCTTATACTCTTATACTCCGAAAAATATGCTATGTAAAATATTCCATTAAAAAAGCATCAGTTTACCTCTTTGTTCCAACTCTGTGATTTGGTGCAATATCTATTGTATCTGTAGCTGAATCGTGTCTTACTGCCAGACCTAAATCCGCAATGCAACATGTTCCATTTTTCTTTACTAATATGTTTTTTGATTTCAAGTCTCTATGAGCTATAGCTGGTTTACCTGAAATTAAAACACATAGAAGCACTATTAATACCATCAACTAAGTCAACCTGAATCTTAACTCCAGGCCCAAAAGATGCGGCTCATAGAGTAAAAGGGCTGGAAGGGACCCTAGAGGTCTTCTGCCTATGGATCATCACTTCATCCCAGATAAATGATTGTCCAATATAAGATAACCTTCAGCAACAAATTATTATTTCTGTTAATGGAGTTCAAATTATTCCACTCTGAACATACTATTTCATACTAATTGTCATACTAATTAGTTTCATAAAAACTAATTCTCCACATAACACTCTAATGCTGGGAAAGACTGAGGAAAAAGAGAAGAGGACAAAACAATCAGCAGTAAGATAGAAGAACGCTATGGTGCACCACTGGAAGACCTAAAAACCATGCTAGAGACAGATCATAATGGAGAAAAATCTATCTAAAACCTCAATAAAACTCATGATAATGACTTGATGGCAATTAAACTAAATTTATTATTATAAATTGAAATTCAGATTTGTTAAATTCTGACAATATAGCAAGAATTACTAAATAAAGATGAATAAGCTTTAAAATAAGGTTTCCAAACTATAAGGTATCACCTCTCTTGAGATGCAGATGGAGTCGAGGAGAGATATAAGAATATTTTAGTTACATTGTTAAAATAAATTTATTCTCCAAAGTTTCATTATTATTTCATTGTTCATTTTGGTGTTTGGGTTTTTAGGGAGGGTTACACTGAAAGGAAGTTGATTATAGGAATTTAGGAATTCCTGCTTTAAAAGAATTACAATTTGATCAGAATGTTAGTATCTGAAAAAAAGGTAGGAGCTTCTACATATTTAAACACTACACACACAAAAAAAAGAAAATTATTTAAGCAGTAAGTTCATATTCTCAAAATTATCCAGTAGTTCTAATAAAATGTCTAAAATTGATGGAACAAAATATAAATGGTCACTTGAGATGAACAAATATTTTTGAATCTAATTCAAATAAACCAATATTTTATAACATAAAATTCACAATAATGGTTCCTATAATTTCTTAAAATATAGTATATCGCTACACAAGGTAGTGGGATCCGGTGGTTCTGTGGCTAAGAAGCTGAGCTTGTCGATCAGAAAGGTCAGCAATTCAGCGATTCGAATCCCTAGTGCTGCATAACAGAGTGAGCTCCCATTACTTGTCCCAGCTTCTGTCAACCTAGCAATTTGAAGGCACGTAAAAAATGCAAGTAGAAAAATAGGAACCACCTTTGGTGGGAAGGTAGCAGTGTTCCGTGCACCTTTGGCATTTAATCATGCTGGTCACATGACCACAGAGATGTCTTCAGACAGCACTGGCTCTTTGGCTTTGAAATGGAGATGAGTACTACCCCTTAGAGTCTGGAATGACTAGCACATATGTGCGAGGAGAATTTTTCTTTACACATGGTGACCTGAGTGATACTGTTGCTGCTCTCTTGCTATGCCTCAAGGTAGTAAGGCTCTGGGTGGAGGAACAACAAGGTTTCAACTGAACTCTGGCAGAGCCAAGTGGCTTTGGGTGCATGGAGCCTCAAGAGCCAAATGTTTGTCATCCTTAGATCTGGACAGAATTACACTACTCTGATCAGATCCAGTTTGCAACTTTGGAATTTTCCTAGGACTTACATCACCTGATCAAATACCAAGTAGAAGACAAAACTTTTGCACAGTTCCAATTTCTGCATCAGCTGCAACCTTTCCTGAATTATGATTCCCTGTGCTCAGTTATTCAAGCCCTACACATCTCTTGTCTGGACTATTTAAATGTGCTCTGTATGGGGCAACCCTTGAAATCCATTCACAAGGTTCAATTGGTGCAAAGTGCAGCAACAAGAGCAGTCTTTGGTACTCTAGGATGCCCCATATAACACCTCTGCTCTGAAAACTTCACTGGCAATCAGTCTGCTTCTAAATGCAGTTCAACATGCTGTTTATGACTTCTAGAGTCCTTAAATGCATAGGTTAGTTGGGATCCAAAAGAAGAGCTTTCTCCTAAGAGCATTGCCCTTAAAAACATCTTAATCTCTAAAGTAATATCTGCCTCCACCCTCCTATCCTTCTCAATCCCCCCCCTCCCTATTTTATGTAAGCCGCCCTGAGTCCCCGCGGGGAAAAGGGCGGCCTATAAATATTAATAAAATATCAAATAAAAATATCAAATATCAAAGAGCCTAAAAAATTCTGCCAGTTGGCCTGGAGTCCAAATGGGGAAATTGCACACTGGAGGTGACTGCTGGATTGATGACAGACCCTCCCCTCCCTTGTTTTCTCTTCTCTACCCATCCATGCTTCTTTTTTTGGTAATCATATAGTTGTATTTCTCATTATGTTCTTTTCATTGTTCCTTTTTTTTGCTTTATTATCTTATTTCTGATCTGTTCACACTATTTTCATTTCTTCCTTTATATTGTTGTAAGCTGCCTAGAATAGCCCCATGGGAAAATAGGCACCAAATAAATTTAATAAACAAATAAGGAAGAATCAGTATGAACATTATAAAAAAAAACTATGCCCAATCATTTGAAGTTGTGATTTTTTAAACAAAGTTATTGTGAATTTCAAATAAAATCAGTTTATTGCAGACCAAAGGCTAGATAGAATAAAATACTTCTACATAAAAGAAAAATATTAAGTATAATAAAAATAATTAAGAGATAAAATAGAGCAGAATAAATACAGCATTATTAAAAAAAATAAAACTTAATGATGCAGCTTATGGGTCAATGGTAAAATTGAATGAATGGGAAGATATTTTGAGTCTTTTTCAGAAAGAAGAAACATTAAATAGCAAGAACATTCCCTGGAGAGATGTTTGTTCAACATAGGATTAATGAAGATCTCCTTTTCAGAAGAATATGATCAATATTGTGGTATGGCACTTGGCTTAAATTTGTTTGGAGATCTATATACCAAATTCATTGTTTTGAGGGCAGTTCTAACATTATAAAAACCTAATAAGCACAAACTTTCTATATAGAATCTCAGAATCCCATATAGGAATTTTTTCTAGGGTTTTAAAAAATGATCTCTACATACTAATGAGCCAAACCTTTAGGAAATAGAATTAACATGAGTCAAAGGATAATTAGAAGAAACCATGCTCTAGCATACAAGACCATGCCTGTTTCTACATGAAAGATGGCATTTTGGAACTATCCATATATCTCAAATTAATGGTTCCAAGAATGTTAATCTTCAAAAAGAGTAAATTTATGAGCCATAAAGAATCTGAGAATCTTATCTTAGTTTGGAAAATCTTAATTTCAGCTAAAATAAATATATTAGACTAATGTAGATTCACTATTCTTTTACTAGACTTATTAGATTTTTAAAAAATCTGGTTTCCCTCTCACTATTTTTACTATGTGTCTCCAGTAGAATATAAAAAAACCTATTTTAGAATAGGTAATTAAAAAAAATAGAAAAAGAATAAGAACTTTCAGAAGGAATATTCATTAAAAGGGTGCTCCTATGGGTTCAGGAAGAAAAACTATAGTAAGAGGGAAATAGTGAGGAGGGGTGTTTCCCACTAAAAGCTTTAATGAGTAGATATTCCAAAAGTATTATCCATGTAATCATTGTTTTAATCTAAACACAAATCACATAAATTAAATGTTAAATCAAATTAAATTGCAATGGAGATGATTAAAATGATTTCAAAATGTATACCTCTGTGAGAAGATGTACATTAACAACTGAAACAAACATTGGGATGAAGTTACCTTGCGTGCCAACAATCTCCATGTGAAGATGTGCAAGTCCACTGGCAGTTGACAATGCTAGCTTTATCATTCCCTCTACAGTAACAGTGTACCTATTCAAATAATCAAAAAGAGAACCATGCTCATGATAATCTGACACTAGCCAGAGTTGTGTCCATGTACCATTATCTGCAAATAAAAATAAAAGGAACAATTAAAATTAAGGGAACAAAGTAAACAAAACACATTAGAAAAATGACTGCATATCCAGAGAGCTCTCTGTTAAAGTATTGAAATCTTCAAATGATACAACAGTCATTGGTCTCATAAAAGTTGGCGATGAGTCTGTCAATAGACAGAAAGTTGAACAACTGGCCCTGTTGTGCATCTGGAACAGTCTGGAGCTGAACATGCTTAAAACTGTAGAGATGAGAGTGGATTTTAGGAGAAGCCCTTCTAATCTACCATCTCTTACTATATTTAACAGCACAGTATAAGAGTAGATCCTTCAAATTTTTGGGTTCTATTAAGTTCTATAATTTTCCAGGATTTGAAATGGACGCTAACATTAGAATCATCATTAAAATGGCACAACAAAAAATGTTCTTACTGTGTCAATTCAAGAAGTTCAGATTGCTCCAAGAGCTGTTGATAGAGTTTTACAGAGGAATTATTGAGTTTGTCATTAGTATTTCTATAATTGTCTAGTTTGGTAGAGCAACCAAACAGGATAGTACAAACTCCAATAGAAAGTAAGGACTGCAAAAGAAACAGTAGCAGTCAGCCTGCCTTCCATAGAATATTATGCAGGTCAGGAGAGCTGAGAAAATACCTACAAGACCCTTTACATCTTGGACATCAACAGGCTTTCAGTTCCTTCCCTTGAGACGTCGCTATAGGGCACTGCAACTACAAGTTGCCAAACACCACAACAATGCAAGTTGCCAAAACAGCTAGACACAAGGATAAGGTTTTCCCCCTCACGCTATCACTCTGCTGAACACCTAATTCTCACAATACTGACTTATGTCTATTTATTCATCTTATTTGGCATTATTATTATTATTATTATTATTATTATTATTATTATTATTATTATCATCATCATCTTTCTTTACTAACTCCTCTTATTGGGTAATGTTATTATTAATTAATAATTATTACTACTCTGTGGTTTTGCATGCACAAGAGCTTCTGAGTTTGAGACAAATGCATTGTATATCTAATCACATTTGGTCAAATAAAGTATTCTCTTCTCTATTCTATTCTTATGAAGAATATTAACTATTTTACTGTAATCAGAATATTAACTATGTTATTGCAGTCTGCTTGTATCAATAATAGTGATTGTAAAATTAAACACAATCGTTTAAATCCTAATGAATCATGGAAATTTAAGTCTCACTGCATTGAATTTGTAATAAATATGCTTTTTTAAAAAAATCCAAGATGAAAACATTTCCAGATACAAATATTTATTAAATCATTGCAATATTAAGCCAACATCCACATTGCAAACAATATGTTTTAATTCTTTTAATATCAATCTATAAAATGACTCACACTTGAAAGGTAGTTTCTTCAAATTGAGGCTAACGTCTTGTAACTTGATGGACATAGCCATTGGAAACAATCTGGAAATAACTTCCAGAATTTTTTATTTTTTCCCCGTCTAGTTTATATTCTTAGTATCTCCTTGTGGTCATTAGTACTCAAATAATTGATTGGCAAGTGCTATTATTCTGTTAGCCTTGCAAATAAATCTAGGGCAATTTATTGCAGATAAAGATTTTCCAGCCTTGGCAATTGTCATTGAGTTTCAACGCTTAAAATTCAAAGCCATTACAATACTGTTTTTCAATGACCACATTTTTTTTCAAAAAATTATACTTTTCCAGATTTTTTAATGTTTAGTTATTATGTCTTTAACATTTCTTATTGAGAAATGAGAAATCCTCAAATTATAACCATTTATTTAGTGACCTTTCAGTTATAATGGAACCGAAAAAGTCTGACTCTCACTTATGACCAAATGCAGTATTCCCATGGTCACATGATCAAACTTCAGGTGCTTGGCTAATGGCATGTATTTATCGTGATTGCCGCATCCTGAGGTCATGTGATCACCATTTAGGACCCTCCCATCTGGCTTCTGACACAAAAAGTCAATGAGGAAACCAGATTCGCTTAACGAATACAATCTAACAACTACGATTTGCTTAACAACAATGGCAAAAAGTTTATAAAAATGGGGTACAGCTCACTTAACAACTGATTTGCTTAACAATCAAAATGTTGGGCAACCAATTGTGGTTATAATTTGATGACTTCCTGTATATAATAACAAGTATAACAACATGTATATCATAAGTAAAAGTATTTCTGGATTGTGACAACCTTTATTGTCTGCAGCTATAAATCCAAGAATATTCTCATGACGGAGCATAACTGTTTGATAGATTTCAGCTTCACGAAACCATGAGCGTTCTTCTCTTGAAGAGAATATTTTTACTGCAACTTCTTCTCCTCTCCATTTACCTCGCCAGACTTCTCCAAAGCGACCTTTTCCAATACTTTCTTGTAATACAATTGTTCTTGCAATTGTTCTCTGAACAAGTAATGGCAAACCTAAAAAAAAGTTTTCTGATCAGTGATAAAGAGCCAATTAATCAATCCAGGTTTTGATCTACAAGGCTTTTTCCTCCTATCAAAAGACTATTAAAGCATCTAGCTATTACTAATTCTAGTTGGTCATACTTTTTCTTTGGTCATAAATAAAGGAGACCAATTCTGCTTTGTTAAAAAAAGGAAACTTCAAGTAAGAGTTTAATTTCCAGCAACAATAATAAATTATTTTGGGCAGCTGTCTGGGTACATTAATCTCCCATATTATGCTATTGCATTTACTATAAATACACAAATACTTCAATAATCTTTGAATCACAGCAACTTTCTACTCCCATATCTAAGGAGTTGTTATAGCTAAAGAATCTTATCACATTTCCACTAATATTTGAATGTGTAATCTAAATCAATTAAGTGGGTCACAAAATCTGTTTAAAGCTGAAATAATTTTCCAATTGGTGTTCAACCAAACCTGGTTTGTACAGACCTGTTTGTCCTTTGAAATAAACCAGGTCAGGAAATATACTCCACAAGTCTGGGTGGAACTACATTTTATTGATATTAGCTTGAACTGATTTTTTTTTTACTCCTCTTCTCTTATATTCTACAGATTCTCAGATTTCAACAGCTGTTGGTACTGGGAATGCTGTCACATGGGTTTGTAAAGTGAAATATAATATGTCATATTTCACAGTCATGATTGCTGTCATAACTCCAGGACCACACAGATCATTAAGCAGGGAAGAAATGTGGAGAAGCTGCAGGAAGGAGATTGTGATTGGCTCAATGAGGGCCAAATGTGGACACTATATATACAAGTGGGCCAGCAGATGCCATGGGCAAGTGCTATGGATGCAGACAGGCTGGTGGAAGCCATGGAAAGGCCAGCGGAGGCCACAAAGTGAGGAAATGTGTTGCTGCTGGCAGGCTATATGACGGAATCAGGGTGAGCAGAAAGTGCTACAGAGTACACTATCTTGTATTCCACAGCAAGCTCCTTGGAAGACAAAATGGTGGGAGAAACTTGTGACCTTTTCTAACAGTTTCTCCAGTGATTTTGCAAAAGCTGCAAATGACAGTCTTGTGATTGGCTAGCTGCAACATTGCAATAGCCAAGCTAAACACCCTCACTATGATAATTGTACGGATGTAATAATGGCTGGAATTTCTAGGTTCAGTTATAAGTCCATTGAATGGTTGCTGAATGGGTGGATATAAACTAGGGAACACATGTAGTGAATTATGTCAGCTTAGCTCTTTTATATGGTTTTACTGTCTCTTTTGAGCATGCTTTTGCAACTATTATCAATGCCTCATTTCTCCAAGGACACCTGCTTGGCTTCTCTATAGCATTCAAAATACATGGCAACCAAAGCAACATGGTAGTTAAAAGTTTGGCTAGAGGTTCTACCTTTAGCTATAGAACCTTGACAAGTGACGGTGGGCTAATCATTCCCACTAGCCCAAAGAGTATTGTTATGGGGCAAAATAGGAGGAAGGAACTCTATGTATATTGTTCTGAATTCCAGAAACAAAATTGCAATGTAAAGATAAATATATTAATAAGTAGTCCTTGTTTAGTAATCACTTGTTCAGCAACTGTTTGAAATTGCAGTGGTGCTGAATGAGTATTATTTACAATTGGTTCTTGAATTCTGGCTGTAATATAGCCCCCATAATTGACTGTGATCTGTGGGCTTGGCAACTAGCTCACACATTGGTTGCAACACCATTATGAGTTATGTGATAGTTATTTGCCAACTTCCTTGCCACTTCCCACAACCAACTCAATGGGAAAGGTGCAACATCCAGCCCAAAATCGCACACATCCCTGCAACGATCTACATCCTGCCTCATCCAATAACAGCCACCTTCAGATCAAACAAGCTTGTGCACCCTATTGCAAACATATATACTCTCCCGCATATGGAAACAACCATTTACCTTTCTGCTGGCCTGCTTATGAGCTACCTGGGACTTACAGCATCCTGCCATATTCTCTAATGATATTGGTTTGTGGAAATCAGCAGGAAGTTGCAAGGTGGTTCTTGTTAATGATTCATGCTTTCTGATGAATGCCAGCAACAGGGACTTCCTGTATTGTGGTAACTAAGTGATGTGATCACATAATTTTGTGCTTAACAACCACATTGCTTAGCAATAGAATTGCAGTCCCAATTATTGTCAAGTGAGGACTACCCATGCGTTATAAATCTTAAGGATAAAGTATAATTAAAAAGGTAAAAGTTCCCCTCTCACATATGTGCTAGTAGTTTCTGACTCAAGGGGGTGGTGCTCATCTCCGTTTCAAAGCCGAAGAGCCAGCGCTATCCGAAGACATTTCCGTAGTCATGTGGCCAGCATGACTAAACGCTGAAGGGGTATGGAATGCAGTTACCTTCCCACCAAAGGTGGTTCCTATTTTTCTACTTGCATTTTTACATGTATAAAGCATTGTTAGGTTAGGGTTTTATCTACAACAGGGCATTACACTTGGAAATACCATAAAACTTAAGCTTCAAATATTTTTTTATTCTGATATGAAAGTTAATCAAGAAAGGGATTTCCTTTTCCATTTGACAAGATGCAAAGTCTCTATGAACAAATAATATTTTCTTATTGGCATAACAAATGAAACTCTCAATAAAAAAAGCCCACACCTACATTTTAAAATATATTTTTTAATAATTCCCCTCATAATATATAGCAAGTTTCTATGAGTCCATAGTACTATTAACAGTATAACTTTTTAAAAACCATTTACTGGAATATGAGAGCTGCCAATCACCTCCACTAGACCGATTAGATCCCACAGATTAGGCCTCCTCCGAATTCCATCCGCCGGCCAGTGTCGACTGGCGACTACCTGGAGGAGAGCCTTCTCTGTGGCTGCTCCAACCCTCTGGAACGAACTCCCCGTGGAGATTCGAACCCTCACCACCCTCCAGGCCTTCTGCAAAGCCCTTAAAACCTGGCTGTTCCGACAGGCCTGGGGCTAAAGAGCTGTTGCCCCCGTCTCGAATGGTATGACTGTTGTGTGTTTTTAAATTATGTATTGTTATGTTTTGTTTTAATTTTTTGTCTGTACCCCCTTCCCTGATTTGAAATACAATAAAATCAAATTAAAATCAATCAAATCAAATTACCTGATCCTGATCCCGAAGTGGTCATATCATAAATTAAATCTTTTAAAGTAGTTCCCTCAGATATAAACGGTCGCTCCATTGAAGGGTCTTCTTCACTTGGAACTCGATGGTGTATGAATGTACGGTTATGGCAGATATAAAGAATCAACATAAGTGAAATACAAAGAAAACAAACTGGCCCAGCAATGGCGGCAGCCAATTCCACAGGTCCTAGGGTAGAAGAAAACTTCCCTGTTATAGGACCTAAGGAAGCACAAAAGATAAAACAAGGAACTCATTAGTTAAATAGTATATTGAGAACTTGGTACTGTGTGAAATGAAAGACAATAAAATTGTGGTTTATAGATACGTTTGATTATAGAAAATTCTCTCAGCTATCCATTTTCGGCTAGTAAAAACAAAAGATTACCTAATGTTGGAATTGGAAGATCTATTTTATTGCAGAAGTCTTTATCACAGCAATGAGATACTGTAATTCCTCCTTCACTTGTTGAAGTAGCACAAACAAATGGCCTGTCTTTGGGAAACAGATCGGTTTTTGCAAGACACATACTGTTGCGTTGGATTTTGTTTCTATTCCGTGTCACTGAAGTAAAACAGAGCCCATCTGTTGTACATGTGAAGTTCTCTTTTGTACAGTGAAGACAAAAACACTGCAAGGCTGTTTAAAAGAAAAATGTTTAATAATAGTGATATTTTAAATAGTTAAATATGGTAGTATCAAATTAAAATAATGGCATTAAACTCCAAAAAGACACTAAACTCAAATTTACCTTGTAAATAGCTGTATTCTATTGAAAGTCTCTAGACTTAAGAGACAAAATGGCTGAACAAATTTTCACATGAAAACTTCTATCACAGTTCTAGTCATTTAATAGGGAAAAAATAATTTAATAGGAAAAAAACAACATTCCACATTTTTCGTTAGTATAAACTACATTAACATTCAAAGAATAGTAAATTGAAATCTAGATTTGGGAATAGATTCCTATACCTATATGTATACATACCGTATTTTTCAGAGTATAGGACGCGCCTTTCTCCCTCAAAATAGAGGCTGAAAATCTGTGGCTTATACACTGAATACATTTTTTGCCTCCTGAAATCCTGCCCCTTCACCAAAATCGACCGTTGACTTACCTGAACGGTCCTTCTATGTGTGCTGCGAGGGGAATCCAAGCATGGGTTAACTTTGTCCATTAGCCTAGAGACTGAGTTATATAAATTGGTGACCACGCCTCCTCTGACTGGATGGGTCAGTTTTGTACGAAGTCAGCCGTTTAATGATGTATAACAATAACAAACGATGGCCGTAGCCCAAAAGGTATACAAACATGTCAGAAACACAAGTCACAAACTAGGTAAAGTTAGTCATAGTCAAAGTCACAAGTCAGTGGAGAGTCAGTCAAGTCAAAAGTCACGACAACCCTGGTCAGCCGAAGCTGCGGGTGGGTTTGGATTCCCCTCGCAGCACACATAGAAGGACCGTTCAGGTAAGTCAACGGTCGTTCTCCTGTGTGCTGCTTGGGGAATCCAAGCATGGGACATGCCAAAGCAATTAAGATCCAGGGCGGGAGCTAGGCTGGCCAAGGTCCCCCACGGGGGGGGGGGGAGCACCTGTTGCAACACACGCCGGCCAAAGAAAGCCTCAGCCAAGGCATACACGTCAACCTTGTAATGTCTGATGAACGGCGATGGCGAAGACCAGGTAGCCGCTTTACAGATTTCTTCCACTGATGCTTGCATGGCCCAGGCCACCGTGGTGGCCGCACTACTGGTAGAGTGAAAAGTGATGCACCTGGGTACCTGTCGAGATTCGCTGTCATAAGCAAGAGCGATGCACGACTTCAACCATCGACCTATCGTATGGGAAGAAACCTTCTGTCCCATGGATGATGGCTGAAAGGACACAAAAAGCGCTTCCGACCGCCTGAAAGATGCTGTGCGTTTCACATAGCGACGAAGAACCCTGCGCACATCCAGGTGATGCCACTGGCGCTCCTGCGGATGAGAAGGGTTGGGGCAAAAGTCCGGGAGGACGAGCTCCTGAGCCCTGTGGAACAACGTGTTGACTTTTGGTAGAAAGGCTGTGTCCAAACGGAGAACGACTCTGTTGGGGTGGAATATACAGAGGTCCGCCCGAACTGACAGTGCCGCCAATTCGGAAACCCGCCTGGCTGATGTAATAGCCACCAAGAACACAGTGTTAAGAGTCAGTAGTCGAAGACTGATGGAAGTAATAGGCTCGAATGGAGAGTCCATAAGCGCCCTGAGTACTAATGTCAAATCCCATGTAGGGTAGCGGTGCACGGTTGGAGGCCGGATGTTGGCCGCTCCCTTCAGGAAAGCCTTGACTTGCGAATGCTGAGACAAGGAACGTCCCTGACCTCCCCCAATCACCGTGGCAAGGGCCGTGACCTGCCTGCGAAGCGTATTGGGTGCCAAACCTTTGTTAAGTCCAGATTGCAGAAAGTCCAACACTCGGGGCACCAAATCCTGGAGAGGGTCTGCCCCAGTCCGGCGGCACCACCTGCAGAAGGCCTGCCAGGTAGCCTCATAAATTCGAGTGGTGGAGGGACGACGGGCCGCTTGAATTGTGTCAATGACCTCGCTGGAATAATGAAGGTCAGTCAGAATAGTCCACTCACGTGCCACACGGCTAATTGTAGCAACTGGGGTTCGGATGTATGAGGGCCCCCTGGTTGAGCCGGATCTGATCGTCCAGAATCCTCCATGGGCGCGAGATCGACAGGTGCACCAGGTCAGCATACCAGGTTCGCCGGGACCACATCAGAGCCACCAAGAGAATCTCCGCTCGTTCCTATAGTATCTTCTGGATGATCGCCAGAATCACTGGTAGAGGCGGGAAGGCGTAGAGAAGGCCGGCCGGCCACGGGCTGCGCAAGGCATCCACTCCCTCCGCCCCGGGAGTCAGGTACCTGGAGTAAAACCGGGGCAGTTGCACATTGTGGGGCTGCGCGAACAAGTCCACTGCTGGATGGCCAAACCGGCGGGAGAGTTGCTGGAAGAGGTTGGGGTGGAGCTGCCACTCCACATGATCCACTGTGGCTCTACTCAGCCAATCTGCCTGGACGTTGGAATAGCCCGAAATGTGTTCCGCCCGAAGGGACAACAGTCTGGATTCCACCCAATGATGCAATTTCTCTGCCTCCAGCATGAGGGCCCTGGAATGCGTGCCCCCTTGGGGGTTGACATGTGCCTTGGAGGCCACATTGTCGGTTAAGATCAGAATGTGTTTGTGAGTCACAATGGACCGTAACTCTAGCCAATTGATGCTGTTGGACAGCTCCTGGTCCAACCAACGACCCTGCGCCACCCGATCCAGGGCATGGCCGCCCCATCCAAATAGGCTGGCATCCGTCGTAACCTGGATGCGTTCCGGCTCCTTGAACGGGCACCCCTTGAGGATCTTGGAGGACGCCCACCACCGAAGTGATCTGAGGGGCTTGGGCAGAAGACGGAACTTGAGTTGTGAATGACTGGTGTGGGACCTCTGATAGGGAAGCAGGAACCATTGGAGTGTTCGTGCGTGAAACCTGGCCCAGGGAACAATGTTGATGCAAGATATCATCTTCCCTAACAGTTGAGAGAGAAGGGCCAAGGGCACCAGCCGCAGAGTTGATACCTGGGCTGCCAGCCGCTGGATGCTCTACCACCTTTCCAAGGACAGGAAGACTTCGCAGGTGGCGGAATTGATGACGGTCCCTAAGTGAAGCAACAATGTAGTTGGCTGCAGATGACTCTTGGGGAGGTTGAAGACGAAGCCGTGCCTCTGCAGGGAGTCCACTGTTACTTGCAAATCCCACAGGGCCTGTTCTCGAGACGGCGACAGGACCAAGATGTCGTCTAAGTAACAATTCACTCTCACCGGAACTGAGCGAAGCGAGGCCGCCACCACCTCTAGGAGCTTGGTAAAGGTGCGAGGGGGGCGACGAGAGACCGAAAGGCAAGGCCCGGTATTGGAAATGACGGCCTGCGAAGTGGAAGCGAAGAAACCTCCGATGCGCCAGATGGATGGGCACATGGAGATACGCCCCTTTGATGTCGATTGATGTCATCATGTCGCCCTGGCGGATGGATGCCAGGATGCTCTTTAAGGACTGCATCCTGAACTTCTGATGCTTGATGTACCAATTGAGTCTTTTCAGGTCTAGAATGGCCCGCCATCCCCCTGAATTTTTGGGTACCAGAAATAGGATGGAGTAAAACCCTAGGCCTTCCTGCCCTTTGGGAACTTGTTCTATGGCATTGATGGAGATGAGATGATGTATTTTGGCTTCCATGAGGCGCCGCTTCACTGAGCACCTGGGGACGGGGCACCTGATGAACCGTCTTGGGGGAATGGAGAGAAACTCTAGGGTGAGGCCCAGCCACACCACCTGAAGGGCCCAGGCGTTGGACGTTGGTCTCTGCCCACTGATGAGCGAAGGCCAGAAGACGCCCGCCCACCTGCTCCTCCCCTTCGGAGTCACCGGTACCTCCGAAAGGACAGGTTCCCAGATCCACGAAAGGACCTCCGGTTGTGGGATTGCGCCTGATGTTGTTGGCGCCCCCTATCCCTGGCCCCCGCACGGTCCTGGCCGTGGTTCTATGGCTGGTGAAAGCCCCTGTTGTAATGGGGAACATAGGGAGCTGTGGAGTATCCCGAGTAACCTCCCCGAAAGGACCGCCGCCTGTTATATGGCTGCTGCCTCCTGGTATTGCGTCCCCCGGTGGAGGGGAGAACCTTGCGTTTGTCCCTGGTCTCTATGAGTATGGGGTCAAGTACAGAACCAAATAAGGCACCACCCTTGAAGGGGGTGGACGCCAGGCGCCATTTAGACTTAACATCAGCCTGCCAATGGTGGAGCCGCAACAGACGCCGTGACGCCACATTGGACACCACAGCCCGAGAAGCGAACTTGGTGGCATTGAGAGTGGCATCCGCCGAGAACTCTAGTGCAGCCATAATCTTGGTGACATCTTGATAAAGACGCACCTCATCAGGGGTCAGTCTCTCCTGCAACTGTTTGAGCCAAAGCACAGAGGTTCTATTAAAGAACGATGCTGCAGTAGCAGCACGCAAGGCCCAGGCCGCAGCCTGGTGGGTCTTACGAATGACCGTCTCGGCCTTGCGATCCTCGGCCTTCAGGCCCTCAGAAATCTCTGACGAAATCAGCGCAGGGGAACCTAGGGCAGCTACTGGCTGATCCACAGTCGGAAACTGCAGAATGTTCTCCAAGTCAGGAGTGGAAGTGTATAATTTCCTGTCTCCATTGCTGGGCGGGGCAACCACAGTCGGTTGGTCCCATTGTTTCTGAATAAGGTCCATGAATAACTTTGGGGAAGGGATCACTTCCTGTAGTGAGACCGGTTCAGCAAAGAGACGCTCAGTAGTGTCCAGGCCTACTGCAGAGCTGTCTTTGGGAGCCATCTCTCCCATATGAATAGTAGCCTTAGCTTTATATAATAAGGACTTAAATAGAGTATGCTTAAATAGGCCAGAGGAATTAGGCTGATCAAAAATCAGACCCTCATCATCAGAGAAATCTCTATCTATCAACTCCCCTTCCTCCACCAAGGCTGAATCCTCGCTATAATGTGAGGGAAGAGGGGAAGAAGAAGGCTCCGCTGGTAAATCTGGAAGATCCACTTGAGGAGCCTGGAGAGTAGGCCCAGGGCACTGGCCACTATTGGGGCTTGAGTCCTACGGAGTAGTTCCGCATCCACACCCCTTGAAATAGCTGCAGAGATCATCTGGTAGAGATCTGGAGAAAGGCCCTGATCATAGCCCTCAATAGGCCTCAGGCCTGCAGCAGTGGGGGTAAAGGTTGCAGAAGGCCCAGCACGTGGCAGAGAATAGGCCGAGAGTGTGTGTGTGCCTCAGGAATGACTGGGGGAAGTTGGATCCCCAACCCCCCCACCCCCACCTCCAGAATAACAGACAAAGGGCGATCAGGAGACCAGGCCTGGCTCCCTGCTGGCTGAGGAAATGAGGCTGGGGAAACACGTTGAGGCAATAGCGTTGGGGAGGGGGAAGTTCTACCCTCCCCAGAGGTCTTGGTTGCTGCCTTAGATTTGTCTTTCTTCTCATGGGCCTTATTCGGAGCCCCGGATGCCTCCCTGGGTCTCTGACTGGTGGCCCTAGAGGTGGCCCTGTCAGGCCTCGAGCTAACCCCCGCTTGGGTAGAATGCTGGCTATCGGCCGAGGGCTCTACTATACCTCCTGAGGTGGATTGGTCAGCCATTGTAAGCTTAGAAGTGAAAACACTCAAAGGGCACAAAGCACAGGCTTTACTATACAATGAGCACAGGCCGCGTGGTCAGTAGGAGCTGCAATAGAACGATCCTCTCACTCAAATTACCAGGGCCAAAGTGAGGGAAATGGGCGGACCGATGAGTCAGCAGCTTTCCAGGCGCCAAGAGCAGCAACGCTTGTAGCTAGGCTGCCTAATGCGCATGCGCCGAAAAACGGCCCCAAAATGGCGACCGCAACTTCAAGTGCCAAATTTAAATCGCTGCTCCAGCCGGCAAATTGCTCTGAGGCTCCCACAACATGGAGCGCTGCGGCGGCGGCGCTCTCCCAGCGCGAGCGGCAGTGAAGAGGCAGGGCGGACCGCGCCGCAAACGGCGGGAAAGCCTCCCAGATATCTCCGGCTAAACCACGCCGTGAACGGCGGGTGTCTCCCGGGCTCCGACGCGGCAGAGAAGCGCAAGGCGTGGTTAGCAGGCCGGTGGCAATAAACCCCATGCAGTTGCAAGACGCCAAGCTCAAACACCTCAGGCGCCTGCCACAAAAGCCCCCATTCCAACGGCTCCCGGAGCCAGGAACTAAGCCTCTGATGCAACCAATGCAACGGCAGTAAGAAACCTTTCTGAAGGAGCAAGGCACAAAGGACTGGGCAGGCAGCGAACTGCCGCCGCTCCCTTAGAAAGCAATAATAAGTTAAAAGGCAGAACAAACCCTTGTAGAATCCAAGATGAATCCTAAATTTGTCTCATTAGTCTGGAGAAAATTGGAATATGTCTCTTCTGGCTGGACTGAGTTAAAAAACTGACCCATCCAGTCAGAGGAGAAGTGGTCACCAATTTACATAACTCAGTCTCTAGGCTAATGGACAAAGTTAACCCATGCTTGGATTCCCCAAGCAGCACACAGGAGAAGGTTGTGCACAGCATTTAGGAGCCTTGCAGAGTGCTCCTGGGGTGGGCAGGATGAGCGAAAAATGGGCCGCTTTTTGCTCAATTTTGCCCCCCCCAGGAGCACTCTATAAGCCTCCCAAAGGCTATTCATGCCCTTTTTTGAAAGAAAGAGTCACTTTTGGGAGGTCTGCAGAGTGCAAAAACTTTTTTTAATTTTGCCTCTTCAAAATCTTTGTGTGTCTTATACTCCTGTGCATTTTATACTCCAAAAAACACGATATACACATGTCTCTCTGGGTGTGTATGTATGTATGAGAGTGAATAAACCATCTTGTCCAGGCATTTTCCTTATTTTTGTGTTTTTTAACAGCTTTACAAACCTCTGCTGAGGTGGAATTCTCAAGAAGCTAATTTTCTAATAGCATATGCAGAATTTGAATTTGAGGGGAACAAAATCAAATCAAATCTTTATTACAGTCAAAGAATAGCATAAGAAAGATAGGGCATAAAATTTTGAAAAGCAAAAAAATACATCAAATCAAAAAATTATACATAAAAAGCTAAAAAATATAAAAACAAGCAAATAAAAGGAGGGTTAGAAGCAGTAATGAGTATAGGGAGCATGGCAAACTACTATTATATTACAAAATACTCTAGAACAGGGATGTCAAACTGGATTTCTTTGAAGGCCAGATCAGCATTGTAGTTCTTCTCTATGGGGTGGGGCAGTGGGGGGGGGGGAGACGGGACAGACGCCTCCTGCCAGCCAAAACAGGCCCCATTTTCAGCCTGAAAGGCCTCCTGCAGCATTTTACTGGCCAAAATGGGGGATGTCCCCCTCTTCATTTTCACCCTCCATGGTCTCCAGCAGCACTTTGCCAGCCAAAAACGGGCTGTGCGGAGGCTGTGAGACAATTGACATGCTGAAAATATTTTGGTAGCTCTTTCCTTAAGTTGGCTTTGTTAAAATCTCGTAAAATAATGGGAAGTGGGTATTTAACTTCAGCCCACAACATCTGCTCAGCTAGAGTTTGTAATGCATTGTTTACACAAGCTTGTGGAGAAACATACACAGCAATTAGGAGAAATGAGAACTCTCGAGAATAGAATGGTTTGCAAGTGATAATTAATGTCTCTAAGTCCACATCACAGAATTTCTTTAATATAGTTATATCTTTAGTATAGTATAGTTGAAAGAACTAGTTATGTCTAGCTATCCAAGAGAAAAATTAGGGTGGCATGATACCTGTCTTCCAGTACTTAAAGGGCTATCATAGAGAAAACAGGATCAGCTTATTCTCCAAAGCATCAAAGGACAAGACAAAAGCAATAAGTGGAAGCTTGTTAAAGAGAGATTCAACCTAGAACTAATGAGAAAAATTACTGATAGCAAGAATTATTAATCAATGGAATAGCTTATCTTCCAGTTGTAGGAGCTACATTACTGGAGGTTTTCAAGAGTAAGCTGGATAACCATTTGACTGGGATGATAGTCATTCTGAAATTATATTTGTTTTCAGTTTGAAGGGATCTATCATGATCATCAAAAGCTCAAAGATTTATCCAAAGAAACACAGAAAATTCATTGTTCAAAAATGTTACAGTATCTTATTATCCTTTATAAACCTTTCTCTTTACAATAAGGACCTGTTCCTTTAGCTTAAGTTACAACTGTAATTATTGTTCCTTTTTATTTATTGCTTGTCCACCTGTATATGTTGGACACAAATTAAAATTAAATCGCCAGTAATAAAACTTAATTTCTCACCAGCTTTCCCTTTGTAATATTTTCTGAAACTTTTAAGGTCTCTCTTTTACTGTTTCTCCCAACAATTGTAAATCTCACTAAAATAGCATTTTTTTCTGTAAAATATTGGAATCAGATATGTATTTTAATCTAGACAATTCTCCAAGCCAAGGGTTTTCTTTTTGGTTTGTGGGAAAATTTGGGGAAAAAACATGGTATTTTCTTATATATGACAACAGCAGGAATGCTTCTTTATATGCAGTGATGAAAGGACTCATAATGTGTACAACGGAAGAATGGATCATGAAATTAATGGGGTTGGTGGAAATTGCAAAATTGACTGCATTGATTAAGAGACTTTATCTAACAGTTTCTACATAAAGCCACTTTTTGATTTGTTTGCTTGAAACAAAACAAAAAATCAAAACTTTAATATTGAGATTTAATAATTATAGAATTACTATATGGTAAAAGCCATGATTCTTCAAAGATTCATTGTATTTTATACTTTATCTGTACCAAAGAAAATGAAAGTTACTCTTTTCTGTACCTTTTTTTTTGCATTTCCAATTTTGCTTTTTCCCTGCTCTCTCCTTTTTCTTTTAATTTTTCTTTTCTGTATTAATTAAAATCAAGGATCAATTTTCTTGACAATATTAAATCCATTCTTAAAGCCTAAAATTTTGTTACCATTCCAATAAAAGTTTAAGATGTGGTTATAAACTATGATATCAGGCAGATATTTGTGACATTAAAATCATGCAAATCTAAAAACTATTTTTCAAATTTAATTTTTTATAAGTGATGGCATTTTGAAATGAATTACAATTTTTATTTTTTCCTTATCAAATTGTGGCATCCAAGTAGATTTATAATGTTAATTGTAAAAGTTAGTTTTCATACTATAGACTGCTGAAATTAATTTGATGATGTATTATATAGATGTATAGGAACAGTGATTTTATATTAGGTTTATATAATCAAGAACCACGGTGGCACAGTACTGCAGGCTACTTCTGCTGACTGCCGGCTGCCTGCAATTTGGCAGTTCAAATTTCACCAGACTCAAAATTTTTAGGATGACTCAGCTTTCCATCCTTCTGAGGTGAATAAAAGGAAGACCCAAATTGTTGGGGGCAATATGCTGACTCTGCAAACTGCTTAGAAAAGGCTGTAAAGTGATATATAAGTCTAAGTATTATTACTATTGCTGTCAAAAAAAGGGGGGGATTGAAGAACAATGTCAACAAATCCAATACTTGGACTAGTACTCATCCTCCTTCAAATAATGTATAAAAAGATTGAAAATGAACTCAATCTTTAGTAATGATGCTTAGTATTCTTTAAGAAAATTCCATAAAATTAGAATGCAGAATAATTGGAATAATTAGTCTTAATATCATGATAATGGCAACAGCTGCTGATGGACATGAGATGTTTAAAATCAACAAGGAGGAAATTGAATTAATTTCAGAATTTATCTTCCTTGGATCCAAAATCCTTCACAATGGCAGTTTTCCTGAAATCAAATGCAGGATAATCTTAGGTTGCACTATAATGGTTAACATGAATAAAATCTGGAAAAACAGAAATGTTGATATAAATACAAAAAGCAGGTTAATTACAGCAATAGTCTATAATGATGTATGTGTATGAGAACTGGATACTAATAAAAGGCTGATCAAAAGAGAAGTGACACCTTTGAACTGCGATGCTGATCATAAGCTATCATGTCTACATTAGAAAGCCAGAATAATCATTAGAAGTTAAAATCATAAGATTTCATCATTTACTTTGGCCATATCATGTCTGCAAATTCATTGGAGAAGGCAATGGTTAGTGGAACAAGTGGAAAAGGCAAGCAAACAAAGTGATGGTTTGATAGCATCATATCTGATTCAAAGTTGAACATCCAAAATTGAAAGAAACCGTGTTTGACAAGATAGCATGGAGAGCACTAGCCTGTAAAGTCGTCAGACCAGACTGAATGGTTAAAACATTCATTTAATGTAAAAACTAAACTAAACTTAACTAAAATATAAACTTATCATTGACTAATAAAATAACATACCAAGTGTTATCTTAGAAGCTTCTTGCATTAACAACAATGTATGAACAACTGGTAAATTGTTAAATTGCCAAATATCAAAACTTTGGAGGAATGAATATAAATATTGAAATTTGTCTTAGGAGTGAGAGGGGTGGTGTATGAATTCAATAAAAAAAATGTGATACAGATTATAGGCACCAGTAATGTTTGTAATACTTTGAGGAAATGTATTAAACATTGCAAGGAGAAGCTAAAGGCAACTATTGAAGCCAGATATCTAACAACTTTGACAGTGAGTTGATAATAAAATCAAATTCAGACTCTATAATTCCCACCGTCTATCTTCAGATAGGAAGTACGTCTATATTAATAAACAAATACCATCTGCCCTATCCTGCAAGATTAAGAGGAGGAGAAGATACAGGGAGGAATTTGGGGCTCTCCTTGCTTACACAAGATTTATTGCAGATGGTAGTTTCTACGAATATAACAGCAATGTTCCATGCTGAATTGCGCAAACACAAAACATTGATATGATGCATTGCGTCCATTCTCTAGAAAAGGAGCATTCTACATTTTTATTTTATGGGGTTCATTTAACAGGGCGAGCTCTTGTCGATGACCTTTTGTTTGCTGTTCTGCTTCGGCTGGCCTGATAGAACGAAAAGACTCCATCCGCTACGATTATGCCGCTAAATTGTTTTGAGCAGCTATTGTCCAGTCTGTCGCCGTAGCGGTTCCTTGTCAATGAAACCCGCACTCTCCCTCCATCGACCATCTCATAACAGTCTGTTACCCGACGCTCTTAGTCCTGGGCGGCTGCAGAAGCGCCATGTTCCTTAAAGGGAACAGACAGGACCGGCCCAGTTGGTCCCAACCTGACTCATTTTAAGTATCATACGCGACTCACCCGTTGCTGCTTCAGGAAGAAGGAAAAGAAGCAATCCAGTTACAGTTGTCATCGTCAAAGCAACCGAACAGCAAAAACTTGCAAGGAAGGCCTGTAACAATCTCCGAAAAGAGACTGCTAGCGCCGCCATTGTCCCGTCCAAATACCACAACCTTCTCCTCCCCCTCGCAAGCAGTTCGTAGAAACAAACACAATCCTCTGGCGCCGCATCCAAAACCCTCCCACTTTTTCAGAACCTCCCTCCTGCGCGACAGACAGGATAGTAATCCTTCTTTCTTGCCAGACACTGATTAATACAAAATAATTTAGCTAGAAAGCAAGGTCATTTCATGATTGGGCGATTCCGTCACGAGGCTCCAACCGCATTCCTCCCACTGTCTCCTTTTCTTGCTTATAGCAGGAAAAAAGTACAGAACGAGCATCTAGTTCGACGTCAGAGAATAAGGCCTAAATGAAATACTTAATTGCAGTGTGGGCGTTCTTTCCCCAGAAAAGAGAACATTACATTAAGGAAAGTTTGTAAAGTGCTCTATAATAGCTCTCTTCTGTTTTCGTTATTCCATTAAAGTCATAAGCAGTTTATAAAAACAACAATTTTATTACGTGGTCAGGGACCCATTAAACTATAAGGAGGCCAAATACCATATTTTTCATCAAAGCAGGACAAAAATATAATGTTAAAGTTATACAAAAAATATAGGACTAGTAAAAGGAAGATTAAATTAAAAATATCTAAAAGGTATAAATAATCTAGGGAACAAAAAGGAAAAGAACCCAGGGTAACAATTTTTGTATTCTAAGCTGCCAAGAGTCATTGATTGAGATGGGTGGCTATAGAAATTAAATAAAATCAACTTAAGAAAAACAGGAATAAAACACAATTGCAACAGCAACGCTGTATAAGACAGCAATAAAAATTAAAGCTGTAAGTGCTGTATATGTAAAGCAAGTTAACCAAATCACCAGTTTATAAATCTGTATAACGCAGCTAAACAATTTAGTGATTATTTAGTGTAGTGTTTAAGGCAATGATAGCTAACCTTTTTCTCCTTTTGTGCGGAAATCACGTGCGCAACAGCGTACATATGCCCACACCCATAAAGAAATGTGCCTGCACACCCCCTACACATGCGCATGACACACACACCACCCCATTTTGGGCCTAGCAGGCCTTTCTGAAGACCAGAAATGTGGTGCAGGGAGGGGGTGCAGCACCTCCCTGCACTTCCCCCACCCTGCACATGTATGCGGGGCCCCCATGCATGCACATGCACCTCCTGCATGCACGGCAGAGACCCAAAAATCAGCTGGCCGGCAGGAGGCATGTGCGGTGGATTGACCTGGGGGACAGCTCGTGTGCCCACAAAGAGGGCTCTGTATGCCATCTGTGGCACACATGCCATAGGTTCACCATCACGGGATCAAGGTTTCAGGTTAGAAACTGAAAATTCTTGTCAAAAGAAGAACTTGCCCAAGCAATAGGGCATGATTTTTTGGAACAAGAAAAATATTTTATATCCTTATGTTTCTGTGTTCCAATCATGGGTTCCATCCCACCAAGTTTTAAAATAGCTACAATATCATACATTCCCTCAGTTATTAGGATTTCAAGCTCTCCCTGCTTGTTCCTCCATGCTATCAGCATTGTTGTACAGGCAATTATAATTGACTCTAGTTTTGCTTCCTATATCTTCAAATTTGCGGTTGACGCTTTCGCTTTGTGATTAGTCTTATCTTTCCTCCTCCAGTTTTAGTTTATATCTTTTCAGATAAGCTAAGTGAGTGTTTCCCAAACAAAATCTTGCCAGTCTTGATGAGGTGCTAATAACCCTTCATGTGGGTAGTATAATCTATGATCCAGAAAACCAAAGTTCTAAGGACAGCACCATGCTTTGATCCAGCACTTTACTTCTAAAATCTTCTGTTTTCTCAGTATCTATCATCTGGAGTATATATGAGAAAACAGTCTGAAGAACAAGGTCAGTTGTTCATGGACTTTTGAAATAGATTTCAGGCTGCTGGTTTTACCATTCATGCCAATATGAAAGAGGAAAAACAGATAATAATTAGTGGACTTGATTATTTTAGCAAGGCCCTTTGTCACATCTTTAATCATTGCACCTGGGAGACAACACACTTCCCTTGAAAAATTGACTAGTCTAAAGATTGAATGAAGATGCCAATCAATCAGAATAGAACTAGAAGGGAACATGGAGGTCTTCAAGTCCAAACAGTGGTGGGTTCCTACCGGTTCAGACTGGTTCGGCCAAATCGATAGTGGTTTAGTTGCCTGGATCGCTGGAACTGGCAGTGACCCACGCCTGCCATGTCCCTGAACCGGTTCTCCGGGTGGCACCATATGTGCCACCATCTTGTTTTTGGCTTCTGCGTATGCACACACACAAGTGAACTAGCAGTAGCAACTGCCGGGATTCCACCCCAAGTCCAACCCCCGGCTCAAGCAGGAGACCCTATACCATTTTAAACAAGTGACTGTCAGTTTCTTCTTAAAAACCTCCAGTAACGAAGCACCCACAATTTTTGAGGGGAAACTGCTCCACTGGTTAATTTGTTCTCTTTGTTAGGAAGTTTCTCCTTAATTCCAGGTTGCTTCTCTCCATGATTAGTTTCCTTCCATTTTTTCTTGTCTTGCTCTCTGATGCTTTGGAAAGTGTTGATTCCCTCCTCTTTGTGGCAGCCTCTCAAATATTGGAATAGTGCTATCATGTCACCCATAGTCCTTCCTTTCTCTAGACTAGCCAAACTCAAATTCTGAAACCATTCTTCATATATTTTAGAATCCAGGCTTTTATTCATTTTAGTTACTCTATTCGGCACTTTTTCCAAAGTCTCAACATTTTTTTTGTAATGCGTTGACCAGAATTGGATGCAGTATTCCAAGTGTGGCCTTAAAAAGGCTTTATGAAGTATTTCATGTGATTCTATGCCTCTGTTTATACAAGAATTGTATTAACTTTTTTAGCCGCTGCCCCATACTGTTGACTCATGTTTAAGTGATTGTTACTAGGATTCCAAGGTCCCTCTTACAGTTATTGTTTTTGAGCCACGTTTCGCCTAATTCGTTGTTTTTTCCTGCCTATGTGTAAAGCTTTGCTTTTCTCTAAATTAAATTTCATTTTGTTGAATAGGGTCCATTATTCAAGTCTGTGAAGATCTTTTTGGATCCCAAGCAGGGGTGGGTTTCTCGCCCCGTTCCAACCGGTTCGGTTGGAACGGGGCCGGCGGCGTCCTCGTGCACGCGCGCAGTGCACGCATGCATACTAGCGTCTATGCGATGCTCCAGCTGCTTCTGGAGGATCGCGCAGTCGCTGTATGTGTCCTGCGCATGCGTGGAAGCGCAGAACTCGTCAAAATTGGGTAAGGAGCGCGGGCGTGCGGGTGGGCCCTTCGCCGTTCCCGGAATTTACTTACTTCCGGGTTTGCCGACCAACCGGTTCGTGGGGACCGCCGCGAACCGGTTGAAACTCACCCCTGATCCCAAGCTTGTTTTCTGGGGTATTAACTATTCCTGTCAGCTTAGTGGGATTGCAAATTCCCCCTCCTATTCCCTCATCTAAGTCATTTATGAAGATATTGAAGACTACTAAGGTAGAACCTTGTGGTACCCCACTGCTTATTTCTCTCCATATAGATATAGAACCATTAAGGATAAGGTGACCAGATTTTCAGATTGGTAAAGAGGGGCACCATTGACCGGGGGGGGGGGGAAACTTGAATAAAAATTTTATATGCAGCAACAAAAATTACATGACCCCAGGACACTGAAACCATCATAAATACGAATCTGTTGCCAAACATCAAAATTTTGATCATGTGACCATGAGGATGCTGCAATGTATGCTAAGTGTGAAAAATGGTCGCTAAGTGTGAAAAATGGTCAGCAGTCACTTTTTTCTATGCCATTGTAACTTTGGTCACTAAGCCCATTATACCACCTTTCTTGCCACAGTTCTTAAGTGAATAACTGCAGTTGGTATTTTGTATTTTGGATAGAATATTTTTTTAAATAGTCTAAGACAATTTAAAAAAAGAATCCACACAGAATAAAACTATTTTTAAAAATCCTATGCACAATAAATAAAATATTATTTTAAGATACATTTAAAAAATAATAGAAAAAACCCGGCTCACTTACCAGCAGGCAGGCATTCCAAGTCAATCCAGAATGATGTAGATGTTAATACAAAGAACTGAACAAATTAAAATGGTGAAATTAGTCCCAGGGAAATATTTTTCAAAGAGACCTTGCCACTATTTTTCCCACACAAGCCGACCTCCAACCTCCGTGCCCCTCCCCTCTGGGAAATCCAGGAAGGAACAGTCGCTACTTCTCTAGCCAAAGTATTTCCTGAAGCTCTATGGTACTGGATCATCTTTTCTTATAAAAGTAAGTAAAAGGGGCAGGGGGGTTCCGTTTTCTTGCTTTAACGTTTTAATATCTTCAATGAAAGTACTGAGACATAAAGAGGGTTTAGACAGAGTGTCTTTTGTCTTGCCCCGGTTAGGATTTCTTAAGCAAATCCACTGCGCTTTCAATATGAAGCCAGAAAATCGGGACTTTTACAAACGCCCCGGGTCACGGAACAAATTGTTAGAAATCATGACTGTCCTGCCAAAATTGGGATGTCTGGTCACCTTAATTAAGCACTATCATTGATTATTATTTTTCAGCCAGTTACAAATCCATCTGCTGCTGATGTTGTCTATCCTACATTTGTTTAGTTTACCAAGAAAGAGATTCTGGTCTACTTTGTCGAATGCCTTGCAGTGGTCTAACTATACTATGTCCCTAACATTTCGCTGGTCTATTAATTTAGGAACTTTATCAAAGAATGAAATAAGATTGATATGGCATGATCTGTTTTTAACAAATTCATGTTGGCTTTTAGTTATAACTTTATTTGTTTCCAGATGTTCACAAATCTGTTTTTTGATTATCTGTTCCAGTAACTTTCCTTGAAATTAGGCTACTTGGTTTGTAATTTTCCTAAATCTGTTTTCTTTTCTTTTTGAAGATGGGAACCACATCAGCTGTTTTCCAATTCACAGGTAATGCCTCAGTATTCCAGAATTGTTGAAAGATATGGAACAATGGTTCTGAGACAACCTCTGCCAGTTCCTTCAGAACTCTAGGATGTATTCCGTCAAAGAATGCAATGAATGAATTAAGCAGGTCTGCTTTCTCTCTGCTGCCTGTTACTTCTTTGCCATCTTGTCTCTTTAGTGAACTTACTGTTTCCTTGACCTTTTTCTTGTAATTTTTTTTCATATATTGAAAGAAACTTTTTTTAAATTCTCTTTTACTTTTGTTGCAAGTCTTTGTTTTTTCTGAGCCTTTGCTTTCCTGATTTTATCTTTGCAAATTTAGATGCCTTATATTTTGCCTTAATTATATGTCCCTCTTTCTGGGTTTTTTTTTTTTTTTGCACTTGTCCCTTTTGTTTTTTAGTTTATTAGAGGAATCTTTGAGCAACCAGGCTGATTTCTTCTTGGATTTCTTGCTTTTCTTTTTTAGTGGTATGTGTTCTTATTGTTCGAGTTTCCCTGAAATGGGTTTTATCATATATCATGAAAGCCAATGGTGGGTTTCAAAATTTTTTAGAACCTCTTCTGTAGGTGTGGCCTGCTTTGTGGGAGTGGCTTGGCAGCCATGTGACTGGTTGGGAGTGGCTTGCCAGCCATGTGACCAAGTGGGAGTGGCTTGGCAGTCATGCCACTGGGTGGGCATGGCCAACTTGTAAAATGTGGTGAAACTCACTTAATAACGTTCTTGCTTAGCAACCAAAATATTGGCTCAGAAATTCTGGCATTTGAAGCACACAAATCTTAAAGCTGTCAAGTTACAAGACCCTTGCACCCCTAACCCTTTAGGGAAAAAAACCCAGGGATGTTAAACTTGACAGCTTTAAGACTTTTGGACTTCAACTCCCAGAATTCCTCCTCCAGTCATGTTGGCTCAGAAACTCTGGCATTGAAGTGTGCAAGTCTTAAAGCTGTCAAGTTACAAGACCCTTGCACCCCTAACCCTTTAGAAAAAAAAACCAGGGGTGTTCAAACTTGACAGCTTTAAGACTTGTGGACTTCAACTCCCATAATTCCTCCTCTTGCTCTTCATCTTGATGATGTGCGGACAGGCAGGGGGAAGGAGTTGGAACTGGTTCTAAACGAGACTGTAGATTTGTGGGACCTCTTCTATAGAAGAGGTTAGAACTGGCAGGAACCCATCCCTGATGAAAACATACTGTAAAAAAATAACTGGCGAGGCAAAAAATATTGAAGATATAAATATTAAAGAAACCTGAAGACGAGCCATATGAAAAACAATTTAGGATGCTATCCCTTGCACATGAAGATGGCTTCAAGGATTGTACTTCCCAAACACTGAAAAGAAAAATAGATGCCAACCATTGAAGAATGGATTTTGAAATTGGCTGAATTAGCAGAGGGGGTAAAATAAACTACTTTGATTAGAGATAATGGGGAAGAAGGCGGGGCTTAGCAGTGAGAAGATGGAGTTTCAGGCCATTCCTGAAATTCCCCTATTCCGGAAGAAATGGACGGGTCGTTTATGATCCTAGCTGTCCCGGAGAGACAGTGAAGGTTTGGGGAGATCCAGTGACCTCAGAGACGTTCGCAGGTCTCGGGGGGGGGGGGCTCGGATTTCAACCCCTTTTGCCATCCCTTTCTGGATTAGCTGTATGCTAACCGAAACTGCAGGCAGCCCCTAAGAATGGTAGAAGTGTTTTCAACTGGTAAGCTGATTTTATTACTCAAAGAGAGATGGTCCGCATTAAAATCTAAGCTAATTGAAACCAAAGAACAGAAGAATCTAGCGGCGAATTGTTTTTTTTTTAATGGATTTATGGCTGGTGGTTACCCTATTTCTTAAATGTTCTGAATGCTGATTACGTGGATAAAGGAAAGTTTACTCTACTTCAACACTCCCTCAGGCTCTCTTTAAGTGGGCTGTAAACCAATTTACTATAATTTGGCTTCTTATAACTTGACACTTTTACTGCTTGGCTGTGTTGGTCTAAGATCAGATAAGATTGCATAGCTCTCAGCGTGTCTTTACTTGCGAATATCTTCTGCGTCACATCATGGCGTCTGTACTTGCTTCAAGTGATTCATTTCAAATGATTTTCTCCGCTTTTCAAAAGTTGTTTGATACGTATGAAAAATCTTCAGAAAAATCTTCAGAAAAATCTGAAAAAAAACTGGACTATCTCTTGTTTTTAACATCAAAATATGAAAGAAAGAGTGAGAGCGTTGAATGTTTGAGTGCTCCTGAAACTCAAATGAAGAATATCAGAAAGGAAGACTCTCAACTTGCTGACACGTCGGGCGTCTGGTCTACTTCGGAGGCAGAAAGAGAAAGAGATACAACGCTTGAAAGAAGGGAAGCCATACAGAAAATTTATCTCAAAAGACAGATTGCAGGAGGAATGAGAAGCATTAAAGAATCTATACTTTATGAAACATTATTTGCAGAATTTTCGATACCACCCTTGAAAATCAAAAACAAATTGAGTGGAACAAGCCAAGGACAACGTTATTACATCAGAGGCACCCTAAGCAAAAAGGTGCGAAGATATTTCTGCTTGAACTTGCTTATAAAAACGTTTGGGGAACTTGTTTTAAGAATGGTAACAGGACCAAGGAAGTTTTGCTATTGGAGAGACATAGGCTGATAGATTGAAGAATACAATTGAAAATTAGCTAAATCTAATTACTCTTATTTGTAATAGATATAGCTGAATAATAATTGATATTGATAGTAATGTATATAATGTGGAGTTGATATGATAAATAATAATTGGATATGAGAAAGGAAGGTTGGAAATATTTTTGGATTATATACAAAGGGTATTAATCACAATAATTATCACTATTAAAAAATAAAATAAAATATATACAGTTAAATGTTAATTAATATGGGGAAAATGTTATGATATATGATATAACTACATAAAGAAGGGAGAATGATAATAAACTATACTGCATGGAAGATGGACTTTTTGGTATTAAATATTATGGATGTTCAGCTAAAATAGGATATGAGGATTTGATGTTAATAGAGGATTTTACAAACAAGTAAATGAAATGTCAGCAGGTGTTATGGATTAATTCTTTGGCATAGTTAAGGATGAAGGATGTTTAAATAACTGTAGTCAACTAAAAGTGGAGGTATAATGATGTTAATATAGTAAACATTTGAGTTAAGATATTTGAATTAATATGAATTAATGGAAGAGATGCACCAAAACATGTTGTAACCAGCTGATATACTTTATACATATATATATATATATATATATATATATATATATATATATATATATATATATATATATATATATATATATATATATATATATATATATATATATATATATATATATATATATATATTATATATATATACCTGTGTTGTTTTTTTTGTTCGGTTTTTTCTTCCCTGCCTTGTCTTTTGTTCTTTTTGTCTTTTTTTTTTTTACCTTTTCTTTTCCCACTAGTGTGGGCATGTATTGTTTAAGATTATTATTTTTATTAATATCTTTAAATAATAATTACAGTCAAATGAAAATGGATATATGATGATGGTGATATGTATGAATATTTGAGTTAAAATGCTCGAGTTAACATGAGTTATGTTTGTTGACTGTAGAGGAGATGCACGAAAGTTTATTTGTGACTGACTGACACACTTCCTATAGCATGTAAAGAAAGATGTTGTATTTGTTTTAAATTAAAAATTAAAAAAATTTTTAATAAAAAAAAAAGATTAGAGATAATGAACAGCTTTATAAGAGACCAGAATCCATTTGTAGACTTTCTACATGCTAAATATAATAACAGATAGCTTAAAAGGGATTTGAAGATTAGTGTAATGTTTATTTCAACCTGTTGACTGCTTTTTCTTCTTTCTTCTTTTATATATAAAAGGGGAGGAGATTTAACTACTTTTTCTTTTCTTTTAGCGACCAGGCAGGGTTGATCCTATATGTTAAATTTAATTGACCATTTCTCCCTTTTTTTAACGTACTATTTTTTTCTTTTTTGCTATTATTAGAGGTGAATATTTGCTTTTGTTTTGTTTCATTCTGTTTGTTTGCATCACTGTTTTGTATTTTATTTTCTATGATAAAACAATACATAATTAAAAATAATTTTTGGATTTTAATAGGAGTTTATCATATTTATGTTCTCAGTCGGATCTTGACACTTTTTTGCAATGTGGTGCAAAATTTGTCATTAAAGCCATGAGCTTATATCTTAATAAATTATGATATTTTTATTGATATCTTCTAAAACAATACACAGTAATATGATTTAGTAATTTGATTCTCAAAATATGGTTAGTTTTATGTATATATACACACACACACACACACACACACACACACACATATATATATATACACATACATACATACACACATACATACACACACACACAAACACACATACATACTTTGGAAGGTTGTTGTACATCTAACACATGTGGTAGGATATTCCTTCTTTCTTCTAGCTCCAACATTTATTAGTATATGAACTATTGACAATTTTTGATGGAGTTATATGTGATCTGAAAAACATTTATACCAGTTTTCTCTTACATTATAGTTTTGACTAAACTTTATAGATTTATTTCACAATTCATCCCATTGTTGTATTGAAACTATTTCTTTAAAATTTTGCATCCAATTTGTGATACTATTTTCAATGTGTTCCCTGTATCATCAAGACTAATAATTTTGAATTAATTCACAGAATGAAATTCATTCTACAGACTATTTATGATGTCAGAACTGTGAATGTTTTTGCAGATCTATGCAGCTACATATGATAAAACATAATAAGTTAAAATAACATCTTCAGTTGCACTATTTATTTATTGGAGTGTTTGGTTCTCCCAACACACACAAACACCCAAATGTGACTCTATAGAACAGGAAGGCTTCATAGTTTGTTACCACAAAAATAATTACAAATTCCAAGTATACTGTACTCTTTGTCAATGAGCAAAATATTATCTTAATTATTCCAACTTTCTGTCATTGCCAATTACAATCTGTCACATTATATTCATGTCATGTCAGTGTTGTTTTACAAGGAATATGAAAGTAATCTATTGGACAAAAATCATGTCTTTTCAGCATTTGCTAACAATTTGAGATTTTGTTACTTTATACATTTCTTGGAGGCCTTTATTCAGAAAAATGATTCCTGATATTTTGGAGATCTGGAGACATGAAAAAATATACCAAGCACCATAATTAGCATGGACATAGTAAATCACAAGCACTTTTCTGTCTGTCTATATATGTTTACATAAGTTAGCTGATGTCATAATATCCTCCACAACAAAATACTAGTCAGAAAAAGAGAGAGGAGAGGAACATGAGTAAGAGAAATACCCTGTTTCCCCGAAAATAAGATCTTTCCAGATAATAAGCCCAATTGTAAGGTGACCAATTGTCCTCCTTTAGGGAGGACAGTCCTTCTTTTGTAAGTTCTACCCTCCCTCGAAAAGTGTCCTCCTACATGTCCTTCTTTTCGATATTTGAAGACTAATCTGTTGCGCGTTATGTGACGTATTTGTATTTGACATGATGATTCGTCAAGGCTTGGTATAGTGCGATATATAAGTATAAGACGCGATTATGAGATGCATGCGCTCTGCATGGGAGGCTTGAGAAAGAGCGCTGCGCGCAAGTGGCTTTGTTTACTTCTTATCGAAACATGACACAGCACGGCACATACGCACGCAGTAGACTCACGGCACATCGGCAATTGAATGACTCACGGTAATTATTTCTTCCTCAGTGAATATTCAATAATACAGAGGTGAGTACAATTCACATTTTATTAATTCATTATCTATTTAATAATTTCCAAATATGTATAATTTTATTTACAAGTTTATACAACCCTGTTGTCAACAGAAGTGTAAAATAATTTAAATTTAAATTTTAGTGAAGTTTATTCGCTTATGTTATTAAAGTTTCAGTTGTAATAATTAATTTTATTTATTCATAATGTGCTTGCATCATTCGTGTAGCTTTATATTTTATTTTAAATTTTAAATTTCATTTAAGGGATGGAAAAATTAAAAAAAGAGGAAATGCCATTTCAACGATCAATTGAAAAAGGCATTTCCATTCTTCATATCAAAGAAAGATGCCATTGTTTTCTGCAATATTTGCAGAGGAGAATTTTTTATTGCAGTTACGGGCAGAGCAGCTATAACGAAACACTTGTCCACCAACAAACATAAGCAATCATAAGATGCATCAGCTTCCAGTCGTAAAGTAATAGGTTTTTTTAAAACTTCAAATTATTCTGAAGATGAAAAACAGTTGCAATGGAGGGAACATTTGCATTTCATACCATAATTCACAATCAAAGTTTTCGTAGTATGGATTGTACAACTAAATTATTGAAAATTATTGAACCAGCTGAGGCACCAGGGGAGAATCTGGCAGGACATCACTGGATTGATTTTCAGGCTGTTACCCCTGAGGACGTGGACAAGGCCATGGGAGCTGCAAGTGCCTCCACATGTGTACTGGACCCGTGCCCCTCCTGGCTGGTTGCTAACAGCAGGGAGGTGACACGGGGCTGGATCCAGGCGGTTGTTACCGCCTCCCTTCGGGAGGGGTTCTTTCCCCCCGCTCCAAAGGCGGCGGTGGTGAGACCCCTTCTGAAGAAGCCATCTCTGGATCCAGCCGTTTTAAACAATTACCGTCCGGTCTCCAATCTCCCCTTTGTGGGGAAGGTTGTTGAGAAGGTGGTAGCCTATCAGCTCCGGCGGTCCTTGGAGGAAACCGATTATCTAGATCCCTTCCAGTCAGGATTCAGGCCGGGCTACAGCGATCAATGGTCGCATTGATCGATGACCTCTGGAGAGGCAGAGATGGAGGTTATGCCTCCGTCCTAGTGCTCCTTGACCTCTCACCGGCTTTCGATACCATCGACCATGGTATCCTTCTGCGACGACTGCGGGAGGTGGGGGTGGGAGGCACTGTTCTACGGTGGTTCTCCTCTTACCTCTCGGGCAGGTCGCAGTCGGTGTTGGTCGGAGGGCAAAAGTCGACCCCTAGGCCCCTGAATTATGGGGTGCCGCAGAGATCGGTCCTGTCCCCCCTCCTGTTTAATATCTACATGAAGCTGCTGGGTGAGATCATTCGACGGCACGGGATAAAATACCATCAGTATGCGGACGATACACAGTTGTATCTGTCCGCCCCATGCCAACTCAGTGAAGCGGTTGACGTGATGTGCCAGGGCCTCGAGGCTGTTAGGGACTGGATGGGGGTTAACAAGCTTGTACTCAACCCAGATAAGACCGAGTGGCTAGTGTGCTTCCCTCCTACTAATTGGCCAAGTGTTCCATCTCTCAGGCTGGGGGGTCAAACAGTATGCCCCTCAGACAGGGTTCGCAATTTGGGAGTCCTCCTGGACCCACAGCTGACTTTTGAACACCACTTGTCAGCTGTGACCAAGGGGGCATTTGCACAGGTTCGCCTGGTGCACCAGTTGCGTCTCTACCTGAACCGGGAGGCTCTCACAACAGTCACTCGTGCCCTTGTGACCTCTAGACTGGACTACTGCAACGTGCTCTACATGGGGCAGCCCTTGAAGAGCATTCGGCGACTTCAGCTTGTCCAGAATGCAGCCGCGCGAGCGATCGTGGGTGCGCCTCGGTTCACCCACATAACACCTATCCTCCGCGAGCTGCACTGGCTGCCTATTGGTCTCCAGATACGCTTCAAGGTGCTAGTCGTCACTTATAAAGCCCTTCATGGTATTGGACCTGGGTACTTGAGAGACTGCCTGCTGCCAATTACCTCCAATTACCTCCACTAGACCGATTAGATCCCACAGATTAGGCCTCCTCCGAATTCCATCCGCCGGCCAGTGTCGACTGGCAACTACTAGGAGGAGAGCCTTCTCTGTGGCTGCTCCGACCCTCTGGAACGAACTCCCCGTGGAGATTCGAACCCTCACCACCCTCCAGGCCTTCCGCAAAGCCCTTAAAACCTGGCTGTTCCGACAGGCCTGGGGCTAAAGAACTGTTGCCCCCATCTCGAATTGGTATGACTGTTGTGTTTTAATCATGCATTGTTTTTTTATGTCGTTTTAAATTCTTGTTTGTATCCCCCTTCCCTGGTTGAGTTGTGAGCCGCCCTGAGTCCCCTTCGGGGGAAAAGAGCGGTATATAAATAAAATCAACATTCAACATTCAACATTCAAAAAGTTTCACAATGCTAAATTTTCATGCACCAGGACAAAATACAAGTGTCAGCCTCTGTTTTGCTGTTTGCTTTCGGCTGCCATTGAAACAGGGAGGGGGGGCATGGTATTTGGGTGGGGGAATATTTAGTGCAGGAGTGACTGTAAAAAGGGAGTTATTCATACCATCTACCGCGCATGTTGCAGATAGAGGATTTGCCGCCAAGGCCAACTGTCCAGTATACCAGCCTGATCATGGTTTTTGAAGATGTCTCCCACATGGCACCTCTGGGGTGTATGGATTGGACTATGGGATGGGGTTACTAAGGGGCTGGGGTTGGGTCACATATTGATATTTATGATTACGTGCGCTTTTGCCTCAGATCTTGCTTTGCCTAGCTGCTATCTACTCATAACCAGTAAAAGTACTCTTAATTCTGCAAAATGGAGTTGAGAGGTTTCTTTCTTGGTTACTAAGAGAAGCCGCCATGACAACGAGGCTATTATTAAATCAATATTTAAAAATTACTGTGATAAAATACTTACAGCAGACTTGAAAATTGCAGCATTTGTAACGGTTTTATCTGATGCGTCAAATCATAATGAAACCAAATTGTATCCAATACTAGTAAAATATTTTAATGTTACCAAGGGGATTCAAGTAAAAATTTTAAATTTAGAATCCATTGAGGCCATTGAGCGTGAAACTGCTGAAATTTTGTCAAACCATCTATACAGAGTAATAAATGAAAACAGTTTGAAATCCAAATTTGTTGCACTAACAGCTGATAATACAAACACAAATTTTGGTGGGCGAAGACGCAAAGGGGTGAATAATGTGTATATAAAATTACAAGATTTAGTCCAAAAGAAAATACTAGGAATAGGTTGTAATATACATATTTTGTCAAATGCAATCAATACAGCATCATGTGCCATGTCAATTGATGTAGAACTAATAATAACTACAATTTATTTGTATTTTAGGCCTTTTACCATTCGTGTGGCTACTTTAAAACAATTTTGTGAAGAAGTGAATGTTGAATACAAAAAACTTTTAGGATATTCAAAAGTTAAATGGCTTGCTCTAACACCTGCTGTAGAGCGTGTTCTACAATTATTTGAACGTCTCCATTCATATTTTTTAAGTTTAGACAAATGTCCTAAAATCCTGGAATTGTTTTTCAGTAATGAAATATCTGAGATATTAATGTATTTTGTACATAATCAAGCATCTATTTTTCACAAAACGATTAAAAAAATTGAAGGTGAACACATTTCAGCTGCAGAAGTTAGTCTTATTTTGAATGACTTTATCCTTCAATATAAATCTCGATTTGAAAATAAATTTATTCCTTTTATTATAAAAAGAAAATTGTCAGACTTAGAGGAATCAAATCCGGGCATAATGGAAAAGTTTATCAAAGAAGTGCAGAATTTTTACCAAACATCTTTTTAATATATCGAAGAATGGTCTGAAACAAACATCACAGGAAATAACAGTTTTCAATGGTGTTTGTTGACTTCATCGCAAGTATATTGGACATATATTGAATCTGTTGAGTTTTATCTAAAGAAATGCCAGACATTAAAATAGACGAAAATTGTCTCTTTGAAGAAATTAGAAGACTGAATGTATATTTAAATTATGAAAAATTAATACAGTGGGAAAATCAACACATTGAAATTGATAAAAGATGGGTGGATATTTTCAGTCATTTAAAAAATGAACATATTCCATGTGAAAATTTATTTATACTTGTTCAATTTACATTGTGCTGCCCTGGAACTAATGCAGCAGTTGAAAGAGTTTTTTCAATTGCCAATGATTTTTGGACAAGTGAGAAATCGAGATTGAATGTTGATACTCTAGCTGCAGCACTTGCTGTAAAATTCAATATGAAGGATATTTCTTGTTCAGATATTTCCAATATATTGTTAGAAGATGATACATTGACAAAAAATATTAATTCAATGGAAAAGTACTCATTTAAATAATAATTAACAGGCATGTAAGCATAATTACAATATAAAATGTTACAAATGTTTTTATTATGCATATATCATATTATAGTGCATTATTGTTGCAATGAATAAAATATTTCTTTTATTTACGATATTTTTTTCCAATTTATTTGTCCTCCTTTTCATTGTAAAAAAGTTGGTCACCTTACCAATTGGGCTTTTGAGCACCTGTGCTAAAATAAACCCTCCTCTGAAAATAAGCCTTCCCCAAAAATATTGCAACACAGCAGCAGCCATGAAGTGACGACGCTTGTTGCTTCCTGCATCTCAAAAATAATAAGAGCTCCCCCAAAATAAGGGCAAGTGCTTATTTTGGGGCTCAAAAGAAAATAAAACCCTGTCTTATTTTTGAGGAAACCCAATAAATGCTTAAGAATCAGAAGCAAACCAATTCTTCCTATCACTTCTTAACCTCTAACCTTATCCTGAAGATATTCCACTATCCACATGGAAGAATAGTATTATCAATATTGTTCAATAAATTGAGTGGCCCTGAATTAGAAGTCTTTAAATCCAGGTATTCTGAGATTAAATTCTTACACAAGAATTTCTTTTCTTACACAGTCATTTCTTCTGAGATGCAGCTCCATTCTGAGTATTGTCCAGGTTCCTTATTTTTCACTTCTAATTTAGAATAGAATAGCTGGAAGGCACTTGGAAGTTTTCTAGTCCAGCCCCCAGCTCAAGCAGGAGAACCTATACCTGTGATGGCGAACCTATGGCATGCGTGCCACCAGTGGCATGTGGAGCCCTCTCTATGGGCATGTCGTTCCACCATACATGCGCACTCGCCTCCCACTGGCCAGTTCATTTTAAGGTTTCTGCTGCAGTGGGGGTGGGGTGGTCACACGTGCATGCCTGGGTGGCAGGGATAGCGCAGGGTGGTGCCCCCATGTGCCTTGTTTTTGGTCCCAGGAGGCTTTAGGGTGGCCTGTTAGGCCCAAAACAGGGTGCAAGGGGGTCATATGCACAAGGGTTTTGGTGCACTGGGGGGGAGTGTTGCACACACATTGCATTATAGGTTGGACATGTGCGTGCATGCTTTCGGCATGCGAAAACAAAAAGGTTAGCCATCACTGACTTATACCATTTCAGATAAGTCTCTGTCTAAACACCTTAAAAACATCCAGTGATGGAGCACCCACGATTTCTGGGTGCAAGCTTTTCCATTGGTTAATAGTCCTCACTGTTAGGAAGTTTCTCCTTAATTTAAGGTTGCTTCTCTCCTTGATTAGTTTCCATCCACTGTTTCTTGTCCTGCCCTCTGTTGCTTTGGAGAATAATTTGATCCATTCTTTTTTGGAAGAATGGATCAAATACTGAAGCACTGCTATCATGTCACTCCTAAGTCTTTTCTTTAGATTAGTCAAACCCAAATCTTGCAGCCATTCTTCATATGTTTTAGTCTCTTGGTTTTTGATCTTCTTTGTTTTTCTTCTCTGAACTTTTTCCAAAGTCCCAACATCTTTTTTGTAATATGGTGACCAAAATTGGTTGCAGTATTCCAGGTGTAGTCTTACTAGGGTTTTATAAAGTGGTACTAATACTTCACATGATCTTGATTTTATGCCCGTTTATACAACCCAGGATTGTATTAGCTCTTTTGGCTGGTGCTGTACACTGCTGGCTCATATACAAGTGATCATCCACTAGGACTCCAAAGTGTAATGAAAACATGTTGCCATACTACAACACACAGTAGAAAATACTGTACTGTATAATTATGATAATAATATGATATGCATTAAGATGGGAAACTAGAGGAAACTGCATTTCTGACCATTTAATTCTGGTAATTTCTTTTATGGCAGTGTATTTAGAGACTTCATGATTTGTTGATTGGTTGACATATGTATATTTGATGATACATTTATTTATTAATCTATTCTCCAAGAAACAGAAAAGCATGAAACATCAATGTCCCAATTGTTGCAGAAAGAATGATATGACAAATTAGAACAGTGTGCATTTGATTTGTGCCAAATATGGGAGGAAATCTTATCAAGCTGATGCAGTGCAATCATGGCATTTGCAGGAATCTGGTGACTCTAAAGTAGCCTAATGTAGCATAAATGAGCTAAACCCATAGATGGAAGGTGGAAGGATGTTAAACTTCCTCTTCCAGAAGCCATCTGTTTCTTTCTGTTCTAACACTATCTATTTTGCAGATGAGCATTTCTATTTGATTCATGTAAATTTGAAAGATAAGGCTCTCTGAGAATTTATCCTATATTTATGATATTTAAAAGTCAATTGGGAAAACATGGGAAACAGGCTCAGTACTCTTCCATATGTTGGTCAATGATTTAGATGAGGGGATAGATGGGAAACTCAGCAAATTTTCAGACGACAAGCTGGCAGAAATAGACAACATTCCATAAAATAGGCTTAAAATACAGAAAGATTTTCAACATGGGGTCCTATCTAACAAAATGAAATTCAATATTGAAAAAAAATAGGTTCTGCATTTAGATAAGAAAAACCAAATGTGCATGTATGCTATAGGTATGCGATGGTGAACCTATAGCAGGCGTGCCTGAAGTGAAACACAGAACCATGTTGCCTGGCATGTGTGGCATCACCTATTTCTCTTCCGAGTTTGTGACACACATGTTCAGTGGCCTTTGCACCTGCGGAAATGCTGGAAACTGGAAGAGCTGGTTTTCTGTTTTCTGGCGTAAGCATACATGCTGGCCAGCTGATTGGCACATTTGCATGCACAGCAGTAACCAGAAGACGTACTGTAAGTTCAATTTCCAGCACACGCATGCCCCCTGGGCATATTCCTCTTCCTGTTTGTGGCCCAGATGAGTGCATGCGCAAAGTGCTCCCTTTTTGGCACTTGGCACAAATTGAAACATATCATTTTTAACAGTTATCTGGTTGTATATAATAAAACTATTCTGCAATCTCCATCATAGGACCTTTCCTATGAAGGTCCAGTTCATCACAAACCACAATATAAAACAGATTTTGAAATTCTGAAACGAGTGCAGAGAACAGCAACAAATATGATTAGAGGGCTAGATGTTAAAATATTTGAAGAATGGTTGCAGGAATTGGGTATGTCTAGTCTAATAAAAAGAAGGACCAGGAGTGACATGATAGCAGTGTTCCAATATTTGAAGGTCTGCCACAAAGAAGAGGGGGTTCAACCTATTTTCTAGCACCAGATGGGAAGACAAAAAGCAATGGGTAGAAACTAATCAAGGAGAGAAGCAACCTAGAACTAAAGAGAAATTTCCTGACAGAACAATTACAGGCAGTCCTCGACTTACAACTGTTCATTTAGTGATCATTCTTTGTTACGCAACACTGAAAAAGTGACTTATGAACATTTTTAAAATTCAAATGCTTGGTAGCTGATTCATATTTATGATGGCTGCAGTGTCCCAGGGTCATGTGGGTCACTTGCGACTCTCTGACAAGCAAAGTCAATGACAACTGCTGTGATTCACTTAACGGTGGCAAGAAAGTTTGTAAAGTGATGCAAAATGTACTTAACAAATGTCTCATTTAGCAACAAGAAACTTACGGTAGTAAGTCGAGGACTGCCTGTTATTACTGAAATGACTTGCCGCCAATTGTGGGTGCTCCAACACTGGGGTTTTTAAAGAAATGTTTGAATTTGTTTGAGCAAAGGTTGGACTTGAAGACCTCCAAGATCCCGTTCAACTCTGTTATTCTGTTATTCCTGCAGCTATTTTAGTGCTGCCTGGTCAGTTCTGTATTCAGTTTAATTGCCCCCCCCCACCCCCAGATAGTGATTCCTCGGTCCTGCTTTTTGAGGCATAAACAACCAATATGAATCATTTGTGAAACTCTGAAGCTTGCAGCACAAAATAATTATTGTCAGTTGCTTTCAGTTTCTCAAACTCATCCTGGCATTCCTCAGAACAATCAGTTTGTTCTACAGGATTAACTCTAGCAGCGGTCCTGAAATTTGGCTATACTTGAGCACAAATTTTTGACAGTAACTAGCAAGCACCAGGAATAAATGCTTGTATCTTTACTTTGTAAGACAGGACAATTTCTGGACAGACTGCATATTTTTCTCCAGCTTTATTATACCTCTACAAATGTACCACCTGACAGATCTTTTTTTTTAATCCCCTCCAAATTGAATTGCTTGGGATGTTAGATGCACACTGCATCTCTTTCTCATAGATATATTGAGTGTCTGAGCCTATCTGACAAGCAATCTGGAATATCATAAGTGTCTGTCATAATGTTTTATATCCACAATAACTATCCAGGTCGCCTCAGCTTTAATTCATTTACTGTAAATCAAGTTAATGTTCTATTAGAATAAGTAGACTCAACATCACTTTAAATAACTCAAGCATCTATTTATGATTTGCTCAATAGTGGAATATCTACAACTTTTTACCTCCTTTTTTAAGATGGGTGCCTGTGATGTAGCTGTAGGAATGATCTTTTACAACTCTTATATTCCTGTGTATATAATTTCAGAAATTAAAAATCTGAACTATAATGACTAAACATGCCAATGTATTCTTGAACTATATTAATATAGAATAACCTGGGGACAATAATTCCTTTTTTCTCCTCACTGATTCATTGATAATTAGGTAACTAGTTTATTGTTTTAGGTTCTTCATTATAAAAATGATATGAAGAAGTAAATGATTCAGAAGAATTAGTGAGCTAATAAAAAATATGGGAACAAAGTCTGTCAAAAGTATATGTTTTGAATTATTCAGACATACATACCATTTTCTATGTTTGATTACAGTATGGAAATGCTTTTGCTGGAAGAAAAAATCTCTAGTTCATTCAGTCAGGACGATGCAATTGGCACTGATGAATGAAATAAGACTGCTGGAAAGGTGGTTTTTATTTCAGAAGCCAGAAAACTGCAGTGACAACAGTGGCGGGTTCCAGGTCAGCTGGGAGATTGGAAAGGTGAGTAGGATTATTTTTATACCTTTCTGAACTTTTGTGATTGAGACACAGGATGGAACATTTGATTAGTTTAACAATATGTCTTTTGGTATTTTGATTGCCCCATCTGGTTTTCTGAGTGATGGAAGGGGTCGAGTCCAGACTTGGAAAAGGGAGAAGAATGTATATCTAGTGGGTTTTTGTATTTACCTAGTTTAATCCTATCAATTCGGCTTGCCTCAGTCTGAAGTGCTGAAGCCACTTCTTGTTACATTCTTGCAATTACAGGGGTGGGCTGCTGGTGGTTTGCAGGGGTTTGGGAGAACCTCTAGCTAAGATTCTGTGCAGTTCGGAGAACCCCCAAATCCCACTCCTGGCTGGCCCTGCCCCACCCACTCTGCCCCGCCCCACCCACCCTGCCCCGCCCCTCTCCAGAGTTCCCATGCAGCCCATTTTGGATGCGATAAGTGCAGGTTGTGCATGGAAGCTTGGGAAGAGCGAAAAATGGGCCTACCGGAAGTTCAGGAAGCTCAAAAGGGCCTCTGGAGCCTGGGGAGGCCATTTTTGCCCTCTTGAAGGCTCGAGGAAAACTTCTGAAGCCCAGGGAGAACAAAAATGTTCCCCCCACAATGGTGCAGGAGGCCGACCCACTCAGCAACAATGAGAACCTTGCTAAAAATTTTGAAGCTCACCCCGAGTATATCCATTTGCAGAATGTTCTTATTGGGTTGCCTAAAGCTATTCTGCTTGGCTGATAGGCAGAGTTCTTTTTTTCTCCCAGCCTTCACAAATGGTTTTATTTTTGTTTGTTTGTTTGTTTCCTTTTCCTGGGGTCATGGGATGGAGATGGGTGTGTGTGTCTGATGATTCTTTCTACACTTTGGAAGCTGCTAGGGCTGCCTCCTCATGCAAATGCATACATACATGCAGTACTCTGTAAAACAAAGAATGAAAATATACTGTTTATTGGCACAGGGCATATTGGAATCCATAAACAGAAACAAATATAAGTTAAAATAGAAAATGAATACTGGTAGTCCTTGACTTACCACCACCATTGAGCCTAACATTTCTGTTTTTAAGTAAAACATTTGTTAAGTGAACTATGCCCCATTTTACAACATTTCTTGCTACAGTTGTTAAGTGATTCAATGTGGCTTTCCCATTGATTTTGCTTGCCAGAAGGTTGCAAAAGGGAATCACATGACCTTGGGACACAGCAACAGTCATAAGTATAAACCAGTTGCCAAGCATCTGAACTTTGATCACATGATCATATATGTTAAACTATAGATACTGGTTTACAAACCCACCCACCCCACCCCATATGTCCTGATTTCAGCAATTCTTTTGACAAAATACAGTACCACATAACTTGCTGACTAGCGAAGTAGTGAAATGTGGGCTAGATAGCATTAAATTATGCTCATCAATGATTCCCCATCAGACTAGAGAGAAGTATCAAATTAGATGTTACTAAGATCAGCCTTCTGTTCTTTTAACATTTCATTAAGTACTTGAATAAAGAGACAAGTAAAATAGTATTCTCAAATTTTGCATATGATACAAAATTCCACAGAATAAATAAAACCAAAATATAGAAATTTAAAAATGTTTTACTGATTTGGAGAAATGGGGTGAAAATAATATAATTAAATTTTACAGAAAGAAATGCAAAGTTTTTCATTTTAAGAAGTAAAAATAAAATTTAATAGATCTCCCTTCACTGGTTGTGTTCAGAGGCCAGACATTTTTTTGTAGTGTTGAATTTACTAATGGATTTACTACACTGGACTGGTCATCGTTTAGGTGGCCTCTTCCGAGTCAGATGTTGAAATGTATATATGCTACAATTAAAATCCTTTTAATTTTTCTAAATGGAAAGACATGATTTGTGTCTTTAGGTCACTCCTTCACTTTTCTTCATCTAATTCTTAGGATAATTATACTTATCCCCATAATTATATAATTATAGGGAGAAAAATACCGGCAAGAAGTTATACTCTACTAGGTAAATTAATTAAAGTATTTGATATAAAATACTTTATAACTTTTATATAAAACTCGCAAAAAAGGAGCCTGCCAATGTCCCGATCGCTAAGAATTTCGCGAAACAGTAGAGAAAGTCGTCCCCCCCTCCGGATTCTTAAGGGGTCCCTCCCTCGTAGACTTCTATCTTCTCTCTCAGATTGAACAATTGGTCGGGACTGGAGGGGTCCTTCAGCCAATGAAAAGGCGCCCGGGTGGCTGGCGGATGGGGCGGGCGGCAGAGAACGAGCTATGGCGACTCGAGGCGTTCGTCCACAGCGGGAGAATGGACGAAGTCAGACAGACCTGTTAATCATCCCCGTGTTACTCTTGTTTCTCCCAGGCATGACGGGTAAGAATGGCTCCGGGAACAATTAAATGGTAGGCTGGATAGCTATGCATTCAGAACCATCTCTCAACCAACCCGCTAATTAACAGGGGGTTGCAAGGGATGGGAGCGGGGGGGGGGGGTTGGCTGAAGTTTGAAGGAATTTGCTGATAATGGCTTTTAAATTAAGAAAAAAAAATCAAGGATGTCGGTCGAATTATGTGTGCTATCTCAGACGCCAATTAAAACGGAGTTTAGCATAAAATTCCTTGGAATTTGAATATTTCCACTTTGGTTTTTTCTCAAAGTGCTGCCTATTTATTTACAGTACATATCTTCAGTGAAATTCTTAAAATAAAGGACATGGATTGGAGCTGGATTGGATACCCGAAGGCCTGAATCAGGGAATGGGAAATCAGAAATGCTATTAACATAACTACTGTACAAATCAAAACAAGCTGCAAACACACACACACACACACACACACACACACACACACACACACACACACAAACAGTGGATCCTCCCAACAGGAATGGAATAGAAATATTTTATTATGATTTCTCTTATTATTTTAAAGCATAATGTATACCATGGATAATCCGGGAATTATGTTGGTTCTGTTTTGATGTTTAACATTTTATGGCCCAAATATTCATATAAGAAAACTGACAAAGGGGATTCTCATAAAACTGCCATAATTCAGTGAGAAATTTCAAAAGTCTATTTAAATCATTAAATCCAACCTCTTGAAGTCTACTCTGGCTAATTAGTTCCTCTGTAAAACTATTACACTTCAAACTATGATTGTTAGGAATTAAAAGATTCAGTCACCATAACTTAAATATGTTCTGCAAAGATTTGAAAAGTATTATTGTATGCTCTCAAAACGTTTTTTTGAAGTAAATTTTTCTCAGATACATCAACTTTTAGCACTTTGCTCATCTTCTATCTTCTCTTTATTAAAGCTTTAAGGGCAATTTGTATCGTTGTTATTCTTCCTCTACCTCCTCCTCCTCCTCTTCTTCTCCTTTTTCTTCTTCTTTTAGTAGGGTTGTGCCTTTGAGTCAATTTTGACTCCTTGTGACTGCCTATATAACCTCTTTTAACTTTCTGAAATAATTCAATTCTTACTGAATTATTGCAATCCATGACTTTTCCTTAACCTTTGCTGGTACTGAATGTACCCTGGAGATCCTCTAGTCCAATTCCTGTTCAAGCAGGAGACCCTGTACCATTTCAGACAAATGGCTAACCCAGTCTCTTTAAAAGCCTCCAATGATTTTCTGAAGGCAAGTCATTCCACTGTTTATTGTTTTCACCGTCAAGAAATTTCTTCTTAATTCTAGGTTGCTTCCCTCCTTGGTTAATTTCCAACCATTGCTTTCTGCCAGTTACTGCTGTTGAGCCAAATTTCAGCTAATCTGTATCTGGTTAGTTTTTCTTGCCTAAGTGTAAAACATTACTTTTTTTCTACATTGAATTTCATTTTTTTAGATAAGGCCCAATGTTCAAGTCTGTCAAAATCCATCTGGATCTTGCTTTACAAATGTGTTGCTTGATTATCTTTTCAAGGACCTTCCCAGGTATTGATGTCAAGTTGATTGACTTGTAGCTCCTGGATTTGATTTTTTCTTCCTTTTTTGAGGATGGGAATCATATCAGCTTTTTCCCAGTCTTTTGGTAGTTCTCTGGTGCTCCAGGGTCTTTGAAAGATGTGGTTCTGAGATCACATCTGGCAGCTTCTTCAGAATCCTGTCATTTAATCAGAATAGTTAACAGGATAACAGAGTTGGAAGGAACCTTGCAAGTCTTGTAGTCCAACTGCTCAGGAAGGAAACCCTACATCAAGGGTCTGCAACCTGTAGTTCTGGAGCCGCATGTGGCTCTTTCATCTTTCTACTCTGGCTCAAAATATGCATCACAACCACCAGTGTGCGACAACCGTCAGCACGCAAGCTTTATTAAGCTTTTCGACCCATCTTTTTTTTTGGGAGTTCCAAATGTTTTTTTTTTTTTTTGCATGCAGAAATAAAAATGTGTGTTCTCTGTAGCAATTCATTGATTTCACTCTATAGTTTTTTATACATAACATAAAGATTAAAACCGATATATGCAGTGTTATCTTCATTTTAGATGTCAGAAGGGTTTTGTGGCTCCCGGTGTTTTCTTTTCTGTGGGAAACAGGTCCAAATGGCTCTTTGAGTGTTTAAGGTTGCCGATCCCTGCCCTACATCATTTCAGACAAATGGTAATCCAATCTGTTCTTAAAAACTTCCTGTGTTGGAGCATTAACAACTTCTGGAGGAACTTGGTTCCACTGATTAATTGTTCTAACTAGTTCTAGATTGCTTCTCTCCTTGATTAGTTTCCATCCATTGCTTCTTGTTCTGCCCTCAGGTGCTTTGGAGAATAGCGTGACTCTTTTTTCGTTGTGGCAATCCTGAAATATTGGAACATTGCTATGTCACCCCTAGTCCTTCATTAAACTAGACATAATAAATTCTGGCTACCATTCTTTATGTTTTAGACTCTTATCCCTTCGTCCCTCTTCTAGGCACTACTTGGAGTGTCCAAGCATGGGTTAACTTCAGCTTGCTGCCCAAGGACTGAGTTCGAAGTTCGTGTAGCCACGCCTCTTGCTCCCTCAGAGGCCCAATTTAAAAAACTCAGTCTCCCTAAAAGGACACATTTGGGGAGTTCCAGTCCTTGTGCAGCAAGCTGGGCTCTCCATTCTTACTGTAGTGTAGCCTTTATTATTTTTGTGAGTCTTAGTTTAGATCCCTTAGCTCCTTTCTTGTTTTCTCTTCCATTGAGAACAGTTGGAAATTGTCTTCTTTGACTCTTGACGCGCGGAACAGGCTGCCTGGAGCGAGCTGCCTTCCGTGCTGCCGCGGTTGAGGCACCATTATGGGAGGTTCACTAGTGGCTGCTGGTGAGCCCTTTGGGGCAGGTAGGCAGTCAGGACCCCTTTTACAGCTGTCGGAGGACTTTGAATAGCCCGGAGGCTCTCCTGAGCTATCCGATTTGCCGACAGTTTCCTGGTGCTGCTCCAGGCTTGTGGCAGTCATTTTGAAAGGAGAAAAATTGGCTTTATTTCTGAGCCATTTGAAATCTTGCCTTGCCTGTTCCACCACAGATTGCTGCTGGGAGGGGTCCTTAACTCTTGGCCTTGCTCCAGGTCTCCAGACAGGCCTCCCTCTCCCCAGGACTTCCATCAAGGTGGCTGCAGGGAGTTTGGCTATTGCCTGGGCCATTCCCTGGTATTTAATTAGAGCGGATTTGCTGGTGCCCCGGACTTCCATTTTGGCGTCAAAACTTCTCCTGCCTTCATCGCACCTATTGGGACATTGCTTGCCCTCTCAGGGCCATCAGCTCCCTTTTGCTTCATTTAGAGACTCATTCTCCAACACCCTAAGCTGTCTTTGTGCCAAGATTTCACCATGGCCTATACCAGCGAGACTGAAGAGATGAACCAGGCAGGACCCACCACCAGTAAGCACAGCAGACTAAACCCTGCTGCTAAGGGTGGGGACTGGGTGCCCATCTAAAGGGAAGCAGCCCAAGCCCAAGAAGGCATCCAATGCAGCAGAAAGATTGGCTGAAAGGCACCAGAAGATCCTGGAAAGGCAGTTCCAGAAGGCTCAGTCTACCCAGAAGCCTGCAGCCCTTCCCTGTGGAGGAGTCTGTGGGTCCCTCCCTCCCCTCCCCCCCTGGCAGGAGAGGAGAATTTTGGATTTTCTCCCAATCCCTCCAGGGCTTCCCCTAGATCTCTCAGCTCATCCCTCGCTGAGGAATCTATTAACGAGGCCTGTTCCCTTATGGGAGAGGGGGCCTTGCCTCTGACTGCATCCAGATCCAGGGCACCTGATCATTCTGAGGACCAGAGGCCTCAGCTGCCCTGGGAAATGCAGGAGGTGGTTGCATGTGCAATCTCTCAGGAGATTGCAGATGGCATACAACAGCTAGGTCTCTTTGCCTCGCCAGGGCCATACCCTATCCAAGGCTCGCACTTCGGGTTCTAAGGACCCACCAGCCAGAGCTTCCTCCCCGAACCTCTTCGGGGTCAGTGAGGTTGCGGAGGAGGGTGACCAGGACATCCCTGACATTTCCAAGGACGAGAATCCTCTCCCCGACACACCCGCCTTCTCAGGCTTGTTCAAGCTCTCTATGTTTATGGCTGTTCTCACCAAAGCCAGGGCCTCTGCCACCCAAATGGATCTCCCGGCACAGTCAGATAAACCTTTGGCTGAGCAGGGTATGAAGGGTCCACAGGACCTAGGCGCGGGGCTCTTCAAGGAGACCCCTCCTCAAGACCTAGTGCCAGCCCCTCAACTATTTCTGGATGTCATCCAGCACCATTGGACACAACCAGGGTCTATGGCTAATCCCAGCAGGGTGGATAAAAAGCTGTATACTATGGAGAGTGGTATCGAGGTGGCGCAGTGGTTAAATGCAGCACTGCAGGCTACTTCAGCTGACTGCAGTTCTGCAGTTCTGCTGTTCAAATCTCACCGGCTCAGGGTTGACTCAGCCTTCCATCCTTCCAAGGTGGGTAAAATGAGGACCCGGATTGTTGTTGGGGGCAATATGCAAACCGCTTAGAGAGGGCTGAAAGCCCTATGAAGCGGTATATAATTCTAACTGGTATTGGTAGCTATTAAAGCTTCCTCAGGTGGACGATCCCATAGTTGGCCTCACTTCCAATTCTGAATTCCCAGCTGATCTGCTAGAGGGCCTCAAAACTGAGGATAAAAGGATGGAGAAGGCTTCCCATAAAACCCACCTGACTGCTGTGTGGGCCATGAAGACCTCCACCTCCTCTTCCTACTTAGCAGGGCAGCCCTGTTTTGGCTCTGCAAGCTGTAATCCAGCCTTCCAGCTGGAGATACCAGGGCACGCCAGGACGTGAATAAAATCATTGCGGCCATCAAATACTCCATTGACGCCTCGCTCAATGCCACCAAATTCTCTTCCATGGCTCTCGCCTCCAATGTGACCTCTTGCTGTCTGCTGTGGCTTCGCCACTGACAGGCAGACATGAAAGCAAAGGGGAAGCTTGCTTCCGCTCCCTTCAAAGGGGGTAAGCTTTTTGGAGAGGCCTTGGACTCGATTTTAATCGAGTCCAAGGACAAACGGAAGATTCTACTATCGGTCACTAAAAAGCCTGCCCTGGGGTCGTCTGTGGATGCATAGGTTACCACCTTGAGGACATAGGGATTGTTCTATACACTATCCTTTTGGAACTCTTTCTTCGTTTTTTAAACTGAGCCTCTGAGGGAGCAAGAGGCGTGGCTACACGAACTTTGAACTCAGTCCTTGGGCAGCAAGCTGAAGTTAACCCATACTTGGACACTCCCGCAGCGCCTAGTGAACGACCATTCAGGTAAGCCAATGGTCATTCTCTGCACTCTTTCTAGAGTGACCTTTCACCAAACTGAATCATAGCAGAGGAGCCACTTGGCAGGAAATATTCATTCCGCATAGCCTCAGCAACGAATTTATCCCGCTTGCTGTGGGAGAAACATTAAAGCAGAGGAAGAAGCTGAAGGGAGGAAGCCGCTACTCAGTCCTGTTTGGCCTTCCCCATGGCTAGAGATACACTTTTCCCATTCCGTTCCATGCCAAAAAGAAAGGTGGAAAGTTCTTCGTCAAGAAGCGGCAGTGGCAACATGACAAATGGGGCCTATCCATCTGGTCCTGATGGATAAATTGGACTTGTCTAGAGTGGACAGCATTTTTTTGCCTATTTTAATTTGTATTCCTACTTTGTCTTTTACAGTTCTTGAGGTATTTTTTTCTTTTTGCGTGAAAACAGATGCAAAGAAAGAATTAGGGAGGTCTTCTACCTGCTGCCTCTCACTTACTTGCCATATCTCTCATTAGTGGATCAAGGGTTTCTTTGACTTTTTTCTTATTTTCTATATGTTGAAAGATTTTTTAAAAATTATTTTTGACATTTGTTGCAAGTCTTAGTTCATTCTGAACCTTAGCTTTCCTATCTCCAACTTTATAGATTTGAGCTATATGCTGATATTCTGCCTTAGTTATATATTCCTCTTTCCATTTTTTATATTTACTCGTGTCAATTTATCAGAGAGTTCTTTGTGTAACCATGCTGGGTTTTTCTTGGATTTTTTCTTTTTCAGTGGTATTGGGCTGGACTGGGCTTTTGTCATCATATTTTTCAGTTTTCTAAGCTTGAGTCATTTTTCCCTTTAAGATTTTCATCCATGGAATGGAACAAACTATTCTTTTTTGTTCTTGGTACTATACTGTTTTTATCAGAATATATCTTTATTTTATTTTATTTTATTGTCATTTATAGGCCGCCCTTTTCCCTGAGGGGACTCAGGGCGGCTTACAATTCAAGGGGAGGGAGTGCAAGACAAAACATGAAATAATAAGTGAATAGAAAATAAAACAGTAAAAGACAACTTTCATTCAACATTCGGGTGGGGTAGGTTAGAATCTCCCCAGGCCTGACGGGATAGCCAGATCTTAAGGGCTGCGCGGAAGGTCTGGACGGTGGTGAGGGTGCGAATCTCCACGGGGAGATCGTTCCAAAGGGTTGGAGCTGCTACTGAGAAGGCCCTCCTCCGTGTAGTCGCCAGTCGGCATTGACTGGCGGATGGAATTCGGAGGAGGCCTAATCTGTGCGATCTGATGGGTCGAAGGGAGGTAATCGGCAGAAGGCGGTCTCTCAAGTACTCAGATCCACTACCATGGAGGGCTTTATGGATGGTAAGTAGCACCTTGAAGCGCACCCGGAGATCAACAGGTAGCCAGCGCAGCTCACGGAGGATAGGTGTTATGTGGGCGAACCGCAGTGCGCCCACTATCACTCGCACGGCCGCATTCTGGACTAGCTGAAGTTGCCAGATGCTCTTCAAGGGCAGCCCCATGTAGAGCACATTGCAGTATTCCAGCCTCGAGATCACAAGGGCTCGAGTGACTGTTGTGAGGGCCTCCCGGTTCAGGTAGGGTCGCAACTGGCGCACCAGGCGAACCTGGACAAATGCCCCCCTGGTCACAGCTGACAAGTGATGGTCAAAAGTCAGCTGTGGGTCCAGGAGGACTCCCAAGTTGCGAACCCTATCTGAGGGGTGTAGAATTTGACCCCCCCAGCCTGAGCGATGGAACACTGGCCAAATTATTGGGAGGGAAACACAACAGCCACTCGGTCTTGTCTGGGTTGAGTACCAGTTTGTTAGCTCTCATCCAGTTCTTAACGGCCTCAAGACCCTGGTTCATCACGTCTACAACTGAGTATCGTCCGCGTATTGATGGTATTTTATCCCGTGCCTCCGAATGATCTCGCCCAGCGGTTTCATGTATATGTTAAATAGTAGGGGGGATAAGACCGAACCCTGCAGTTAGGGGCCTCGGGGACGATCTCTGCCCCCCAACTAACACCAACTGCGACCTGTCCGAGAGGTAGGAGGAGAACCACCGTAGAACAGTGCCTCCCACTCCCACCTCCCGCAGTCGTCGCAGAAGGATACCATGGTCGATGGTATCGAAAGCCGCCAAGAGGTCAAGGAGAACCAGGATGGACGCATGGCCTCCATCCCTGGCTCTCCAGAGATCATCGGTCAATGCGACCAAAGCGGTTTCTGTGCTGTAACCAGGTCTGAAGCCGGACTGGAAGGGGTCAAGATAACTAGCTTCCTCCAAGGTCCGTTGAAGCTGGAAGACCACCACCTTCTCAACAACCTTCCCAACAAAGGGGAGGTTGGAGACTGGACGGTAATTGTTAAGAACGGCTGGATCCAAGGATGGTTTCTTCAGGAGGGGTCTCGCCACCGCCGCTTTAAGTGCGGCGGGGAAGTGCCCCTCCCGAAGGGAGGCGGTAACGACCGCCTGGATCCAGCCTCGTGTCACCTCACTGCTGTTGGCCACCAGCCAGGAGGGACACGGGTCCAGTATACAGGTGGAGGCGCTCACAGCTTGTATGGCCTTGTCCACATCCCCAGAGGCAACATCCTGAAACTCAACCCAGAGATGGTCTGCCAAGTTATCCCCTTGTGTCTCGGCTGGATCTGCAGAGGTGGAGTCCAAGTCCAACCAAAACCGAGCAACTTTGTCCGTTAAGAACTGGACATACTCCTCAGCCTTACCCTGTAGGGGGTCCCCCGCATCCCTCCTATTTAGGAGGGAGCGGGTTATCCTAAACAGGGCGGCTGGGCGGGACTCAGTGGACGCAACCAAGGTGGCAATATATGTTCTTTTAGCTGTCCTCAATGCCCTGATATACTCCTTGGTGCATGTTGTCAGAAGTGCTCGGTTCGATTCGGACTTATTGGACCTCCATAGGTGCTCTAGGCGTCTCCTCCGGCGCTTCTTCTCCCGGAGTTCCTCGGTGAACCAAGGAGGTCTCCGGGATCCGCCGACCCAGAGGGGCCGTAGTGGCGCAATCCGGTCAAGAGACTCCGATGCCGCCAAGTGCCAGGCAGCAACCAGAGTCTCCGCCGAACTGTGGGCGAGAGTATCAGGAATGACCCCAAGCTCCGTCTGGAACCTTAAGGGGTCCATAAGTCGCCTGGGGCGGAACCACTTGGTCGGTTCCTCCTCCCTACAGTGGGGGTTTGGCCTCCGGAAGTCCAGCCTCAGTAGGCAGTCTACTTTGCTAAGGGAACTTCTTAAAACAATTTTTAAAAAATCACAAAAATAGCAGGCAGCAGCACATGAACATGAGACATGTTTTATTGAATCAAGTGCATATTGAAATAGCAGAATTTTAAGAGCAATTTGGTAATCTCAACTGCATATGAGCTAACTTCACATGAACTGAATTTTGGTTTGCTGTAAATGCAACTTAAAATCACTGTACAATTTATACTAAATTGAATATTGCCTTATTCCAACTTGTATTAATCACAACCTTGCTGTATTTAAAATTATTAAAGAGTAATATATTTTCTTCTTTAATGTCCCATGATGAATAATAGTATTAAGTTGCAAGAAGGCAGATTTCAATTAAACATTTGTAGGTGCTGTCTGAAGCGGGTCATGAGAAATCAGACTTGACTATCATGCTCTGAATCCTTTCCAATTGTTCATGAAATTTGAATGGAAGCTTAAAGGATAGATGACTATTACCAGCAGCAAGTTTCTTTTTCTTTTTATTGTTAAAAAATGTCATCACACAGAAGCTAAGGCTACCTCTTGTCTCTTCCCTTATCCTTTCTGTAGTGATTATGATTGCAAAGCTAATGTTAACAAAACTGCTGTTTAGCAATTCTTATTCAAATTAACATGAAATATAATCTGGGTTCTATGGTACCTGAATAACATTCCATAGCATTTATGATGCTATTAATATTTACTAACTATTTTAGTAATCATTATAAAATGAATTAGTTGGGTTCAAATGATTAACATGAGACTTAGAACAGATGACCTCCATCAAACAATAAATTCATGCTCCTTCTGGCATTTCAGTGAGGAAGTTGTCAAGTTCCTAATGCAGTTTAATTAAGAAAAGTGCTCGCATTCACAGCACACAACAGTGGAAACATCCACCTTATTCGTACTGGGACAAATATTATTGGAAGAATGTATACCCAAATCACTATATTCTTGGTCTTCTGCTTTAGACGCCAGTTTGTGACATGTAGTAAATAGCAAAGATTCTCAGTTTTATTCTTAGGATTTCCCTTAAGCCAAAGACAGAATCATAAAACCAGGTGGTTTTCCTGATTCTCCTTGCTGAGGAGAACATGCAGCTCAGGGCTCAGATGTTATTCTAATTTATACTTTAGATCTATGGAAAAGAAATTAAATATTGCAATTGAATTACTGACTGCAGAAGTGGGCCTGATAAGAGATAACTTTTATTTTATTTCCAAAATTCAAAATCCAAGGAAAAAAGAGAGTAAAAAATGTGTAGAAAAACAAAATAACACATAGATTAGCCTCCTTGGTTGAATAGTGATAAATATATTTCATTAACAATAGTTCTCTCATCTTGAAAAATAGATCGACAAATTATGAACTTCTATATCATAGAAATATTATAAATATGAAATTTTATCAACCAATTTTCCTAGCTTCTGTCTACTGTATTAAAGAACAGGTAATCCCAACAACAAAGCTAAACAAAACTCTTTGTTAATAATAATAATTTTTTAACTCACAGATAGTAGAGCTGGAAGGGACCTTCGAGGTCTTCTAGTCTAGCCTCTTACTGTAGGAAGAGACCTCTCTATGCCATTTCAGACAAGTAGCTGTCCAGTTAAAACCCACCAGTAATGAAACACCCACAACATTTGAAGGCAAGCTGTTCCACTGGTTAATTGTTCTTACTGCCAGGAAGTTTCTCCTTAATTCCAGCTTGCTTCTCTCCTTCATTAGTTTTCATTCATTGTCCTGCCCTCAGGTACTTTGGAAAATAATTTAAGCCTCCCTTTTTTGTATCAGCCCCTCAGAGACTGGAATACTGCTATCATGTTACCCCTAGTCATTTTCTCTACCCTAGCCAAATCCAAAGCCTGCAACCGTTCTTCATATGTTTTAGTCTCCAGGCCTTTAATCTTAATTGCTCTTCTTTGCACTTTTTTTTGTAGCATGATGACTAAAACTGGATGCAGTATTCCAGGTATGAGCGTACTACCCTTTTATAAAGAGGTATTAATACTTCGTGTGATTTTGATTCTGTGCCTCTATTATACAACCATTTACTTTTTTGGTTGCTGCAGCACACTGCTGGCTCCTATTTAAGTGATCCTCCATTAAGACTCCAAGGTTGTCCTAACAGTGTTTTTTCAAGAGGCAACTAGACTTACTTGTTTTTCTTTGAAGACCTTTTGCTTCTCCTCCAAGAAACTTCTTTTTAATTTTTTTAATAAAAAACAAACAAAAGACAAACAAAACATATAAAACATACAACCTTCAACTGTTTCATATAGCACGTTGTTTGGTTACAGGTTTTTGTGCATCTCCATTCTCACCACTTACAATTGTATATCAAATCACAAATTATCTATTGCATAAGAATAAATACATTATTATCATTGTATAGTCATTGTTCCACTATGATTGTTATTCCTTCATTTTACACAAAATATTCTAGGTATTGAGTTTGTGTATATATAGCATCATTATACATCAATTGTTCCACTCCAATTGTTATTCCATCATTTAAAATAAAATGTTCTAGATATTAAAATCATACATGCAACCTCATTCCATTGCCTCATATTATACTATTTAACAATACTAAACATTTGTGGTATCTCATATATCATTCTATTGTTCTTAAATATATAAAGAGGCCCTCCAACCTTTTCCATTTCCATAATTTTTCATCTAACCATTGATAAAACAAATCCCATACCTTGTAGAATTATTCTTGTTGTTCTCTAATTTCAAATGTCAATTTATTCATTTCAGCACAATCCATTATTTTTTGAATAATTTCCTCCTGCTTTGGTATTTTCTCGTTCTTCCATTTTTTTACGAATACAATTCTAGCTGCTGTTAAAACATTTACAATCAGATATTTCAAATCCCTGTTATATGTTTTCGGTATAAGTCCCAATAAAAAAAAATCTCTGGTTTAAAGTCTATGTGTTTTGGCATCATTTCTCCAGCCACATGTGAATTTTAGTGCAATATCTTTTAGCTTTTGTCAATTCCACCAGATGTGGTAATATGAACCCAGTGTCTGATGACATTTCTAGCACTTTTTTTTAGATTTGTTCTTGAACATTCTTGCTATTCTCGTCGGTTAAACATCTTATACGAATTTTCCTTATATGCTGTTGACATTGTCATTTTATAATTTTGAGACCACAATTTCTGCCACTTTTCTAGTTCAATCCCATGCCAAAAGTTTTTCCCCTAATCTATCATAGGTTCTTTGACTTGTTCTTCTTCTAGTTTAACCTCTAGTAAGTGTCCATATAATGTTTTGATTACTTTTTCATCAATACCTGTTAAAACTTTATTTAGCTCAGTCATTTTATCATAAAAACCTTCCTCTTTACGATCTTTATCATATCTAGGTTGTATTTGCACATATGGAAGCCAATTCATCCTTATTCCTTCCTGTTCCAACTCTTGCTTAGATTTAAGTTCAACCTCTGCATTCAAATTTCACCATATCTACCTGTTTGTTCCTTTTTGTATATTATTGAGTATGAAAAAGCTTCAATAGTTGATAGCCAGATTGGAATTTTTAAATAATATTGCTTTTTGATCTTTTCCCAGTTTAATAGCAACACCTCCTTAAGTAATGTCTTCTGAAATACCCCTGTGTTTTAGTTCCCTTATACCATAAAAAAGCATGCCATCCCAACAATAAGTCATGACCTTCTATAGTCAGTAGTCTAGAGTTCCTTAAGCCTTTAAGCCACATCAAACTTGCTGCCTAGTAATATAATTCTCAATTGGGCAAGCCCATTCCTCCTCTTATTCTTGCATCTTGTAGTGATTTTAGTTTTATTCTTGCTTTCCCCTACTGCCAAATGTACTTCAGCACTATTTTGTTTAGATCATCAAAATATTCTTTCCCTCATCTGATTGGAATTGTCTGGAACAAATATAGGATTCTGGGTAAAATGTTCATTTTAATTGTAGATATTCTCCCTATCATTGATAGTTGTAAATTTTCCCAATTCTTCAGATGTTTCGCAATCTGTTGTTTAAGTTTATAATAATCGTTCCCTTTAAGCGCACTGCATCTTGCTGTTAAATATATCCCCAAGTGTTTAACCTTGTTTGTGACTTGCATCTCCAAAGTTTCTGCTAATTCTTCCTTTCGTCTTGTTGATATATCTTTGTCAAGATCTTTGTTTCATCTTTATTTATTTTCAATCCTGCTATTTTTCCATATTCCTCTTTTTTTCTATTATTATTATTTATTCTATTAGTTTGGGAGCTGTTTCCAATGGATCTTCTAGAATGAAAACTAAATCGTCTGCAAATGCCTGTAATTTATATTCTTCCTTTTTAATTTTCATTCCTTTTATTTCTTTTTCTTCTCTAATATTTCTATTTAAGACTTCTAATGTTAAGACAAAAAGTAGAGGTGATAATGGGCAACCTTGTCTTGTCCATTTCTTTATTTCAATAGAATCTGTCAACTCTCCATTTATCATTATCTTTGCTGATTTCTTGTGATATAGTTTCTTACCAAAACCCATCTGTTCCAGTTTTAACAACATAAAACGCCAATTCACATTGTCAAATGCTTTCTGTGCGTCTAAGAATATCAAAGCCATTTGCTTTTTGGGGTGTGCCTCATAATATTCCAGAGTTTCTAGAATTATTCTTATATTGTCTTTAATTTGTCTCTTTGGTAGAAATCCATTTTGAATGAATGAACATATCTTTAATGTAGAAAATCACTCCTCTTTTCTTACAGCTTGTCAATGAAGTAAATATTCTCCAGTGCACTGCTCAGAGAGCCCAAATGCTGGGTTAACACAGCCTATCTGCCCTTGGACTGAGTGATGTTTTTCTTGACCACGCTTCCCTTTGCCTGCACATGCCCAATTCGAAAACTCAGTCCGCCCGAGTAGGACTGTTTTGGGAGAGCTCCAGTCTAAGAGCAGAAAGGCTGGAAAAAGTTTCCCAATTTGGACCACGTTTAAATTCTCAGATAAAGGAAATCGCGCTTCTACATCAGGTCTGTCTATTTGCCTCCAGTGAGGCTTCCGTCGCTTTAAGAGAAGGGCTGCCGGGTTTTCCCTGCTGTTGCTAATTGCAAGCACTGCAGGGGGTTGAAAAGGCTTGCACAGCGGGGGCTGGCTAGCAAGGGAGCAATTAGTGGGATAAACCAAGTTCCCTCTTGGAACAGGGGCGTCCCAGGGGGAGGAAAAGTCCAGCAAGGCTCTGAGAAGGCTCTAAAGCAGGTGAGCCGGATTGCTAGGATTCCCTCGCCTGCTCCATTTTGCCCGGCAACAGCAGCGACGGCTGGAGCCTTCGCGCGCCTTTCAGGGCTGGAAAGAGCGGGAAGCGGCTGCGTGCGCACCCCCGCCATTTTGGATCGCTCCGACTCACTGGGCAGAGCGGCAGAGCTCAGAGTGTGCGAGGAACAAGGCAGCAAGAAGAGCCCAGCCAGCCAACGGAGCCTCAGCGAGCCCTCAACGACTGCAGAACGCCGCGGGGAGGCTGGGGGCTAGTCTGGGAAGCCAGCTAGTCTCTCCCTCCGGAAAATAAGCTAAGTCTCGGGGAACCGAGGGCAGTGGGAGGAAGGAAATCCGACCCCAAGGCGGCCCTTCCCTCCTGGAGATTCTGCCAGCGCTTTTGGACTGCAAAGGCCAGCGCGTGCCCATCCCAACTCCAGCTATCCTCCAGGCCTCGTGGGGACCTGAAATGGCTGAGGAATGCAGGGAGGCCTTAGGGGATCAGGTGGGGCCCTCCAGCAAGCGCTGCAAGCTGGATCCCTCTGTAAATAAAGGCAAAGGGCACAAGGGCTCACTTGAAAGGTCTTCTCCAAGAGCCACAGTGGATCCCAGGGAGGTTTCAAGGCCCCTTCAGCCAGAACCTAGCCCAGACCGTCGCAGCAGGGAGTCAGCTTCCCCTGATCGTGAGGCCCAATCCCCCGGGGACAGTGAATTCTTGTCTGGGGATAACTATGCATCCAGGGATCCATCTCCTGAAGCATCTTGGGGGTACCCCGACTCCCCTAGCTCCTCCATCGGAGAGGAACGAGATTCTGTCCAGAATTCCCCCTTTGGGAAGGGTGGATCCAGCTCAGGCAGGCCTAGCCAGCGCAGGCCCAGTAAGCAAAAGAAAAAAAGGGGAAAAAGTCCTGCTCTTTCGGATGAAATGAGGGAGGTAATTGCCTTAGCCATCTCCCAAGGGATAGCTGAAGGCATTAAGCGCAAGGGCTCTCGCAAGGGCAAGGCCCCAAAGGAGAAACGCAAACCTAGGGCCTCCACCTCTAAGGAGCCTGTATCCTCCTCCCCATCTTCAAGCCCCTCTCACTCTGGGTTATCAAGTTCTGAGCAGGAAGAAGGGGAGATTTTCGCCCTTTCCGAAGACGAAAACCCCACCCCTGACAAGCCAAAATTCTCTGGCCTGTTTCAACCGTCATTATTCAAGTCTATCTTGCACAAAGCCATGACGGCCACAGAGTTAGGCCCCACTTCCAGACCTGAGGCCTCTCAGGCTTCCACTTCCAAGGATCTTAAGCATGGGTTGTTCAAAGAGACAGTAGAAACTCCCGAGGTTATTCCTGTGCCAGACCTATTTATGGACGCGGTACAGCGCCAGTGGCTACAGCCGGGCACCCTGACCAACCCCAGTGGGGGGGATAGAACTCTATATGCAGTAGAAGATAAAATGGAGGAAATCCTCAAATTCCCAGAAGTAGATGCCCCAGTCGTGTCTCTGACTTCCAATTCCAACCTGCCAGCTGAGCTCCTAGAGGGACTTAAGGCAGAAGATAAGAGGTCAGAAAAGGCATGTCAGAAAACACACATGGCGTCTGCCTGGGCCATCAAGGCATCCACCTCTGCCTCCTTTTTTATTAGGGCCACCCTATTCTGGCTGCGCCAACTCAGGTCCAGACCCCCGCCCAGGAAATCTAGGTGGCGCCATGAGCTAACCAAGATTATTACCGCTGTCGAGTATTCGGCGGATGCCACCTTGACAGCAGCAAAATTCTCTTCCAGAGCTCTAGCTTCCAATATCACCTCCCGCCGCCTCCTATGGCTCAGGCACTGGCAGGCCGAAATGAAGGCTAAATGGAAGCTGGCATCGGCCCCATTTAAAGGGGGCTTTCTGTTTGGAGAGGCCCTGGACAAGTTTGTCACCGAAACCAAGGACAAACGCAAGATCCTTCCGGCAACCTTTAAAAGGGGTGACCGGAAAGGGGCGGGGTCCTTTCGTAAGAGACCCTACAGGAGCCAGGAAACAGGGCAATCTTCTCACCCTTCCTCCTATCAGAGGCCCTTTCAGGCAGGGGGGGATAGGCACCAAGACAGATCCTTCGGGCCTCGTGCCAACCAATCCCAGTCTTCCTTTCGGAGACCATTCCGAGGAGGAGGAAACAACAGTGGTGGATCCCGGCCCTTTCGTAAGGGAAAGTGACGGTCACAGGGATCCCCCCATCGGGGGTCGGCTACGGCTGTATGCCGACAGGTGGGAGGAGATAACATCGGACAAGTGGGTCCTCAACACCATTCGCAAGGGCCTTCTCCTGGACTTCCTATCCTTTCCCCAAAGAAAGTTTATCTGCTGTCCTACCCCCAGGAACCCAGAAAAGAGGGAACACATGAGGGCAGAAATCTGCCATCTCCTAGAGATAGAGGCGATAGAGCCAGTCCCCAGGGATCAGCAGGGGAGGGGCTTCTATTCGATCCTCTTCCTAGTGCCCAAAAGTTCAGGGGGGTGGAGGGCCATCTTGGACCTCAAGAGCCTAAATCAGCATCTGGCTTACAAGAGGTTCAAGATGCAGTCACTCCACTCCATCCTGGGCTGTGTGAGGGAGGGGGACCTATTGACATCAATAGATCTCAAAGAGGCCTACCTGCATGTCCCCATCCATGTGGCCCACAGGCGGTTCCTGAGGTTCTACGCAGAAGGGAAGCATTTCCAGTACAGGGCTCTTCCCTTCGGGCTATCATCTGCGCCCAGAACATTCACCAAAATTCTGGCAGTGCTAGCGGCTCATCTCCGCAACCATCCGGTTCGTCTGGAATGTTATTTAGACGACATAATCATTCACTCTCTCACCACCAAGCAGGCACACCGCGATGTTTCTCTAACTGTGCAGACCCTGCAGTACCATGGCTTCTCTGTCAACATGGAGAAGAGCCAGTTCCGACCATCCACCTGTATACAGCACCTGGGTGCGGTCATCAACTCCACCTCCTGCCAGGTATTTCTTTCGCCAGACCGGCTGTCAAACCTGAGACGCAAAGTGAAGCACTGCAGCCTTGCCAGGTCGGTACCCATCATTCAGCTGTCCCAGCTCCTAGGGATAATGATCTCGTGCCTGGGGGTGGTTCCCTGGGCTCGCCTTCACGCCAGGGAGCTGCAGTGGTTTCTGCTGCCAGTGCAGAGGACCAGGAACAGCAACTCACTCATGCGGGTTCGGCTCCCACGAAAGGTGATCCGGTCTCTGGCATGGTGGAGGTCCAAGGCAGTCAGGAAGGGCTGCCTGTTCAAGGAGCCGGAGAGACTAGTTGTCACCACGGATGCCAGCCTCCTGGGGTGGGGCGCCCACTGTCAGGGCCACCTAGCCCAAGGCCAATGGACTCAGAGGGAGGCCGCCCACAGCATCAATTGGCTGGAACTGAGGGCAGCTCGCCTAGCGCTGAGAAAGTTCGCATCTCTAGTAAGAGGGGCTCATGTACTGTTGATGACAGACAATGTGGCAACAAAAGCGCACATAAACCGGCAAGGGGGCACTCGATCAAAGGCCCTCATGCTCGAGGCAGAAGCGCTGGGCAGGTGGGCGGAACGTCATCTGGCTTCTCTCAGTGCAGATCACATCTCCGGCATAAGCAACCGGGAAGCAGACTGGCTGAGCCGCCAACGCATCGACCACTCGGAGTGGCGCCTGCACCCGGACCTGTTCCAGCAGATTGTGAGGAGGTTCGGCAAGCCACAGGTAGATCTGTTTGCCACACACAACAACACACAGCTCCCACGCTTCTTCAGTCGCTACCACTCGCCCCAGGCGGAGGGAACAAATGCTCTGAGGTCAGCGTGGCCTCAGGGACTTCTGTATGCCTTCCCTCCACTTCCGCTCATCCCTCAAGTGGTGAACAAGCTCCTGACCGAAAAGGCAGACCTCATTCTGGTGGCTCCCTTCTGGCCCAGAAGGCCCTGGTACGCAGACCTGGTCAGCCTCTCAGTTCAAAGACCTTGGAGAATCCCCCGGGACAAGATTGCCCTCAGCCAGGGGGCCATCACCCATCCGGAGCCCCAGTGGCTGCAGCTAGCGTTTGGCACTTGAAGGGGAGCTCCTGAGAAAGCAAAAATTCTCTGACCAGGTCATTCAAACAATCCAAGCGTCCAGGAAGCCCTCTACGACTAGAATCTACGATGCCACCTGGGCCGCCTTCTCACGGTGGTGCAAGACTAGGAACATAGAGGCCTCCTCAGCCTCGATCCCCCAGACCCTAGACTTTTTGCAAGAGGGTCTGGATAAGGGCCTTGCAGTCAGCACCCTCAGACGCCAGGTTGCAGCGTTGTCTACCATCCTGGCAAAGGGCTCCTCTCGCTCGCTGAGTCAGCTCCCCCAGATCAAGAGCTTTCTCAAGGGAGCAGCGAACATCAGCCCTCCAACTGTTCACCGGTATCCGTCATGGGATCTTCCATTTGTGCTTAAGGCCCTGACCCAAGCCCCATTTGAGCCTTTGAAAAAGACCAGTCTGCGCTACCTCACCATCAAAACCGCTTTCCTGGTGGCCATTACATCCGCTCGCAGGGTAGCCGAGCTTGCTGAGCTCTCTGTCAGGGAGGATTTGTGCGTAGTTCACCCGGACAGAGTAATATTGAGACTTGATCCATCATTTGCTCCGAAAATTAACTCCCTGTTTCACAGGACTCAAGAACTTATTTTGCCCAACTTCTGTCCCCATCCTTCTCACCCTAAGGAGCGTGTGTGGCACAAGCTGGACGTGAGACGGGCCGTGCGCACGTATGTAAAGAGAACAAAGGACTACCGCCGGTCAGAGGCTTTCTTTGTCTCCTTCCTCCCTGCGTCCCTGGGCCGCAAGGTCTCCTCTCACACTGTGGGACGTTGGCTACGTGCTTGCATCAAACTGGCATATGAGCACCAGGGCAAGACGGCTCCGAGACGAATCATCGCTCACTCCACCAGGAGCGCTGCAACGTCTGCAGCCTGGGCAACCCAGGCCTCTATCCTAGACATTTGTAGAGCGGCCACCTGGGCTTCCCCCACGGCCTTTATTAGAAACTATAAGATTGACACCTTTGCCTCAGCCGAAGCCTCCTTTGGCAGAAGAGTATTACAAAGAGTGGCTGAAATGCCAGAGGCTTCGGCGCTTCCCCACCCTGGGACTCAATAGCTTGGGCATGTCCCAGCATTTGGGCTCTCTGAGCAGTGCACTGGAGAAAGACCGTTGGCTTACCTGAACGGTCGTTCTCGGGGCACTGCGAAGAGAGCCCAAACCCACCCGGGTGTTAGTATTGAACGATGTGGCTGTATTGACTGTAATTGATTACAGGACGGTTCCTTCGTTTTCGAATTGAGCATGTGCAGGCAAAGGGAGGCGTGGTCAAGAAAAACATCACTCAGTCCAAGGGCAGATAGGCTGTGTTAACCCAGCATTTGGGCTCTCTTCGCAGTGCCCCGAGAACGACCGTTCAGGTAAGCCAACGGTCTTTTTCCCCAATTTTGGTTGTACCAATAGGTGCTCATATTGCTTTTGAATGTGCACTTCTTGCAGACAAATTATATCCAATTTTAATTTTTCTAGTTTATGGAATATTTTCTTTCTTTTCTTTTCTTTCTTATTTGGTGAGTTAAATCCATTTATATTAATTGTAATCATTTTTTCCTCTTCCATGATTATGGTTTAGGTTAGGTTTAGGTTTATTGGACTTATATGCCACCCTTCTCCCAAAGGACTCAGGGTGACATACAACATAAAAAACACATATTACAAAAGTTAAAAGAAAGATTAAATAGAATATCCCCCAAAAAACCCGAATAGACATTTACAATGAAATTTAGAAATTAAATTAAAATTAACAATTAAAATTAATAATTTATTTTATTCAGGCCAGGCCGGCTTGCTGGAAAAACCAATTTTTTAGGGTGTCCCGGAAGGACCGGAGGTCGGGAATTATGCGAAGCTCTGGGGGCAGCTCATTTCAAAGGGGAGGTGCTCCCACAGCGAAGACTCTCCCCCTGGGGGTCGCCAGCCGACACTGCCTGGCCGACGGCACCCTGAGGAGGCCAACTCTGTGGGGTCATACTGGACGGTGGGAGCTAGAGTCTGCTGGAAGGGTCTGCAAGGGTCTAGTGGAAGTGCATCTCTAATAGACTGTGATATCAACTGGAGGCTTTCTGCCCTGACTGCTGGCCGCTAAAGCTATATTCGCCAACTGGGGAAACATAGGCTGGAAGGTCTGCTCTCGATCACTATTAAATTGCGGCTTCTGTGATAAAGCGTCTGCCATAAAATTTCGCCCACCAGGAATATATTTCAGTTGGAAGTTAAACCTACGGAAGTAGAGCGCCCATCGTACTTGCTTGGGCGACAGCTTCCGGGGAGATGGTAGAGCCCCCAGGTTGTTGTGGTCAGTCCATACCTCGAAGGGGACCATAGTGCCCTCGAGTAAATGCCTCCATGTAAGCAGCGCCCATCTCAATGCAAAAGCCTCCTTTTCCCATATAGCCCATCGTTGTTCGATGTCACTTAGTTTACAGGAGGTATAGGCACATGGCTGCAGCTCTCCTTTTCCATTCAGTTTGAGTAAGACAGCTCGCACTGCTATATTGCTCACATCCGCCTGCACTATAAATTTTCTGGCTGGATCAGGATGTCTCTATTGGCTCATGTGCAAACAATCCCTTCAATGTTTCAAATGCTTTTTGACAAACCATATCCCATTGTAAGGGTTGACTTGGACGAGGCTTTCTGGCAAGGTGTCTTGTTTTCCTTAGGTCGGTAAGGGATAAATCTACCTTGGCAAATGATGGTATGAACTGATGGTAGAAGTTGGCAAACCCCAAGAAGCTCTGTAATTGTTTCCGAGTTCTTGGAGCTTGCCAGTCCATTACCGCCTGTACCTTTGCCGGATCCATTTCTATTCCCACCTTGGAAACTCTATAGCCTAAGAAGTTCAAATGGATCTGGTGGAGTTCACATTTAGATACTTTGACATACAATTGGGCTTTTAACAATTTGGTCAGAACGTTATTTCCAATTTTATGTGCTGATCCATGGTCTTCGTGTAAATCAAAATATCGTCCAGGTGTATTCCTGTGGGACCCCTACCAATTGGCCCACACCCTTCAACATCTCTATTTCCTGCTGCTGACCTTTCCCTGTGAGCCAACTTCCTGTTCTTAGCTGTTCATGTGGTGGTGGTTCAGGGCCCACCCCAGTGCGTATACATTGAGAACCCCCCCACCATATGAGGGGCCCCCACTTATCCAGCCATGCAAGGCCAAGTATCACAGTTTCCATCATCCGTGGCAGTACGATAAACCGGATTAACTCCCAATGGTCCCCAAGCTTGAGTCTGATTTTCTCTGTAATCTGGGTAGCTGGTGCCCCACCCAACACTGACCAATCTACTTGTTCAAACCGTAGGGGACAGAACAGGTTTCAAACTTTTATCCCCAGCTCCCTCACTGTGCTTAGACTTATGAGGCAACGAGTACTCCCAGAATCAATTAAAGCATCATATGTCCGATGCCTCTGAGCAGTGAGGATAACAGGCACCCAGAAGGGTTTTAGAAGAAGGATCATTTTCACCCTCTTCATCAGTTTTGCACCCTTCCGCTGGAGGACTTGCATATGCTTGATCTTGAGAGTCATCAACCCTCGCTGTGGAGTTTTCAGTGGCAGCTTGCTGAATGCCCCGAGATTTCTCCGACATTTTCCTCATGGGTTTCCGGGCTGTACTAGGTGGAACTGGAGTCACCTGGACTGGCTTAGGCTGTGCGGCTGGGGTCATCATGTTGTAGTCCACTGCTCTATGCCTGGGTTTTCTACACCGGAAACATATAATGGGAGGTCTGTTTGTTACTGTCTTTTCCGTTGACCTTGCCGACGACGTCAAGGATCCCGGAGAACAGCTCACTGTATGGTCAAGGAAACAGCGTGGTCTAGCATTTCCCTTGTCTCTGGGTCTAAGGTCCCTCAACTCCGCTTCTAGTTCTGTAGCGGCTTGATACCAGGACCACAGGCAGGGTTGTAGGCCTCGATATACACATGCCTGCCAGATTGATCTATCTAAGCCGGTCTTAAACTGATATACTAACAGTCTTTCTGGCCACCCTCTTAGTTTTCCCGATAACTGCCGGAAATCAATATTTTATCATCATTTGTTGCATATTTTCAATTTTTCCATCTGTTTCAGCTGCTTTTTGTTCCATGTTTTCCGTTCTCTTTTCATTGTTCTCTGTTCTTACTTGTAGCTTCTGAATTCCCTGCATAGTCATGTCTGATGTGACTCCCTTTTCCTTTTCCTGCTGCAACATCATCTGTATTGATCTTTGTCCTCCTGCTGGAAAGGGGGAAGGTGTAGTTGTTGCAGAACCAGTGATTATTACTTTTTTACTCATCTTCAAATTCTTCTGTGCTCTAATCCACTAGGTATGGGTATCAATTGTCCAAATGACCATAAGATGGTCAAAAAATAATAAATAGGAAAAGAATTAACAAAAAGAGGCAATAGTAAAAAAAAAAAGAGCACAAGAAAAAAAGTAAGGAGGGGAAAGATAAAAAACCACGTACTGTGAAGAACCTTATCCAATTTAATCCAATTTGAAAAAAGAAAAATGTGAAGACAAAAAAGGAAAAGAAAAAACAATTAAAAACAATCCCCAAATAAAAAAAATTATAATGTGAAAAAGCAAAAATTGTATGGAAAAAATATTTAAATCCCCCCTTCGTTCAATTCAATGGAAAATGAAATAGCTGGTGTCTCCAAAAAGATGCAAAGAAATAACAAGAAAAAAAATAGCCAAAACAAAACAGAGAAGAAGCACAGTTTTCACAACAAGGAGAAATAGACACTGCCATCCAAAATAGAAAAAAAAAGTTACAAGGCTTTTCTGAGATGGAATAAAATGAAGTAAGAGCCTTTCTCAGCTTACTCCAGGCTTTCTCAAAATTGTTTGTCTTATTCTTTCCAAACAAGGTTTCAGGCACTGAGGATTTCAAAGTAAACACCTGTATAAACAATCCTGTTCTTTTCACTATCAGTTCTTCACTTAGTAACGTGCCCGTGAGGGAAACAACTTTTCTCCAAACATTTCATGCAAGAATAAAAACAATGTATCAAGCTTCTAGATGGCAGTGCTACTAGTTTCCCACTTTACTAGTTTCCCACTTTCTTTTCTGCGTTTTACTTTCTAAAAACATAAAAAGTCCAATAAGAAGAAAAAAATACAATAATACTTTAAGCAAAAATAAACAAAGGGGAACTTCTTAAATGAAGCATTTTAATTGTCCAAAGGGTCCAAATGAAAAAAGAAAGAAAGAAAGACATAAGCCATATGCGTTTAAAAGTAAAGTATGTTGAAAGTCCAGTCAAGCTTCCAGCAGTAAAAACGAAAAATAAAGAGGAAACTTTCACTTTGACTATACATTAAATTCGCCACACTCTCTCACCAGTCAGCTTTTTAACTTAATTTTCTTCACATAGGGTGTTCTTTCAAATAGAAGAAAAATATAACACTCTCACCAAAATGACACGCTTGTCTCCTGCACTTTACGTAGCGAAGCTGTCTGCAGATTCAGCAACCTTATGGCTGCCTCTTAGCAGCCAGCAAAAGGAGCTTTCCCTGGATCACTGGAGACTTTGCGGGGCCTCCGTGATCGACAGGATACGCCACTTCCTGTCACTGTCTCTTCGGGATGGTTTAGGTCCAAATTGGATTGCCCAGTGACCAAAATTCAGCGGCAATCCTGGAGCGCCAGGAATGTCCATCATTTCACCGTGACACCAAGCCCCTCCCTCCTTCAAGAAGCTTCTTCAGCTCTGAGTGGATATTGGTGAATGGAAGGATTTATATTACTTGCAGACAGCTGGCCATTTGCATTCTTTTAGAGAATTGTTGAGGTCACCTGGAGGTTTGTCTGTGTCCTCAGAATCACCTTAGTAGTGCAAATGGATGCGGAGTCTTCTTGGAACTGCTGAAAGGACTATATTGTGGAGCTGTGCTTTCTGCAGGATGTTTTCTGCCCTGTGTCCCTTCATTGTTGACCACAGGTACAGGCTGTTGGGAATAAGTTTCTTTTGTTTGCATCTTATACTGAATGCAAATGGTTCCTGTAATCTGCAATTCAGACTTCCAGATGACACACAGATGTAGTTCCTCAGCACTTGTGGCTTTCCTACAAATTGAAGCATATCATTTTTTAACAGTTATCTGGTCATATATAATGTCTATTCTATAATCTCCATCATAGGACCTTTCCTATGAAGGTCCAGTTCATCACATACCACAATATAAAACCGATTTTGAGACTCTGAAACAAGTGCAGAGAACAGCAATAAATAAGATTAGAGGGCTAGAGGTTAAAACATATGAAGAATGGTTACAAGAATTGGATATGTCTAGTCTAATAAAAAGAAGGACTAAGAGTAACATGATAGCAGTGTTACATATTTGAAGGTCTGCCACAAAGAAGATGGGATTCAACCTATTTTCTAGCACCAGAAGGCAAGACAAGAAGTAATGGGTGAAAACTAATCAAGGAGATAAGTGTTGTGTCAGCGCCATTGGCAACCATGAGGTGTCAATCAGGACTGGAGGTGCCCGCCATTGGCTATGGCGCATAGGCGTGTCTGGCGGGAGAAAAGCAAGATTCTAATTGGTTTCTGGTTTGACAGTTACCATATAAATAGCTGTCAAACCGGGGATGTTCCGTTCTGTTGTTCTGAAGTTATTACCGATTAAACCGATCATAAACCCCTTTGGGGATCCCGGCAGGTGATCGCCAGACACCGCCTATACTATCTCCCTGGATGCTTAGGTGGTCTGAATTTTTGGCAACTTATTCGTACTATCTAGAGCATCGGCCGGGGAAACGTGGAGCACATAGATGCTTTGAGTTGCTGCCCTTGCCTCTGCATGTCCAGGACCCAGCTCCGACTTCCCGTGTTATGGTGGTGGAGGACCTTGACTTATTGCTCACTGCTACGGATATTGTGGTGTGTACGCATCAAGACAAGGTCCTTTATCTAGTTTTGGATTGGGTGTGCAGGGGGTGGCCTGCCAGGTCCCTAACTGAGGAGTTCGTGCCATATGGTAGGCGGCGCTTAGAGTTATCGGCACTTCAAGGGTGTTTACTATGGAGCAGCCGAGTCGTTATCTCTATGGCGCTCAGTTCCTAGGTACTACAGTGCCTGCACGAGGGCCATCCGGGCATCATCCACATGAAGGCCCTTGGCCGCAACTGTGTGTGGTGGCCTGGGATGGATGAAGCCATCAAAGGGTGAGTGGGATAGTGTAAGGCAGTTCAAGCCTCACGAGCGGCCCTGCCCATAGCAGTGCCCAGAGAATGGGAGAAACCATCGGGCCAATGGTCGAGTTTACATCTCAATTTTGCTGGCTATATCCAGGGGACTCATATTATGGTAGTGGTGGTTGCCTTTTCTAAATGAGTTGAAATCGTGCCCATGGTGTCCACCACCACAGAAGCCTCTATTAGGGTTCTGCAGTGATTATTCACATGCCATGGGTTGCCACATGTGGTGGTCTCTGACAATGGTCCACAGTGGACCACCGCTGTTTTTCAGGCATTCCTCACTACTCTTGGCGTCCGGCAGGCCCTGACAGCCCCCTTTTACCCAGCCAGCAATGGCCGAGTGGAAAGGGCGGTCTGCTCGGCAAAAAAGGCTTTGGGGAGGATGAACTCAGGGAACTTGCATGACAAAATAACAAGATATTTGCTATTCCAACATTCAACCTCTTGCCTGTTAACTAACAGGAGCCCTGCCGAGCTCCTGATGGGCAGGAAGCTCCAAACCATGCTGGACAGGCTCCACCCACACTATGCTATCTCCCTAACACTGCCAGGGACTTACCATACTAGAGTTTTTCTCAAAAGGTGACGAAGGTTTTGCCCAAAATTTCGCAGGGCCTCCCAAGTGGGTACTGGGTAAAATAACTGAAGTAACAGGACCATGTTCTTACAGGGTCCTACTGAATGATAGTTAGCAGTGGCGATGACACATTGATCATCTTCGCCACCGCGAGTCACCAATTGATCTGAACACTGATGAGTTCCAGCCTGAAACAAAAGGCCTCATGCTGCCTGCTGGCCAAATCATCTTCCAACACATAACCCCCGCCCATTGAACTCTCGCTGGCTGACCCACCTGCGGAACCACAGCCACCGTCCAATGCGGAGTCTCCGAGGCGTTCTGATGGACGTCATTCTCCAGTAGCCGAGGAGGGTATGGCGCCTTCGTCGGTGCCAGCTCAAGAACTGCAACACTTGGAGAGGAACAGACGCCGACCCGCCTACCTCTCTGACTACGCCTGCGCGATCTTGGGGGAAGGAGGTGTTGTGTCTGCGCCATGGCAACTGCGAGGTGTCAATCAGGACCAGAGTTGCCCGCCATTGGCTAAGACACGCAGGCGTATCCGGCGGGAGAAAAGCAAGGTTCTAATTGGTTGCCTGTTTGACAGCTACCATATAAATAGCTGTCAAACTGGGGATGTTCCATTCTGTTGTTCTGAAGTTGTTACTGATTAAACAAATCTGTTCATTGCAGAATTTGCCTCAGTCATTATTCGCCACTGGAGAGTATTTAATAAGAAGCAACCTAGACCTAAAGAGAAACTTTCCGACAGTGAGAGTATTGCAACAGATTGTAGTGAGATTGAAAAATACTAGGAAGATTCTACTATGTATAAACAACCAATAGATAGGAGAGTTCATTAGTAGTTTACCTCATAAGAGACAAGTCAGCCTGGCTGCCAAAAGCTTGGGGGGGAAATTAAAATGTTGGAAGAATTTCTACCTTAATGAATTCAATAATAAATGGTGGATGGAAGTCTGTTGTAGGATCCAATATTTTATCTTTTACTCCTAATCTTTGTATTAAACATATAATTATAAAAATATAATTTTTACTGCTTTGATCATGTGCTGTTGTAAAAGCTTGGCAATGACTGTCATTTCAGTGTTCAGTTTTAAAGTAGAACTTTAGAAAAACAGCAAGCATAAAAGCAAAAAAAGTTCCATTAGCATTACAAAGTTTTATTGAGGTTGAAAAGTATGTTTTCCTACAGGTGCATCATGCTGTTACCTTGCGAAGAATAACTTAATGTGTCATGATGTTTGTGAACTGGTAAGTTGGTTCTCAATTTATGCTGAACTTTACATTTGAACTGGCATTTTAATGTTAGAATGCCAGTTCAAATACTACCATAATATGAATCCCCTGGATAGGCCCAGCAATATTGCCATGTGTTTATCACTTTTAATGGTGAAATTTTAAGCCTGACTCAGCCATCAATCGGTAAAATGAGGACCCAGATTACTGGAGGCAATAGGCAAATAGTGCTTCTACATTGTAAATCACCCAGAGAGTGCTGTAAAGCGTTGTGAAGTTGTATATAAGCCTAAAATGCTATGTTATGCTTTTTTTACCATACAATATTTTCTTAACTATTCTTTTAATAGATTTTGGCATCTAAGAGCGATTCTCATTTGAAACACTTGTTGCAACGTGCTCCTGAATATTGTCCAGAATCAATGGTAGGTATAATTATTCTTGGTTAGTATATAATGAACTTCTATATTATACTGTAGAACATTCAAGGAATTGAAGTAATGTTGACATAGAAGATAAGAAGAGTCATTGTTAGTATCATTGCTGCTTTAATATCAGGTAGAGCTTGTGGTTGCCTCAGCTCTTGGCTCCGATGACTGAACTATTGGGTGCCTTTGGTTACTAGATTCCAGTGTTACATAGTCAACAAATGCAGCTGGTGTGAAATAAAACCACTTGTGTTTAAAACCTAGTAAAGGATGAATATACAAAATTGATGTGTATTACTGAAGCCTAATTGGGAATTAATGGGATGTAGCCCTTTCTTGAAATCTGCTAGTTTAGCTCCTGGAGCACGCAGAGCCATCTGTCAGGGCGCGCGAGGCATTCAACCTTTTTAAAAGCCATTTTCCACCCTCCCCAGGATGCAGAGGCTTTAAAGGAGCCTGGAAAGGCAAAAAGAGCCTTTCCCCCCCCCCCCCACCGGAGGCCCAGGAACTTCCCTGAAGCCATTTTCCACCCTCCCCAGCCTTATGGGCAAACCGGAAGTTCAGGAACAAATTTCTGGTTTGCTTGTAGGGTTGTTTTTTGCCCTCCAGAGGCTTCAGGGAAGCATCCTGAAGGTCCCTGAAGCCTCAGGAGGGCTTCTGGGCGGGTGGGTTAGTGGTTTTCGTCCTCCCCAGGCTCCTATAAAGCCTTTAGATCCTGGGGACGGTGAAAAAAGCATGCAGAAAATAGGGGGGGAGTGCCTCTCATGCATGCGCACTGGGGGAGTGTTGCATATTGCATATGGATGTGGCACACTTGCGCATGACCCCCCTGCACTCCCCCTAATGGCATGCAAGCCAAAAAAAGTTCACCATCGCTGGCCTAGGGGAACAGTTTGTTGCACTTTGTGGATGCTTTTGCTTTGTGGTCTCCATAGCTACCCTGCACTTGTCACAGTTATGGCCTTGGTTCATATAGATATGCATATGCTAAATTTAATTTTCACTTATCATATCTAATGTGATCTGAGGTTAAGGCATATTTTATTATAGATTGACCTTGTATCTGGCAGCAACTACTGCAAATGGGGGAGGGGACACTGATATTATGAAGATCAGACCTTGATTGAGTACAGGGAATGGAATGCAGGATTGGCAACAAACAGTAAGGTCAGCTTCTGGAAGACTGGTTGACCTCTTGTCTTTTCTCATGTGGTCTTGTGTCTATCATTACCCTGATTTATTGCCTTCTCTTTCCCCCACCAGAATATTGCAAACCCCCAGCACATGTCTTTCCTTCTCCAGGTTAAAGAATACTATTTCTGTAATCCAATAACTCAGTCCTCCAAATAACTAATAGGTTTGAATCTCCTGATAGTTCTGCTCAGTATTAAGTACCTTAAGTGCAGCTGAATTATATAAATTAGCTATTCACATGATAGACAGACAAGACAGGTCAGACAAACAGATGATAGATAGAACCAGTCCAGTTGCTTCCATCCCATGCATATATTCCTACTCAATGTCTTATAGCAGAGAAAACAAACACAAGTTAGGACAAAACCTCAGTGTAGCTGTCCACATCCTGATCTCTATTCTGGAGAGAAGTAGGTAGTCTCTTCCCTATTCAACCTTCCATCCAAATTATTGGGACCTATGGTTCCCAAATTGTGTGCAGTGGCATCCCAGTGAAATCACAGGTGCTCTGGGGATATTTTAAATTTCCAAATGAAACACAAGTGTTAGGTACTTTTTTTCAGCATAGGGGTATAGTGAAAAAATTATAGAAACATTAAGGGTGCTATCAATTGAGATAATTTGGGAAGTATTGATCTACAGCAGAGCAAGAAAGATGATAAGGGATCTGGAGGCTAAACTGTGTGATGAATTGTTGCAGAAACTAGGTATGTCTAGTCTAACGAAAAAAAGAAATTTAGGAGTGATATTATAGCTGTCATATAGCTCAGGTATTCCAGTACTTGGGAGGGCTGTCATAGAGGAAAGTGGGGTTGGCTGCTCTCCAAAACACCTGAGGGCAATACGAGTAATGAGTGGAATTTTATTAAAAAGAGATCTAAACTAGAATTAAGAAGAAATTTCTTGACAGAGAGAACAGTTAACCAATGGAATCTAGAAATTTGGGTGCTCCTTCACTGGACATTTTCAAGAAAAGGTTGGGCAATCATTTACCTGGTGTAGTATAAGGTATTCTGCTCGACAGTGGGTTGCACTTCCAAAGTCGCTTCCAATTCTGGTATTCTGTGTTCTATATTTTATGTATTTACAACTTTCTTAATTAGGTCTCAGGGAGGTTATAATCAATTGATACTCTAAATTTCTGACAGGCCGTATATGGAAAAAAATTGTACAGCTTTTCCCAAACCAAGTATAAATTTGTGGGACTAAAATTCACGGTTTCCAAGTTTCTAGCCTGATTCTTTAATCACTACTAATTCATATACTTTTAAATATGCTAATGTTTCCAATGCAAATATTTATCTTGATTAAATATTTCTTTAAATTTCTGCTTTATTACTTAGTAATGATAAAATTGTTCTTTGCAGAGAGAGGTTTGGGGCTGTATAAATTCCTCTTTGCCAGGTAAGATTATTTTTATGTATAAACTTAATGGGATATATTTCCTTTCTGTTCCATGAAAAAGGTATAAATAGTTCTTGATTTATGAACATTCATTCAATGACTGTTTAAAGTTATGACAGTGCTAAAAAAGTGGACATGATCCATACCCAAAGTTACAGCCATTGTAGCACCACCATTGTTAGATGATTGACAGTATTTTGACAACCCACCCACATTTACAACTGCAGGGGACTGCTGTCTCTAACTCCCATTCTATGCTCTTTTGGCTGCCTTGTACAACTGGTGACAGTACTAGGGATGGGGCTGATATAGAGGTCTTGGGCGGAAGGCCCCCAAGTCACTACTTACGTTTCAGTACTGCTGCTGCCACAAAGAAACGCCCTCTCAAGCCTATACCACAACCAGTCATGTCGACACCATTGTGCAAAACTCCAATTGCTCCCCCTTAGACTCTGCCACATTTCATGGACCTTTGTTTCTTCACACCATTCTCAAAGCTATAGTCTTCATTCTTTCTCCAAGTCACATGTCTCATTTCTTTTCTATTTCATGGATTGTATTCCTTTTGCAACCTGAATTCTTTCTCTAAGAAGAAATTAGTTTAAATGATAATAACTTGCTATTTGGAGAAGGAATGGTAACTTTAAAGAATTAGACATTATGAGAACAAGGCTCCTGCCATTTGCAAATAGTATACCTGTTCCATGCGACCTGGAGAAGACCAGAGGATTTCTGAAAGTTAGAAGTGAGTGTCCATATTAGAGAAGGAATGGGATGCGCTGCTCAGAAAATGAATGGAAACAATCTGCTTTCTTCTTTCTTTCATATTTCCCTGCTGATTTCTTCCTCCATTAGGTGCATGCTTAAAACATGCTAGATCTTATTTTGGGGAGAACAAGGTATCTCCATTAGTTTCTTGCAACCATATACTAGTTGGCATAGATATCTAAATGAGAAGCCATAGGGAATGAATTTTTGCTCAGTTGGCAACAGATTGCCAATTTTCTTTCCAAGTATAGGAATTAATGTTTTTCTCTATTTCATTTTGAAGTTTGTATAGATCTTTTGAATTTTTTCTTTCACTTCTAAAATGTCAGCAACTCATAATTTTATTTCAGTTTCAAATTTGATGATCATCTTCTCAGTGCCTTCATTTGGCTCATTAAAAATATGTGGAGAGCTCAGAACAGAGCTGTTGTGTCTGGGTGTTTGAGTACTCTCCAATCTGACCTAGAGCTATTTATGATATTTTGTGGGTTGGTCATACAGCCAGTTATGGTATATTTAGCTTAAATATTAAACTTACAGGTCTGTATTTTCCAGATTCCTCCTCCTTCCCTTTTTTAAAGGTTAGGGGTGGTGGTGGTAGTCTTCCAGTCTCATGATATGTAATCAATTTTGTCTTAAAAGATATTAGTAAATAAACTATATACTGTTATATTCTTCCTTTGGCATGAAAGCTGTCTAGGTAACTGTGGATCAGTCATTTTTTCTCAGCCCAACAGAGTTGTTGTTGGGAAAATAGGAGTAGGAAGGAGTATGACCATTGCCTTGAGTTATTTATGAAAATAATGGCAGGATTAAAAAATGTCTAAAAACATTTAAATCTAAAAATCAAACTGAATAATTGGAAATTACAGTATTCTAATCCAGCCATGTAAAACAGGATTAGCTCCACGATACTGTATAAAATGTATGTTGCTGCATGTTGTATATGTCATGATAAGGTTAGGGTGTCAAAATTATATACAAAGAATGCCTCCTGAATTTAGCGTGGTTTGTTTTGGCAGCAGTATATTAGATTTGTAGTGCAATGTTTTGCAAAGTGTTGCCTTGGAGCTGTTTGATAAATATAGGATATACTTTAAAAATATACAGTATATAAGAAAGATTTCATAATGTATTTTTTTTCTTCAAAGGTGTTTTGAAAAAATCTGATGGCTGGGTTGGCTTAGGGTGCTGTGAATTAGCCATTGCTGTAGAATGTCGACAAGCATGTAAACAGGTAAGTGTTTGTTGGATTCTCTTTTTGGGGATGTATATGTAATGCTAATATAAGGGAAAGAAATAGTAAAATTCAACAGTACAGACCTGTTTTCTGAAGTCTTTTCTCCATATTTTCTGCTACAAATTGTTTTGCGCAAGGAGCATTGCAGGCTTCCCTGAAGGCTCTGGAGAGTAAAAAACAGCCCTACGAGCAAACCAGAAGTGACTTCCAGTTTGTCTGTAGGGCCATTTTTTGCCCTCCGGAGCCTTCAGGGAAGCCTTCAAAGGCTCTGGAGGGCGAAAAACAGTCCTACGAGCAAACTGGAAGTCTGTTCTCGAATTTCCGGTTTTCCCGTAGGGCAGTTTTTTTGCGCTTTGGAGGCTTCAGGGAATCCTCCGAAGGGCGAAAAACAGCCTCAAAAGAAGGCTGAAATCAGCTGGCCAGTGCTCTCATGCATGTGCTGAACATCTAACAGGCCAACGCCTTGCTTGCTCAGACAAATGGAACCGCATGCCATAGGTTCGCCATCATGGATATAATATATTGTTTATTAATCAGAACTAGAGAATTCCCTATAGCTTAAAATTGATTAGACCAGTCATAGGGATTGGAGAGAACCTCCAATGTCCCTTTCAATTCCCAATTCTATTCTCTTCTGTTATTCTTTCTATTATTGGGTGTATCCATCCTATCAAGCCCAAGGAAGGTCTGGAATGGTATGGTTCTCCTGCAAGGCAGGGGATTGGTCTAGAAGACCTCCTAAGTGCTTTCCAACTCTGTTAATCTATGTTCCATGTTCTAAATAATCTGAACTCTGAATGAATGATTTCTATGGAAATTTGAAGTGAAACCTACAAAAATATTGTTTCAGATTCTTCTGCAGATAAAAAAATAACAATTGTTCTGAAGTTCAACAACTCTTTAGCTTTTTCATTTTCAGTTATTTTATTTTGTGGTGCCATTAATTCTTGCTTGCAAGTGAATGATATTTTTTGCAGATATTCCAGAGCACCATTATTGCCATTTTATTTGTAATCAGTCTGTACAATCTTCTTGCAGATTATAAATAATGATATAAAACAATTGCCAAAATGATTCACTAGGATGCCTGTAAAAATTATAATGTGCTTTTTAATGAAAAATTGGAGAAAGTTGGAAAAATAGCTGAAAATTCATAGATTAAAATATTGTGGGATTTCTGAATGCAGACTGATCTTAGTTTAAAACACACCAGATATAACTGAGATTGGAAAGAAAAGGGTGTTGATAATTAAAGTGTCAATATCAGAGAGTAATAGAATAAAAGACAAAGAATTTGAGAAAAATCAGAAAGTATCAAGATCTGAAAATTAAAATTAAAAGATTATACCATAAACTTGCCATGTTCTTCCTAATGACTATCAGTATACTATGTGCTATATCAAAAAACTTGAACAGCAGTTAGACAATCTGCACATTGACAAAACTTCCATCTGTGAATTGCAAAAAGCCACAGTGCTTGGATCCACCTATATGCTACGTGGATACATTATAACATCTTAGGTTCTTGGGAAGAATTTGATGTGTATGAAGGCCAACAGTAGCTAAAGTATTGGCAGCTATGACTCCATATTGTGGTGGTGGTGGTGGTGATGATGATATCATGTATGATTCTTGGTGATTCTATAGGCCAAGTCTCTACATATCTACGATCTTGCACTGCTTCTTTTGAGTTTTTCTATGCTCTGGGGAATATCAGTTTGATAGCGTTCATCTATCATGTTCTTTGGCAGCCTGGTTTCCTTTTATCACTAACTCTTCCCAACATAATTGCTTTCTCCAGTGAACTCCCCCACATGATGACCCAAATAAATGTTATACAATTTTGTGATTTTTCATTCCTGAGATATGTCTGGTGTTATGCATTCCAATACTTGCTTATTGATCACCTTTCCTATCCAAGGAATATGCAGAAGTCTTCTCCAGCACCCCAGCTCAAACGAATCTTTTTTTTTTCTGTCTTGCCTTTTTAAAGTCTAACTTTCAAAACCATAGGTAGCTATGGGGAATACAATAAAGCGGACTAACCCAGCAGCCCCCAATCTTTTGGGCATCCGGGAATGGGTCTGTGGAGGGAAGTTTTTCTGCAGACCAAACTGCATCCCATGGAGAGGACTTCGCTTGTTGGCACAGCCTGGTTTCTGGCATGCCACGGCCCAGTTCCAGTCAGGGAAAGGGCAGGAATGGGATCCTACCGTCTTGAGCATGTGCTTCATAAATTTTATTGTCTTTCCTTTGCTGTCCTCTGGAAAGCTACATTCAGTCTTGCTTCTTCCTATTTTCTTGCTGCCTTGGTTGCTTTTCTTTGCTTAGCTATTTTAATGGTTTCGTCTGAGAGCAACTTGCACTTTTTCTCTGCTTCTTACATAGTATGTATTCTTTTGCAATTTTAATAATGGTTGATTGAATTTCCTGCTACAGTTCATCAGGTGTCTTCTTAGCAGTAAATTCAATTCTATTTTTTTTCCTCAGCTGTATATGTAGTAGTGATTTTGTTGACATCAGACTTCATTGATGCCTCTTTGATTTAATTTGACTTTAATCTTTGCCAGCAACAATGAATGATTTGAGTCACAGTTGGCACTTGGATATATCAATGACTGAACTGGCCATCTATAACTGCATAGAACATAGTCAATCTGATTATGGTGAAGTTCATTCGGTGAGGCCCCACTGTATGAGCAGTGGTTGTGCTGTTCGAACCATGTACTCATGACCCTAAATCGATTTTCTTGGCAAAATTGTACCAAATGATCACCTATATCATTCCTCTCACCAAGTTCAAAATGACCAATGATGCCTGTGTCTGCTTGTTTGCCAACGTTTGCATTGAAGTCACCCAAAATGTAAATAATGTCTTTTTTTGGGGGTACTTGTTTCAGAATTTCTTGGACTATGGCATAAAAGCTCTTTATTTCAAGCTCTGTTGCAGTAGTTGTTGGGACATAGACTTGAATAACTGGCGTTAAGGGGTTTGGCATGAATTTTGATGGTCGTAATTTGATCATCAACAGTTAAGAAGCTTTCTACTGCTCTAGCAAATTTCTTTTTTTCTTTACTTTTTTTTCCTCTTTTTTCTTTTTTTCTCTTTTTTTCTCTTTTTTTCAGTTATTTTTTTCCCCAAAATAGATTTATTTATTTCTGTTTCATTCTATACAATCACATGTTTACTGTGCATAATCGGGGCATATAACATTGAGTAATAAACACAGCCCTCACTTATATAGAAAATGCCCCCTATAATACAAACCGAGTATACCACCTTGACCCACCATACACCCTCTTTCAACCCCCTCCAACTTTCATTCTTCCTTCTCACATACCCCTCTACACCTTCTTCCCCTCCCCCTCTATCTAACCCTAACCCTATCACTCCCTCTCTTAATCCATTCCCTCCCTTCCTTCTCCTCCTCCTCTCTCTCACTCTCTCCACCCTCCTTCTTCTTTCACTCAGCTCCTCCCTTCGGTATACTTCTATTACCTTCCAAAATATTTGGTTTGTTCTGTTTTAACACTAACATTAAAAAGCCACAGTATACAAGTGCAATCATGTACTTTAAAATTTAACACATATTATGTTTCCCCCCCTCCCCCTAGATCAGTGATGGGCAACCTTTTTGGCGTGGTGTGTCAAAAATCGGCAAAAAATCGAGCATACCTCGCGTTGTGTGTCACTTCGACAAAAACATAAGACTCTCTGTGCCGGCCTGACTGGAGAGAGGCGCGCACTGTTCCCGCGCTCCTCTCCTGCGGGTCCTCCCTTGCCGCGCTGATGACGTGTGTGCGCACGGCACGCACGCCTTACCAGCAGCCCCTGCGCTCAGAAAGGGGCGGCGGCGATACAGTAAGTGAGTGTGGGCAGGGGAGATCACACGTCCCGCCCCCCCCCGTTCCTCCAGCACAGATTCTTTCATCCTCGGCGGCCGTGCAGGAGCCGAGGATGAATCGCATGAAATCCTGTGCGTGTCGCCCCAAATGGCTACGTGTGTCAGCACTGACACGCGTGTCATAGGTTCGCCATCACTGCCCTAGATCCCCACCTCCCTCCCCTCCCCCCGACTTCTCAGAGCCCATACATGGTATAACTTTTTGACAATCACAGTCTAAAATATCTTTACATTGATCTCAGCTTTGCTCTAGCAAATTTCTTGCTTACAATAAACATCACTCTATTTGTTTTCCTGGTATTGTGTCCTGAATATTACACAGTGAAATCCTCAGACTGGAAAAAGTCACTGTCTGACCAGTGTAGCTTATTGATACGAGATCAATTTCCAACCTGATCGTCTCTCATTTAACAATATCTAATTTAGCCTGATTCATTACTCTGACATTCCAGGTGGCCATCTGATCTCTGTACAACACAATTACTTACATCAACTAAGATTCTTTTTGTCCTATCATTGGGAACCCTATCTGATATGTTTGAGAACTTTTCCGTAGAAATTTATTGGCAATTTTTTTTGTGAAGTAGATTGCCCGGTCTTTCTCCAGCCCTGTAACTCACTTTTGACAGCTGCCTAGGGACAGCAACTGCCATAGTTCATGTTAACCCAAGTGATGACTAATTTGGTATGGAATTCCTTTTCTGTTGTCTTATCATGATAAATGAGTTGTGGATACTCTTCATCTGGTTCCTTAGTTGAGACCTGTCTGGCTTATGTGACCCTGGTGGCATACCTCCAGCATAATTCTCAACCTTAGCAGAACACATAAGTTTCTCTCCCACAACAAGGGGGTATTTACGTGGAGGGGGATATTGTGAACAGACAATAGTAATTTTATATAAAATTATTGATTTTTTAAATTGTAACTGACATTGGGGAACCTATTAAATACTGATTCATATTTGCAATAGTGAAAATATGTAGTTTGGGTGTATAATGATGGTGAGAGTTCATTCTCTAAGCTTGTGGGTTGGTTTCCAAATGTTTCATTTCCAGGCTAGGTAGCATCTTCGGCGGAGTTTAACTTGTACTGAAACTGTTGGAAACCACCCCACAAGCTCAGAGAATGAAGCCTTACTCTCACTTCCTCATATTTTCCCCAACAACCCTGTGAAGTGGGTTGGACTTAGAGTGAATGATTGGCCCAAAGTCAGTTAACTAGCTTTCAAACTTAAGGGAGGCCAGACTCCTGATTTCTAGGTCAACACCTTAACCATTGCACTGAAGTAGTTTTCAGACTCTTACTCTGTCTTGTACTTTAATTTATAACTGAAAACCTAAGACCAAAGGTGAGGAACCTGCAGCTCTCTGTATTTTTTTGGACTACATTGAACATCATTCCTCTATGGCTAGAATGATAAAATATATGTTTCAGCAGCATATGGTGCCAGGTGGGGGGAACTTAGACATTGTATATGTGTTCATTTTATGTTAACTAGGCACCTTCTCAAATCTCGCCCTTTATTTTTGGGAGCATCTGAGTTCCAAAATTAATTAGTATCTCCCAGCTATTCATTAGCATCTCCTAGCTATTGTCACCTGAACTGGAAGGATTGATTAAATTCCAAAATTTAGAATCATGTAAATAAGTTAGATTTACTGTTATTGTAGAAATATAA